>NC_133653.1:209343567-209655717 GCF_009905375.1 Apium graveolens
AACTACTCAAAATCATCATTGAAGAACCCCTTGGATACTGTGTATGAGACACCCAAGCCTGATGAAAAGAAGCTTCTGTCAAGATCAATTACTTTCTACAAAGATCCAGTTAATTCAGCTTCTAAAAGGAGAATAGCCAAGATTTTCAGGAATGGGAAAGAAATTTGTGTGGTGGCTGGACATCCTCAATTTGCGAAGAGAGAAGAAAAGGCTAGATTGAAGCAGGAAAAGAAGCAAGCTGCTCTAGATGCTAAAAAGGCTAAACAGAAGAAAGAGCAAATTGCTATCTTAGCCAAGCTACATGCTGTAAATTCATCACAACAAATTTCTGTTCAGCCATCTGAAATTACTGAATTAAAGAAGCAAGTTGAACAACAGAAGAAATCTCCAAGAATTAAGGAATTGGCTAAAAGAACTAAAAGGAAACTGGGTATTGTTGACAAGGAATTGGAAGATCAATTTCCTAAGGAATCCACACCATCTACAACTCAAGCATCAAAGCCCTCTGTGGTTTTTGAAGATATCAAGGTGGTGGATCCCTACAGGAATATTCATGGTGAACCTATTGTGCCCAAGGATGAGCCAATAGAATGGGAGAACATACCAATTCCTGACTTTAATCTACCAATCCTTAGCAAGCCAAGAAGAACAAAGTCAAGAGCAGTCAAGAAAGTGAAGTTGTCACCTCTCAAATCCAAATCTCTAGTCAAAGCTCAATCTAAAGTCAGTAAGGGAGATTACATGTATTTGTATGACATCAAAGAATTTTCTGATCTAAACCTCTATCTAGATGAACTAGATGAAGTGAGAGGAATTTATGCATACAGAAACCTACCTGAAAGGTTAGTGTTCAAGTACAAAGGGGAAAGAGATTCAGTGGCCACTTCACATGATCCTTCAAGAAAGCCAAGATGTACTGATTAAAGTTCATTTATCCTTCAAGAAGAACTATTGGTTCAACAATACTGCAAGAAGATTGGTACTGAAGAAGATTGAAGAACTAAGGACTGTTAGAGCTAAAGATGCACTTCCAAAGACTCTAATTATCCCTTACACAGGGAGAAGAGTGCATCTAAGGCCCTACTGGCTGATGGAGTTCATGGATGACAAAGGTGTGAGAAGATTTTTCAGATTAGAAGACCAATTGAGCATCTCCAGCAATGAGACTCTTTTGGAAATGCAAGGAAAGCTAAATCTCTCAGAATCTGATGAACTGGAATTCCACAGGCAGCTCCAAAATCAGATTGAAGAAAACAACAGAAAGCTTGGAAAGACATCCAGACCTTCAAGGAACTAGATAAATCTGCTCAGGCTAGAGGAGCATCTTGAAAATGACTGTGAGCAAAAACTTTGTACATTCTGTTAATTGAAGCACTTTTCAGTAATATCTACTTTCTTTTAAAGTTATATTTTTAGGGTGTTTTGTTATCATTA
The DNA here is from genome assembly GCF_009905375.1 of Apium graveolens. Lineage (NCBI taxonomy): Eukaryota > Viridiplantae > Streptophyta > Magnoliopsida > Apiales > Apiaceae > Apium > Apium graveolens. Next base: position 209,345,002 of record NC_133653.1, read on the forward strand.
AGTATCTCTTAATTTATGGCTACAATTCCAGTAGACATAAATTGGGGGAGATTGTTGTGTATATGTTGTGTACTTGATGATTTCATGAACAAAACAGCTTGGTAGAATTTACTTAGTAAAATTATGTAGCACTCGACGAATAAGATTTATAGTCCCGACGGATGACTCATTATAGTCCCGACGGATGAAGACTTATTATCCATCGAGTAAGTAGCTTATGTAACAATAAGTCTGTAGCACATTTCTGTATACACCATTGTATAGATTCTGTAAGTAGCATTCAAGTCATGTTGACTTTAACTAGATATGCATAATAGGTTGATTAATTATACATAGATGATGTCTTGTAATTCTGCATAAATGAAATGGAGTCAAGTGCCAGATTGCTACCCGACGGATAAACTACAATGAAGTCGACGGATAATCAACTAGACAACCCGACGGATGATCAATAACTCGACGGATGATCATGAACCCGACGGATAAAGAATTCAAACATCTGTTGACAGTGACAACACAGTCACATACATCGAGTGGATGCAAATGGAATGTGGTAGCCTATTCAACTGGGTTTTCGAGAACAAAGAAGCATTGCCATTTCCATGCTATTATGAAGATATTCAAAGATGCTGGAATAGAGTAATGAAGTAGCATTGTAATAGACTAGATAGTTTTTTTTTTATTATCCTGTCTCATTACTTTGTAATCTTGGTGATATATAAACCAAGAAGTAGCAACTAAGAAACTATCGATCTAAGCAGAAAAGTAGAGAAACATTTGTAAGTAGAATTCTTAGCATTTCTCTGTAGTCTTAGTTGTTTAATTGTTGTAAGTAGCTGTGAGCATTTTGCACACAGGGTTCTCTCGATATATAATATATATCTCTGGTGGAATCATTCAAATCCACCAGAAAGTTTTTAAAGACTCTTGTTTTGATTTACTTAAGTCTTTATTCCGCATTTTACTAATCAATTCACACTATATATATATATATATATATTTGAGTTATAACATTTTTATTCAAGAAAAAGTTTCAAGAATTCCATTTAACCCCCCTTCTGTAATTCTTGTTATATTGTTAAGGGACTAACAGTTATGCTAGTCACCAATGGAATGATGAGATAAAAGAGGATAATGGCCAACATTAAAGAATCTGGGGTTGATAGGTGTATGCAGGTCTCCTTATCATTTCTAATATCAAGGAGAGCCTCAGATGTAGACATCTTCATCAATAAAGTCAAGGTGATGATTCCAGAAGACACTCAATTGCTAAAATAACTCAAATCAAGACAAGAAGGAGCATTTCCTGAATCGTATCTTAAGCCTAGAAAAATAGTAGCTTACATATGCCCAACCACTAGAAAATTCAAACAGTTCCTTATTTCTAAATATTGTGCGATGGAAAATAAAAGATTGATGATGATTTTGGATTCAGAGCCGAAGCTAAAAATAACAAATTCATGGATGATGTTGAAGTCATTAAGATTCTGAGAAGATATATTGACAATGTTGAGAGCATACTTCCTAAGACTGATATCTATACTCAAGATGGGGACAAGGATGATGATGAGAAAAAGAAAGATGAACATAAATCTTCTCACAAAGTGGGGGAGATTGTTGTGCAAGATATGCCTTAATATAATAAGACTAAGTCACTTTAACAATCCTAAGATTAAGTTGACTTGTAATTAATATGTAACATGTAGTTGTATTCTTTGAGTCTATAAGAATATTGAAAAAGACTAGACTAGATTTTTTTCCAGTAAACAACCAACAAGCTAAGAAATAAGTCAATGGAAGAATATCAAGTCTGGTCATGCCTCAGAATGAAGATACAATAGCTTGGAGAAGAATAATGTCATAGATTGAAAAATGTTCTAGGTCAGATGTCGAGAAGTCACAGATTAATGGATATCAAGAAATATATCGAGAACTGCTCAAGCTTATCGAGAAGTCATTTTGACCTGTAGAGAAGTCATTTCTTTTGTAGAGAAGTCATCTCACTTATAGAGAAGTCACTTTGTCTATAGAGAAGTCAAAATACATGTAGATAAGTGGAGATATCGAGAAGTCATAATACATGTAAAGATATGAAGATGTGGACAAGTCAAAATGCATGTAGAGATATGAAGATTTCGACAAGTCAAATACATGTAGAGAAGTGGAGATATCGACAAGTCAAAATACATGTAGAGAAGTGGAGATATTGACAAGCCTTTTCTTGTACTTAGAAGATCTTGATAATAGCTTCAATTACAGAATACATCTATCATGGAGATCTCAGATTAATAGTCAACAACCCATTTTATCATTAAAATGGAAAGTCTATAAATGCAGCTTGAGAAGTGCAAGATCAAGGACCAAGATGAATTGGACAAAGTAGTGTAGCAGACCTGGAAGATTGTATGCATATATGCAACACTTGAAATAGAAATAGACTAAAGAGCTTTAGAAAATATGTTAGTCTATTTTAGTGAAATTTATGTACACTGTGCATTATGTTATATGAAACATGTCACGGGTCCTTTATTCCAGATGTAACAAAAATAGTCTAGATTTTCTTGTATTCTCTCAAGAAGGAATTGAGTTCTTTAATATTCAAGAACTCAGATTTGTAGCATAACCTATTTGATTTTTAATAAAAGATCAAGTGAATTTTGATAATTTCTTCTCCGTGTTTCTACTATTAGTTAATTATCACTGCAAAATACTTTAAGTTGTTAAGTTCAAGAAAGCCTAAGCACTTAACTTAATTTTCTTGAAAACAATTCAAAAGTTTTTAAGTAAAAATCAAGAAGTACACATTCACCCCTCTGTGTGCATTTCATACCTAACATAAAATATTTAAGTTTCGTAGATTTAAGTTTTAAGAAATAATACTCCTTCCGTCCCTTCAGGTTCTTTTCATTGGTGGACGAGTACTCGACACGCAAATTTAAAATTTATATAAAGTATATTTCCTATTTTTTAAAAATAATTCTAAATAAAAATCCGATGTTTAAATTTTTATAAAATAAAAAGAAAAATTTAAAAATAAATTATAGAACTATACTTTATAGTAATCTTAAAATGGGGTGAAAATTAAAATACCCACCAAAAGGGGGTCAAGTGCCCGGAATGTAAACTTAAAATACACACCAAAAGGGGGTCAAGTGTCTGGAATGCCCATTGGCGGACTGACCGCCCAAAATACCCACTGAATACACATGCCTGACATGTGTATTCTAATTTTTTTTAGTTTTATAAAAAATATGCAACATGGAGATGCGCATTCACTATATACAGTGACCGAATACGCATCTCCAACTTGCGTATTCGGGGTAATATAAACAATGAATATGCATATTGAAAATGCGTATTCTTTACAAAAAAATATTAGAAGACACATACTACACATAGGTAATCCGTGGGTATTTTGGGTTGTCCGTCCCACCAATGGGCATTATGTGCACTTAAAGTTGGAAAGTACTGTATTTTAGGCATTATTTCCTTATAACGTGTGCCAAGTATAAAATAATTGTACAGAAATGAGTGGGACGGTTGGAGTATATAATAAGTTAATCATATTTTATAAAATTATAATAGATATATTTTATGGTTATGTATAATTATTAATTTATGTTAATATTATGTCTACTTATTTATACAGGATTTTTATAAAATTTATCATCTTATCTTATCGAAACTGGTCAGTTTTTGAACGGGCCGAACTTGGGACCTGAAAAAATTACTTTTTTGAAGAGGTTGTTAATTTATGAAAGTTTTACTTGTATGTCTCAATTCACAAAAATTTTCTGCGAATAGATTTAAGAAGGGAATTTGACGTGAATATACGGATGCGAGTTGAAGTTGAAATTCACCAACAATCAGCAGGTTTACACCAGCGCCATAATATATTATTATTAAATGATCACCGTCTAATATTAGCTATTTTTTGGATGTATGTTTAGGTATTGAATTTGTTAGGTCACACACACTGTAGAAGGGGGTTGAATACAGTGTTTAGCACAATCAAATCGATTATAAGAAATCAAGTAACATAAAACAGATTTTATTCAACACAATAAATTATGTTACAATATGGAACGGTCCTCTCTCAGTGATGAACAAATTATCACGTGAGCTGCTAGAGTTACAAAGAATAATAACTTCGATAATTGTAACACTTATAGTGTAAACTCTATGCCTCTGTTTATATACTACATAATTACAAGATAAATTCTAATTGATATGGAATATAATTCTGCTTCCTAAAATATATCAACCAGTTATCTTTTCTTCCAAGTATTCTATTCTTCATAGAGTTCCTTCTTCATGCATAATTCTTTCTGTCTTAGTCTCGATCTTCTTTCCTGTCAATCAGCTGTCTGCCTTACCTGAAAGTCATCTTAAGTCCTGATATTATCTCCTGATAAATATCTTCTGATCACTTAAGTTCTGATAACTTAAGTTCTGATATCTTAAGTTCTGTCTTCAGTATAAGTGCTGATTTCCAGTTAAGTACTGATTTGTCCTGTTAGGTAAGATCTGAAAACTAAACACAAATCATATTACACATGACATTATCAAATATATCTAACAATCTCCCCCAACTTGTAAATTATCATAATATACAAGTTCAACAGATATTTGATGATGTCAAAAACATTAAGTACAAATGCATGAGAATCTGACTAGATAACTACCACTTACAGTCCTTTCATCTTTACCATCTTTAACTTCTGATAACAGCTTCAGTCTGTATACACTTCTGAATTTAAGCAGTTGTAGATCTTTGACTTAACTTCAATTTCAATTTCTGATCTCTTTGATATCAGGAGTTGTCCTGAGATAGTTCTTCAACAAACATCTCTCAGCATATTCAAGTTCATAAACAATCCTCCTTTTAGCATTTATCAATTCAGCTGTATCTTCTCCAGTTTGAAAAATAGCTGCTCTGAGATCATTATTTTCCTATCTCCTGATCTAGTCTAATCAGATATGCCTTGTCAGACTCTAGATTGAATTCCACAGCTTTATAACCCAGAAAAGTAGTTATAATCTTAGCAGAGTTAGGCTTCATATCGATAATATCACCCTTGTGATCTCTGTACTTAAGACATTATGTGCTGTCAGACTTTACAGAATAAATCATCTTCTGTCTTTGAATTTGAGACTTTAAATACCATGCAGCACTATCTGTTAATCTGTCTTTTACTTGAAGTAGAAATAGAACATGTTCCAGTTCTTCAAAATACTTCAGTGGTATAACATTCTGCCTAATATGGTATACCCTTCCATCTGTCATAAAATATAACAAGATATATTCTTTCAGAAAGGTATGGTAAACCGTTTGTACAGATTCAAGTCGATTCGGTAGTGTTATGTACTCTTCTTTCATCAGAACTACCCAACCCAGATTTATCTCTTGCTTCCTTTCCTGTAACAACTCTTGCTTCAAAACCACTAGTTGCAGTCTTCAAAGGTTGAGCATGTTTAACTTTGGTGAATCCTGGTAGGAGTATCTTTGAAGGTTTAACATGAGCAATGTCAGAGGTTTCCTTTTCCTTATCTTCTGATATCAAGCCAACTTGAGCTAAGTTAGAGGTTGCTTGCTTCACTGTCATATCAGAACTTACTACATCTTGACTCTGAACAACATGAGCCATGTCAGAGGTTGTTTGAGAAATCTTCTTTGAAATCAGAGTAAGACTAGTATCTTCTTCATCATCAGTTATTTCTTCATCCATGACTGGCATATAAACCTTTATAGGTTCATCAACTTTTTCTTTGCCCTTGGACCTTGGATCAATTTCCATTTGTGATTTGGCTTTGATTGCCTCAGAATTTGTTCTTTCCTTTATCACAATACCCTTAGGTTTTGGAAATTTTCTTTCAACAACATGAATTTTAGATTTTGTCTTGACACCTTCTGCTTTGAGTCTAGCTTCTTCTTCCTTTAGACTCTCAAAGTCCATTCCTGGATTTTCTTTAAGAAATAACTGTTTTGAAATTTCTTCATCAAGTTCCAGATGTTCACCAGAACTTATCATTTTACCAGTATCAAAACTTATTCTTCTCCCAGTATCAGAACTTGTTCCTTGACTTGTAATTCTAGCTTTACTTGATGAAAATCCTTTGCCTTGACCTTGACCTCTACCCTTGTTAGAGTTTCCCTGGTCATCATTTCCATCATCCTTTCCTTTCAGTGTCTGAATAGATTTGCATTTGGACTTAATCACTTTCTCCCCCTTTTTGGCGTCAGCAGGTAAAAGAAGAGAGACAAGCAATTCCACTGAGGATTGGATCTCATTGAGTTGACTTTGGTGAGAAGCTTGATTCTTCAGAACTTCTTCAATTTGAGTTTGTTACTTCTCCTGAGTTTTCTCAATGTAGGCAATTATGTCAAAGGCTGGCTTGAAAAATCTATTCTTTTCAAGTTTTACATTCATATCTTGCTGGATTAGAGCTTCCTGAATTTTGTTCACCTTGTCATGAGTTATTGAGTGTTGACCGTGAAGGTGCCTTGTACTCAATGCAGTAACTCTCAGCTGTGCCTTGAAATCATCATTTATCAACATTTCATCAGCTTTTGCAAGATGCTCAGCACAAATCTTTTCAGAAGGAACAAAACTAACTATGTTCCATTCCTTAGTCCACTCCTTTCCTCTAGGAGTTTCACTCCAAGGTACTGGTGCTTCCCCTGTAACAAACTTCTTTACTAAATCAGCTTTATGAACAGTTTGTTGAGGTGCATGTCCTGATGGACCAGCTGCATCAGCATCTAAATTGGCAGCAGCTTCACCAGTAATTTCTTCATTGGCAGCATCAGAATTTGTAGATCCTGCAGTATCAGCATCCTCTGGTAAAATAGCAGTATGTGAGGCTATAGAGGCTTCAACATAATCCTCTAAATTTTGATCTGTAGCCAGGTTCTGATCAACATCCAAAATTGATGTTGTTGGTGGAGTGAGTTGAATTGGTGGAGCTTCCAAGTACAAAACCTCATGCACAATCAAGTTATGAATATCAATTTCAGCACTTGTACCTGGTTCTTCAGTATGTACTGGATCAACTATAGGTGACATAGGAAGTGTAGGTATTTTAGCTTGAGCAGTTTCATGTTGTGCAGAAGGAAGTGATTCAATAACAATAGGTTCTGTTGAGATCAGAGATTCCTGATCCCCTTCCTTAGCTGCTTCCACTACGTCTGAATCTGACTCAACTATGTCCCTGTGAGCTCTCTGTTTCTTTAATTTCTTCAAAGATTGAGACACTGTAGGAGCTTTATCATCAGAATTTAACTTTCTAAGCCTTTTTAGGGGCCTAGAACTCCCAGTTACAGTATCTTTCTGAGAAGAAACCTTCTCAGCTTCTACAACAACAGGTTCTGATATTGGAACCTGTTCCTCAACATCTGATTCATCTCGCAGAATAATTCTCCTTCTCTTCTGTTAAGTCTGAGGTACTTTCTTAGTCCTCTTGGGTTTGGAGGATGAAGGCTGCACTGTAGGATCTGAAGGTTGAGGTTGAGAAGTTTGAGGTTTTTGTGTAGAGGTGGTAGGTGCTGATGGATGAGGTTCTGATGGTTGGACATCAGGATATAATTCAGTGTATTTAACGGGATCATAGGTTATTAAGGCTTGTTTGACAGATAAAGGAATTAGGAGGGGTCTTAACACAGCCTTCTTATTATCAGTAGATAATAAGTCATTAAAAGCTCTTTTAGCTAGTCTGAATGATGGAATTAATTCACTAGTTGATTGGGGCTTATTATCATAACAAAAACTATAGATAAGCTGACAGAATCTAGCAAAATAAACAGTATTTCTATCTTCTGTCATTCTATCCCCAATAAAACCTAAGACGACACTTGCATAATCATAATCAGTTTGATTTATGATAGCATACCTGATTTGTTGGCTGAATATAGGAATTGCATCGAAATTAGAATATTTGTTTGCAAAAGCCTTGGTTATGCAGTCAAAGAAGAAACTTCATTCCCTCCTTATGTAGGATCTCTTCAACTGACCCAGCTTAGCCAATGTCCTCTCATACCCCAGACCGGCCATCATGTTTTGAAGAACTGGCTCTTCAACAGTAGAATAAACACAGTTCTCGGGAAGCTACAGTGCTTGGCAAACCGTAGCCAATATCACGACATGCTCATCCTCCCCTGATGAAAAAATAATACTTGGGGACCCTTGAGCACCACCATCATCATATACTCCGCTTCTCTAGAACTCCAGTACTTGATTACCAGAGACTGCATCAGGTTCGGTCAGAGCGTACCCAATATCAGAACTAGCAAGAAAGTCCAGAATGAAGTGAAATTCTGATGGGGCTTCTGACTTGCTAAGAATAACGGAGAAGTTATTAGGAACAAACTTAGCTCCATCAAAAATTACTTCTTTTGGTGCCATTTCTGTAAGAAATTAAGTGAGTAAGAGTATGTTTGCAAAGTGTTTGTAAAAAGTCCTGAGAGAAAAACAACTTCAGAAAATAAAAGAGAGAGAGAGAGAGAGAGAGAGAGTAAAAGAGATTTAGAATAGAAAGGTAGATAAAAGAGTAGAAAATCTTTTATCTCTCATATATATACTCTCTCCACTCAACAGTCATATTTTTGAAGCATGGGATACACTTTACATCTGGCACCATTTGAAAAGTCAGTAAACGGTTAGAATGAGAGTTAATGGGCACGCAAAATAAGCAATAATTACCGTGCACATGCAGTTTTTCAGGACATACACGTTAACCACTAACCCATAATGATTATGACTGTTTTATCTCACATTAACCAATATTCTGTAAAAATATCATCGTTCAAGTAATGACAAAAAATAAACCAAGTAAATAAATACTGCCACGTCAGCATCAAAACTTGATTATTATCAGGATTTAAAAGTCATCAGAATATGGCTCTTTAACTCGAAAAGTGAATGTGTATTCCTGTAATTCTTCACACAAATACTGATATCTTTTTATCAGAACTTCCATCAGAACTTGTCCTCAGAATTTATGCAATCTGACACATAGACTGTTCATCTAAAACAACATTGATCACCACAGTAATTTTCATCATTCATATAGAGTGTAAGTGTGTGCATTAAGCTAAATATCAGACAAAGAGTAAAGTCTGATTCACTTCAGTACATCTTAGAAATAAGGCATAACTAAGAATTTTGCTCAAAATTTGTCATTATTCTGAAGTCTACTTTAGAATGAGTTCATGCATGAGTCCACCTGAACTGTTTTGTACTCATTTTATGCATCTTTTGAAATTCTATTTTACAGTGGCTTCTCAGTGTAAGTGAGTCACGACTGCTTATCAGAATTTATGCTGTTATCAGAGTATTTCTCCAGTAATCATAGAGTGTGAAAAGTCACCAAGAAAATTTTATTTTGCTTTTCTAATGCATATTACTTAATACCAGCAATGCACTTGGGTCTTCCCTTCCATATTTTTACTCTAGATCTCAAAGGAGTACCTGATTTTTATTTCTTTTCTTTTCTTTTTTCTTTTGATAAGTGAGGCTTATCAGCACTTAGTACATCCACCAGATTTACTAACATCAGAACTTAACTGATAAAAAGCATTATTCTAGTTTTTGACTTAGTAATAAGATACACAAAGTAAACTTAACTAAGCTCAATATCAGAATTTGCTTGTGTTAAAAGATTTCCACATAAATAATTACTTCAAACATGGGATCTTTAGTAAATTAAAGACTACTAGTTCAGCATCTAGCACAATTATCCTCATTGGATTGAATAGTCACAGAAACATGCATATCACTATCAGAGTTTAGAAATTCACATCAGACAACAATCAGCACTTAGAAGTTTTCTAATTAAGCACAGAATACACAAAGATGTAATATATGTAAACACTGATCATAAAGTCTAATGTATCGGAACATAAACTAAGCAGATTTAGAGAAAGAACCTGAAACCATTTCAAGTTCATTTACCAATCTTGTAAAAGTAGCTTCACACAGTGGTTTTGTGAAGATATCTGTTAGTTGTTGATCTGTGGGAACAAAATGCAATTCCATTGTACCTTCATCCACATGTTCCCTTATGAAGTGGTACCTTATGCTGATGTGCTTTATCATTGAGTGTTGAACTGGATTACCTGTCATAGCAATAGCACTTTGATTATCACAGTAAATAGGGATTTTAGAAAATTCTAATCCATAATCCAGTAACTGATTCTTCATCCAAAGAATCTGTGCACAACACCTTCCTACATCAATATATTCTGCTTCTGCAGTTGATGTGGAAATTGACTTCTGTTTCTTGCTAAACCAAGAAACCAATCTGCCTTCAAGAAATTGGCAGCTTCCACTTGTGCTTTTCCTGTCAATTTTGAATCCTGAAAAATCTGCATCTGAGTAACCTATTAGCTTAAAGTCTGATTCTCTAGGATACCACAATCCCATATCAGATGTACCCTTAAGGTACTTGAAAATTCTTTTCACAGCTGTTAAGTGAGGTTCTCTTGGATCTGCTTGAAATCTTGCACAAAGACGGGTAACATACATGATATCAGGTCTACTTGCAGTTAGATAGAGTAGAGAGCCAATCATACCTCTGTAATCAGTAATATCTACTGATTTATCAGTATCTTTATCCAATTTTGTTGCAGTGGCCATAGGAGTGGATGCGCTTGAACAATCTTGCATTCCAAATTTCTTCAACAAATTTCTGGTGTACTTAGATTGACAAATAAAAGTTCATTCTTCATTTTGCTTGACTCGAAGGCCCATAAAATAGTTAAGTTCTCCCATCATACTCATTTGATATCTTGACTACATCAGCTTGGCAAACTTCTTACAAAGTCTGTCATTTGTAGAATCAAAAATGATATCATCAACATATATTTGCACCAAAAGTAAGTTCTTTCCATGGTTGAGGTAGAACAGTGTTTTGTCAATAGTTCCTCTATTAAATCCACTTTCCAGAAGAAACTGAGCTAATGTCTCATACCATGCTCTTGGAGCTTGCTTAAGGCCATAAAGTGCTTTATCAAGCCTGTAGACATGATTGGGAAATTTGGGATCTACAAAGCCTGGAGGTTGTTCAACATATACCTCTTCTTCCAATTCTCCATTGAGAAAAGCACTTTTCACATCCATTTGAAAGACTTTAAACTTCTTGTGAGCAGCATATGCCAAAAATATCCTTATGGCTTCCAATCTAGCAACTGGTGCAAATATTTCATCATAATCAATTCCCTCATATTGAGAGTATCCTTTTGCAACCAGCCTTGCTTTGTTCCTTGTAATTATGCCATCACTGTCAGTTTTGTTTCTGAACACCCATTTTGTACCAACAATAGACATGTTCCTTGGTCTTGGCACTAGGGTCCAGACTTTATTTCTTTCAAATTCATTCAACTCTTCCTGCATTGCTTGCACCCAATCAGCATCTTGAAGAGCTTCTTCCACTTTCTTTGGTTCAGTCTGAGAAAGAAATGAATGATAAAGACATTCATTTGATGTAGTTGTTCTAGTTTTGACACCTGCATCAGGATTTCCAATAATTAAGTCAGGTGTATGTGCTTTAGTCCACTTTCTTGCAGATGGAAGATTCTCTCTAGAACTGGATGCTCCCCCATAATCCATGTTGTCTCCATCAACATTTTTTGATGCTCCCCCTGAAATTATGCTCTCTGAGTTGGATCCTTCATTATTTGAGTTTCCAGAAATATCTGAACATGAGTTTCCAGAATTATTAGAACTTGGCCCATCAGAACTTGAAGAGCATGTTGTAGGTTCTGATGCTTCTTGAGATGTGGTTGGATCTTCAGTATGCTCCCCCTGCACAGGTGCATTTTCCTTAGGCGTAGTCACCATAGTTTCAATAACACCAGAGTTTAATCCATCAGAGTTTGCAGTATAAGGATTTAGATTGTCAGGATTTACAAAATCAGAATTAAAAACTTTATTTTCGAATCTCAGCTGATCATGATCATTGAAATCTTCAAGTCCAGTAATCATCTTATCATCAAAAGAGACATTGATAGATTCCATGACAACCGTTGTTCTTAAATTATAGACTCTGAAGGCTTTTGTAGAAAGTGGATATCCAACAAAAATTCCTTCATCAGCTTTTAGATCAAATTTGGATAGCTGTTCGGGATGAGTCGTAAGAACAAAACACTTGCATCCAAATACATGAAAATACTTCAGATTTGGCTTCTTTTTCTTTACCATCTTATATTGTGTTTTTCCATGCTTGTTGATAAGTGTTGAATTCTGAGTAAAACAAGCAGTCTGCACAGCTTCAGCCTAAAAGTAGGTTGGCAACTTTGCTTCATCAAGCATAGTTCGTGCAGCTTCAATAAGAGTTCTATTCTTTCTTTCAACAACTCCATTTTGCTGAGAAGTTCCAGCTTCAATATGACCACTGCATATTTCTTCTTTGCAATAGACATGACATTCACTGGACCAAATAGATCAACATATATTAGGTGATAAGGCTCAAGAATTGATGATTCAGTCTTGCTCTTGAATGCAGATTTTCTTTGTTTTGCCTTCTGACATGAATCACAAAGGCCATCAGGAGCAAATACTGATTTTGGCAGTCCTCTCACAAGATCTTTCTAGACTAGTTCATTTATATTGTTAAAATTTAAATGAGAGAGTTTCTTGTGCCAATCCCAGCTTTCTTCAATTGATGCTCTACTCAACAGACAGATTGCAGAACCATAAGTACTTGTTAGAAGCTTGGCTTCATAAATGTTACCATGCTTGTATCCTTTCAGAACAACTTTGCCTGTAGATTTGCTTACAACTTCACAGTGTTCTTCAAAGAAATCCACATGATAACCTCTGTCACAAATTTGACTCACACTTAGCAGATTGTGTTTAAGTCCTGAGACCAGAGCTACTTTTTCAATGATGACATTCGCAAGATTGATATTGCCATATCCCAGAGTTTTTCCAATGTTGCCATCTCTATAAGAAGCACCTGGGCCAGCTTTCTCCACAAAGTCTGATAGCAGGGCTTTATTTCCAGTCATATGTCCTGAACATCCATTGTCCAGAACTAGGATGTTCTTCCTGTTGCCCTGCAATCACAAAGACCACTAATGATTAGTTTTAAGGACCCAAACTTGCTTGGATCCTTTGGCCTTTTTAAGTTTGTTAACATTTGTAGCGGATTTAGCATCAGAGTTTATGTTAACAGTTTTCTTATCAGAATTTGCAATATCAGACTTTGCATCAGAACTTATACTAGAAGGAATAATGCTAACTTTCTTTACAGAAGGTTTTATTTGATACTAATCATAGTATAAACTATGATATTCCTTACAAGTATAAACGGAATGCCATAAACTACCACAATGAAAACAAGGATTTTGTGGCTTATATCTAACAGACTGACTCTTAACTCCTGATTTTGAAGGTAAGGAGTTTATATTCTTATTCTTCCTACAAAAAGAAGCCAGATGGTTAGAATTTCCACAGTTATGACATGTTTTTCTAGGAGCATTAGGAACAGGCTTATAATTGTTACTTTTGTTCACACCTTCCTTTCCATTCCTATTTTTCCTAGGTGGTTTTACCTTGTTTACATTCTTAACATCTTCAGCTTATGCTTAAGCTGCTTCTTAGTCATTAAGCCTATGTTAACTTCAGTTGGCTTATCATGTTTAGGTTTGTCAGAAGTTACTTTTGAAAGATTTTTAGCACATAAACGCAACGAAAATGTAAATTTAAATCTTAAAAAAAACTGAAACCCTCCGCAGGATCCATGCAAAAAATAATATTTAATTCGTAGTTCAGTATGTTTACCTTAAGAAGCTTTACGTTAATGGAAAGATGGATGTCTTTAATAGCGATCCAAGAACGACGTCAAACGACGTCAAAAACAAGAATCACTATTTACGGGAAGTAAACGATGTCAAACGCCTTACAGACGAGTGGTTGATAGCTTTTGCTATCAGTTTTGTTCATACGCTCATTTACCTATGGAATAGGGTATTCGTTTGCGTAAATTGGACACCAGACCCAGATTTTAGCAAATCTGCAGCAGCCAATTCAAAATCCGTATCTAATATGATTCTCATAATTAGAACAAACATAAATCATGTATATATCAGTATATATACAGATTAAATAATCATCTTATGATTATACAACTCACATGAATATCATATATTCAAAACCATACATATATAAGCATATTATATCAACATCAAATCATGGCGAATCACGTACATGCTCATATATCGAAAACGGTTAAACACATAAACGAATTAAAAACTTTTCGGAAGTAGCTCTGATGCCATTGAAGGGTTTTTAGCACATAAACGCAACGAAAACGTAAATTTAAATCTTAAAAAAAAACCGAAACCCTCCGCAGGATCCATGCGAAAAATAATATTTAATTCGTAGTTCACTATGTTTACCTTAAGAAGTTTTACGTTAATGGAAAGATGGAGGTCTTTAATAGCGATCCAAGAACGATGAACGAAAATCCCTAGCAGCTGCTCCTCAAGTGTGAAGCACTCCACCGGTATCCACCAAGAGTACAATGTGATGGAGGAGGAAGAGGTTGAGAGAATTAGTTGCCTCCCTCTTGTTCTACTTTAAAATTAGGGATTATTATTTCGGTTTAGGCAAATAGGGTTTATAATAGTATATTTATAGGCAAAATTTTCAGCTGAAAATTTTCCATAAAATATTACTATTATTAACCCTTTAATTGATTATACTTATTAACCAATTAACTAATAATTAAAACACCTTTTAATCATTAATCCCTTTTCTAAACACTTTAGAAAAATAATTCTCTCACTTGATTTAATTTCCAAAATAAAATTCTTAATTAATAATATTAAGAATTAATTAAATCTCATTTAATCAATTATTAAATCTGCTAATTAATTATTTATTTTACAAATAAATAATTAGCAGCCATTTTTAATTAATTCCTCCACCATTAAATCATTCTCTTTTATGGTGTGACCCTGTAGGTTCAATATTAAGCCGGTAGTAGAAATAAATAATAATAAAACTATTTTATCAGTATTTATATAAATTTTCTAATTCATTAAATATGATTAATTAATAAATTAATCATATTTATTCTACATCGTGAGGGATACTTCTCAGCATATCACGACTATCCGGATAATACGAATTCACTGCTTAGAATACCAAGAACATATTCAGTGAGTAGTTACCGTACAATCAATTCCTTCTACCCTGCAATGTCACGATTAAATACAAGGCATGGAACTTGTGTCAAGCCTATCTTATTTAATCATTTGCTTTCACATTCAATATGCGTAGTTCTATTTATGTAAATTAGAAACTCCTTTCTAATTTCATTCACTCTGGCCAGATATTCCTGAACTAGCATAAGTGGATCAGCATTGAACATTCTCTTCCTTCACTGGAAGGGGTAGATCCTTTATTGATCATACACTATCTTCGTGTACAAATTCCTATACCCAGTAGAGCCCTTATAATTTTCCCTGGAGACTAAGAACTAAACCAAAGCATAGTTCAGTGTACACAAGATGACTATGATGACCTCAAGTCTAAGGATACTTGTACAACTATCACTATGTGAACAACTGCTGACACGTGAGTGAACTCCATCAGTAGTTCAGCTGTGTGAGTCATGTTCAGTGAACTTATTATATAATAAGCACCTACATACTAGCTATAATGTCACCACACAAATGTCTATGACAACAGACATCCTTCATAATGAAGCAAGCATAGTATGTACCGATCTTTGCGGATTACTAATTACCAGTTAGTAATCCTACGACCAGAAAATATTTAAGTTTAGAGTTATCATCTTTTAGGTCTCATTATTATGATCTCATCATAATCCATAAAAAGCTTTACTCTAAACTATGGTATATCTTATTTAAACACTTAAATAGATAAAGCCCGCAATAAAACCAAAACAAGTCTTTTATTGATATCAATGATATCAAAATAGATTACATAAAAGTTATTCCTAAATCATCATACATGATTGTACTTATGACACATCTCTTTCAATCTCCCACTTGTACTAAAGCTAATCACTAGTATCTAATACCCATCTTGTCTTTATGACGATCAAAGTGACTTTGAGAAAGTGGCTTTGTGAGTGGGTCTGCTACGTTGTTATGTGTGTCAACTCTCTTGACGTCTCCTCTTTCAATACAATATAAGAAATGTTACCGCGCTCCCAATAACCTTTTTGTAGACACATGGTTAATCTGTGTTTTTGATAAAACCAAACTCTTTGATTGTCTCATCAAAACGGATGTTCCATCTACGAGAAGCTTGCTTTAAACCATATATGGTTCGCAGCAGCTAACACACTAGGTGTTCATTTCCCTTGGAAAGAAAACCCTCTGGCTGTGTCATATACACTTCCTCTTCAAGTTTCCCATTGAGGAAAGGATGTTTTCACGTCCATTTGCCAGATCTCATAATCGTAGTAAGTAGCAATCGCAAGCAAAATCTGAATTGATTTTAACAGGGCTACAGGCAAAAAAAGTTTCATCAAAGTTTCATCAAAGTCAATCCCTTGCCTTTGTCTGAATCCTTTTGCCACGAGCCTGGCCTTATAGGTCTCCACCTGCCCATCTGCTCCAATTTTTCTTTTGTATACCCACTTGCACCCAATAGGCTTAACACCTTTAGGCGCCTCAACCAGAGTCCATACTTGGTTGGTATACATAGATTCCATTTTGAATTTCATGGCACTATGCCATTTCTCTGAGTCAACACTACTCATAGCCTCATTATAGGTCACAGGGTCGTCATCATCAATGATTGACAACTCATTGTCATTCTCAATGACAAGGCCATAATCCCTCTCAGGTTGGCGAGACACTCTCCCTGACCTACGAATGGGCTGTTCCACAGAAGGTTGTTCAGTCTGAACAGGTGTTTCCACTTGATCCGTAGTAGTTTGTGCTTCTTGAACTTCATCAAGTTCAATTTTTCTCCCACTGTTTCCTTCAAGGATAAACTGCTTTTCCAAGAAGGTAGCATGTCTGGAGACAAATACCCGATGATCGGTGTAAAAGTAATACCCTAAAGTCTCTTTAGGATATCCCACAAAATTACATTTTACAGATCGAGATTCCAGCTTATCTGGGTCAACTTTCTTGACATAAGCTGGACATCCCCAAATCTTAACGTGTTTAAGACTCGGTTTCCTTTCTTTCCATATCTCATATGGAGTTTGAGGAACAGATTTGGAAGGCACCTTATTCTGTAAATATGCTGAGGTTTCCAATGCATAACCCCACAGGAATACTGGAAGATTCGCATAGCTCATCATGGACCGAACCATGTCTAACAAAGTTCGATTTCTCCTTTCAGATACCCCATTCAACTGTGGAGTATATGGAGGAGTCCACTGGGAGACTATACCATTTTCTTTGAGATAAGCTAGAAACTCTCCATTCAAGTATTCACCACCTCGATCTGATCGAAGAGTTATAATACTATGTTTGGTTTGTTTCTCCACTTCATACTTATATTCTTTGAAATTTTCAAAGGCTTCAGACTTATGTTTCATCAAATACACATATCTGAATCTAGATCGATCATCTATGAAAGTAATGAAGTATGAAAATTCACCCATGGCTTGCGTAGACATTGGTCCACATACATCTGTGTGTACCAATCCTAGAAAATCTGCAGCCCTCTCTCCATGTCCACTAAATGGAGATTTGGTCATTTTACCCAATAGACAAGACTCGCATGTAGGATATGATTCAAAATCAAAGGGGTCAAGTAACCCTTCCTTATGCAATGTCCGCAGTCTATTTTCACTAATATGACCAAGTCCGCGCCACAAGAAAGTGAGATTTTCATCATCCCTTTTTCTTTTATTAGTATGTTCAATTTGTAGTAAATTATGCTCTACGTCACATACATACAGACCATTGTTTAAAATACCACTTCCATAAAGAACGTTATCTCTAAGAATTGAACATTTATTATTCTAAATAACAAACGAAAATCCAGCCAAGTCTAAAATGGAATAGAAGTAATATTCCTCACAATCGAGGGAACAAAATAACAATTATTTAGAACAATAGTCTTGCCCGTAGGCATATGTAAATGAAATGATCTTACAGCTTCAGCAGCAACTCTTGCTCCATTTCCCATCCGTAGAATCACCTCCTCTTCTTCAAGAGTCCTACTTCTCCTTAGTCCCTGCAACGAATTGCAAATATGAGAACCACAGGCGGTATCTACTACCCAAGTAGAAATTTGACTTAGTGACATATTAACTTCGATCATGAACATACCTGAATCAGAAGCGGTAGTCTCACTACCCTTCATCTTCTTTAATTCTGCAAGGTAAACCTTGCAGTTCCTCTTCCAGTGCCCCACCTTGTTACAGTGAAAGCAAACAGCTTTGCTCTTGGGGTCTTCAGCTTTTGGTGGAACCGGCTTTTTCTCACCTACTTTCTTCTTCTTAGAAGGGTTCTTCTTCCTTTTCTTAGGATTGGAACCTTCACTAATTAGAAGAACAGAACACTTCTTAGGGTGAAAATTCGATTCCGAAGTCTTCAACATGTTGTGGAGTTCAGGCAGGCTGATATCCAGCTTATTCATGTGAAAGTTCACAACAAACTGCGAGAACGAACTCGGAAGTGATTGCAAGACCAAGGCTTGGCTCAGCTCCCATCCATGGCAAAACCAAGTTGTCTAAGATGTTCAATCAAATTAATCATCTTAAGTACATGGTCATTCACAGATGATCCCTCAGACATCCTACAACCGAATATGTAAGTCATATGTCATAGCCTATTTGTATATTCGAGGATTCAACTCAACTCAAATAAGAATGTAATAAGTAAATAGTGGATCGACCGTCAAAGAGATCTCGCAAAGTAATATTTGTCAAAGGATTCAGAACAAGGTTCATCTACAGACTTGAGGAGGTAATTCACTGGAAGAAGTTCAAGAAGTTGATCATGCCTCAGTGATATAAATCAAGATCGTGGATTTAATCAAGTGACAGAGATCTCGTCAGAGTATCAATTAATTACAAGGATTTAATCTGAAGAAAATCAAAGTGTCAGAGTCAAGACATGAAGAAACGTCACGGAAGTTAGTCACTCATGAACCAGACAGTACATCGAGTGTCAACGTTGAAGTGGTGGAATTGATTCATAATTTTCAGTGATTTTCAGAAGATTTGCAGAAGAATGGTTGCTGCTCAAGACTAGAATTAATTCTCTATTAATTAATTAAGTCATCTAATTTAATTAAGAAAATAAATTATATCTACGAAGAATAATTTATTTATTAATTGAATTAATTGATTAATTAATTCTGAATTAATTCTAGGAATTTTAGGAATTTTCAGAAGCTTAATTGGATTAAATTCAAGCATTAAATCAGCAAGACAATTGAAAATGAACTAGCATGACAATCAGGATTGTCATACCGATTGTCATGCTAGGCCATTTTCCATTGTCATACCGAAAGTTACTCTAGGAGGATAATTGTCTTGCTAGTTCATTCTGATTGTCTTGCTAGTTCATTCTGATTGTCATGCTAGTTCATTCAGATTGTCTTGCTAGTTCATTCAATTGTCTCACCGAAAGTCTTGCCAGCTATAGGATTGTCATGCCAAGTCAATTCTATTCGTTTGTTGATTTAAAAAGAAGCAGAGAAGCAGCAACTTATTATTTTAAGAACACAGAAGTCAAGAAACAAGGCAGAAAAGAAAATCAAGAAGAAATATTTCATCTTTTCATCTGCATACTTCAAGATTAAATTTCTAGATTGTAAAGTTAAATCCAATCCACTAGAAATCTTTATCTTGCTCTTGTGTATCAATCTAGCGGATCAAAATCCCTAGAACTTAATCTCAAATTGCGTTTAGCATTTGAATCTTTTTTATTACAAAAATAGAAAAAGTTCATGTCGAATTTATTCTAGATTTGTGATAATTAATTTGAGATTAATTCCTTGTAATCGATACAGTTGTTGTATCACCTTTCAAGTTTAATAATATTTTTATTTAACTTGAATTTTGTTTCACATTTTTTATTCCGCATTTAATTCGATTATTTGGTAACGTTTGTATTCAACCCCCCTTCTACAAACACATTGGGACCTAACAATTGGTATCAGAGCCTTCTGATTAACGAACAAATCAAGATCCTAGACTTTTGTGATTTTTCAACTCCTTGAATTTTTATTTATTCAAAAATTCATAATGACTTCACATAAAGTTGGAACCGTTAAAATTCCACAATTTGATAAAGAGAATTATATCATGTGGAAGAAGAAGATGCTATTATTTTTACAAGTTGCAAATCCCAAATATTCAAACTTGTTAAAGAAGGGTATAAAAACTCCGATGGTTATTGAACCGGAGGTAATAATAGATGGTGTGGTGACTACTGAAGCTAGAACCTATCCAAAAGAGCCTGAAGATTTTACTCCTGCTGAGAAGGAAGAAGCCTCCTTGGATGCCAGCCTTCAATTAATATTAATTGATTTCCTTGATCCCTTGATGAACAGACATGTGATGAACTGTAAAAATTCCAAACACATGTGGGAAACTATTGAGGTGATTAATGAAGGCACAGAGGAAGTTAGGGAGAACAAGTTGGAAATCCTAACCTCTGAATATGAACATTTCAAATCAAATCCAGGAGAAGGAATTACTGAAGTGTTTGAGAGGTACAATGCGTTGATCAACAACCTGAACATCAATGGAAAGTATTATTCAATCAGGGAGGTCAACAAAAAGTTCCTTTTAACACTGCCAGCTCATCTTGAACATAGAATCACTGCCATTAGAGAAGCTAGAGATCTGAGTGAGATTTCTTTGGACAGACTCTATGGAGTGTTAAAAACCTATGAGTTGGAGCAGATTCAACAGAAGGAAGTCTACGGGAAGGATAGAATGGTCAGCACATCTACTGCACTTGTAGCTGAAGGTCAACAACAACAACAATCTCAACAGTTAGAAAGAATGGTACAGTTTTCCAAGGGTGAGGAAAATGAGTTAGTAGCAGAATATGATCCTCCTACTACAAATCAATCAAGTGATGATTTTTATTCCTTGGAAGAGCTGGAGCAATTGGAAGATGAATCAATGGCCCAAATTGTCAAGAGATTCTCCCATGTCAGATTCAGGAGGAATCCCAAGCTTAAGTACAAGTCCAACTACAACAAATTCCAGAAAGGTGGATCTTCATCCTCTAACACCAGCAGTGGTGGGTACAAAACAGGGATGGTTGATCGAAGCACCATTAGATGCTATAACTGCAATGAGTTGGGACACTTTGCCACAGAATGTAGGAAGCCAAAGCAAGTAAGAAAGAACTCTAAAAGGGCTTATCTGGCAAAGGGAAGAAGCTGGGATGATACTGACAGTGAAGATGAAGATGAAGGAAATCTTGCTCTTATGGCTATTGATGGAAAAGCTTCATCGTCAAGAATAGAGGTAAAACTTTCTGATGCTGAAATGGTTTATCATCTAAGAGGTAACTTAGATTGTGCACGTCGTGATAATGAACTGTTAAGTTTACAGATCACAGACCTTGAGAAAGAGGTCAATGAATTAAGACTTGTGCACATTAATCAAGACAGATTAAAAGAACAAGTATCTTTTCTAGAGAATAGAGTTGACTGTTATAGAAAACTCGAAACTATTCTCAAAGATAAGATCACCGGTCTTGAGACTAAGGTTAGAGCCTACTTCAATTCTTGTTCGAAGGCTAAAGAGTTCTACAGTAAGCAAGCTGTTAATCAAACATCTGGAATAGGTTATGATTACAATGCTGCTATTGGAGAATTAGGCATAAACTCCCCTCCTCATGTATGTGCTAAAGGGAGGGAAGTACCACATGTGCTTAAGGGTGTTGATGAACCCCTCTATAAAGCATCAATTGCTGAACCATTTGATGCGACCTCTTCTGTTATTCAAGAAGAAATACGTGTTGAGGATCATGCTTATGAGAAGATTGTTTCCAAGTCAAGTGAGTCGAAAGTTCCAGTCAAAGTTGTGAAAGCAACTGAGACTAACTCAGACACACATGAGTTGGATAACAATAATGCCATGTCTACCATGCATAAATTGCCTGCTATTAATCACTCTCATAAAGCATGTGGTGTTGCTAATTGTATGTCTTGTGCTTTTAATATGATGTATGCTTATTTTAATGGTAAGCATGTGTCTAATGATAAGACTACTCCTCGTCAGCATGTGAATAACAAGAAGCATGATAGGTCTAAGACTGCTAGTCCTTCTAAGGCTAGAAAGGAGACATTTATGCCTAAGCTTAAACAGAAATTTGTTAAGGCTGTTTACAAGGTTAAATGTTCAGTCATTGAGAATGTTGAGACCATTAAAATTAAAAATGTTGTTTTGTCTGACAAAGGACAGTTCTACAAGTATGCCGGGCCCAACCAAGTTTGGGTTCCGAAGAAGGTCTAATCCATTTGTAGTGCAGGGCATTAAACAAGTATAACCGGTAGTGTGGATTCTTGACAGTGGATCATCAAGATATATGACCGGAGATAGAGCCCTGCTATCAAATGTGGTTGAGAAAGCTGGCCCCATGGTTACCTTTGGAGATAACAGCAAAGGTTTATCCGAGGGATATGGCTGTTTGCAAGCTGGGAATGTTATCATTATAATTTTGTATATTGTGCTAGGTTATTATCAGGAAGCATCATCTAACATATAGCACCAGTGACGAGACTTGAGAATATTACGACATATCAGACACCTGCTGCACATTACACTTGGAATTGTACTCTAGTAAGATGTGTACAAGTGTACTCCTGATTGGTAAGTCAAAAGAGGAAGTCAATGCACCACAGTTCATGGACTTTGCAGCTGCAGATCTATTGGACTATGCAATTTCTTCTTCACAATCTCACTTCAGGTTGGTATGAACTAGTATACTGCTCAAGCAATCGTCAAGGACATGGTATGGCACTCTAACAGAAATTGTAATTTTATATGAACTAGTAGAGTCGTCATATTTATGCAACATAACAATTAGTATCTAAAGTACTTGACAAGTATCGGTCAATGATATGTTGTTAATATTATGTTGCAGATATTTATAAGCTTTTGACATGAATGAGAATTACTTAGACTTTACCCTAAGTGATCAATGTTTTATCAAAAACTCATTCATATTGAAAAACAAAATTAAACTTCTTTCTACATTAGTGATTTCTTATTTCATGTAAAATCTTTTGAAATCACTATTGTAAATCATTTTCTCTCTATTACCATATGTTCTATGATACAGGTTCAGTCTCCAATGACTTTCTTTCATTGACAGTCATGAGGTTGAAAACCCACAACGTCTATCCCAGACTGTAAAGACAAACACAAAAACAGAACCAACCAACACTCTTTTACCACTAAAAGTAGTATGAATGAGCGTGAGGGAGATAGTGCCTAGTGCACCACATAAGGAAGGTTCTGTAGTCAACCCAGTAGCTCTGTCTCATACATAGATGAGTAGTATTTAAACCGAGACAACTGCTAGCCCCCATACATCTTCTCAAACAGATGTAATGGCTGAAAAGGCACAAAAACAGTTACTAGATTCATTCTCTCAACAGGGTGAGTCTATTGAATTTTGCCTGTCGGCCAAGGTATCCGATGTAGTGTCACCACTTCAAACATAATCAATTCTCGATGCACAAGGAGAGGTTACACACACAAAGGATGAGTTGACGGAAACACGAGTTTCGACCATTTTAAGGTCAGATTCGATTGTTCAAGGTTCGTTAGTGGACCAATTGCCTTTACAGGTGTTAGGAGAGGATACTGATCCAAAAGCCATATGTCAGTGGTCAGTGTCTACCTCCCCAGGCTTAAATCCCCTGGATGCATCTGCGGATAGTGGATCTGACATAGGTGCAGATCGGCAACTTGTTGACAATGATTCAGATATTACCTGATGAGTCACAAGGAAATGTCTTCACAGGCATTAGAAGGGAACTATGATCTTTATGCTAAATTCTTTGGATCATTGTTTACCTTCCCAGAATTCAAATCTGGAACCCTAAAAAGGAAACTAGCAACTTGTAAATTATGACTCAGATTCATCTGACGAGTTTAACAAGGATGGGGATTTGTGAACTCCCATTGCACCACCTGTGACCTCCTTAAGGATGGCTAAGGTGATTTTCCTTGCAGGTACAGCTGGATTATGGAGCTATGAGAGAAGAGTGATACACTTGTGAGAATGAGTGTAAACACGAGTGGAGAGAAGAGTGAAACACATGTGAGGTACACTAAACAGGATCACACACTCACAGTGAGGAAGAAAGTGAAACTACTTGTTATTTCTTTTCCAACCAAGTGAAATATGAGAACTCCTTCTGACGACGGCATACATTCCTTCTTTAAGGGGGAGATAAAAGCTTAAGTAATAGTTTGGAGGATTCCTCAACTAAGGGGGAGAAATAGCAGGGAGTAAGAAAAAGATCCTACATGTACACTACACCACACCATTGTTGTTTGTAACTACGGATCCTATTGTACGGGAGAGGTGGTAAACACAAGGTGATTTTCTGATAAGGGAAGAAGCTGTTAGGGGAGTACCATTGGTTTTTATCTGCGGATCCTATTGTACGGGAGAGGTGGTAAAACGAAGGTGATCTTCTTTAATCAGTTGATTCTCATAGGGGGAGAAGCAAGAGATATGGGCTTCTCAACAGGAAATGTGGTTGTACAAATGAAGATGGAACTACTTGAGGATATGTTCAGTCTAGAGGAACAACTACTTGGAATCTGGAAAATGTTAAATCTCATCCAGAACTTTTCTGCTATTTACTTTGCATGTATGTTTATATCTTTTTCTTATTTGTTAGTTGAGTTATCCTCTAGGTATTTGTGTGTTATTGTCTAACAAACAAATAGGGGGAGATTGTAAGTCATATGTCATAGCCTATTTGTATATTCGAGGATTCAACTCAACTCAAATAAGAATGTAATAAGTAAATAGTGGATCGACCGTCAAAGAGATCTCGCAAAGTAATATTTGTCAAAGGATTCAGAACAAGGTTCATCTACAGACTTGAGGAGGTAATTCACTGGAAGAAGTTCAAGAAGTTGATCATGCCTCAGTGATATAAATCAAGATCGTGGATTTAATCAAGTGACAGAGATCTCGTCAGAGTATCAATTAATTACAAGGATTTAATCTGAAGAAAATCAAAGTGTCAGAGTCAAGACATGAAGAAACGTCACGGAAGTTAGTCACTCATGAACCAGACAGTACATCGAGTGTCAACGTTGAAGTGGTGGAATTGATTCATAATTTTCAGTGATTTTCAGAAGATTTGCAGAAGAATGGTTGCTGCTCAAGACTAGAATTAATTCTCTATTAATTAATTAAGTCATCTAATTTAATTAAGAAAATAAATTATATCTACGAAGAATAATTTATTTATTAATTGAATTAATTGATTAATTAATTCTGAATTAATTCTAGGAATTTTAGGAATTTTCAGAAGCTTAATTGGATTAAATTCAAGCATTAAATCAGCAAGACAATTGAAAATGAACTAGCATGACAATCAGGATTGTCATACCGATTGTCATGCTAGGCCATTTTCCATTGTCATACCGAAAGTTACTCTAGTAGGATAATTGTCTTGCTAGTTCATTCTGATTGTCTTG
Organism: Apium graveolens; assembly: GCF_009905375.1. NCBI lineage: Eukaryota > Viridiplantae > Streptophyta > Magnoliopsida > Apiales > Apiaceae > Apium > Apium graveolens. Next base: position 209,370,643 of record NC_133653.1, read on the forward strand.
CTAGTTCATTCTGATTGTCATGCTAGTTCATTCAGATTGTCTTGCTAGTTCATTCAATTGTCTCACCGAAAGTCTTGCCAGCTATAGGATTGTCATGCCAAGTCAATTCTATTCGTTTGTTGATTTAAAAAGAAGCAGAGAAGCAGCAACTTATTATTTTAAGAACACAGAAGTCAAGAAACAAGGCAGAAAAGAAAATCAAGAAGAAATATTTCATCTTTTCATCTGCATACTTCAAGATTAAATTTCTAGATTGTAAAGTTAAATCCAATCCACTAGAAATCTTTATCTTGCTCTTGTGTATCAATCTAGCGGATCAAAATCCCTAGAACTTAATCTCAAATTGCATTTAGCATTTGAATCTTTTTTATTACAAAAATAGAAAAAGTTCATATCGAATTTATTCTAGATTTGTGATAATTAATTTGAGATTAATTCCTTGTAATCGATACAGTTGTTGTAACACCTTTCAAGTTTAATAATATTTTTATTTAACTTGAATTTTGTTTCACATTTTTTATTCCGCATTTAATTCGATTATTTGGTAACGTTTGTATTCAACCCCCCTTCTACAAACACATTGGGACCTAACAGAATAGTTCCTTCGATATCTCATATTGAGTTGTCCTCCCTGCCACATCATACAATTCTTGTAGAAGCATAAGGATAGTGTGATCATCCATATGCTCATGTTGCTTCTGTAGCTCAATGTTCATAGAAGCTAGCATGATACATTGAGCAACATTTGCATCATCTATCCACTTACGATACACAACATGTTCATCATTATGTGCATCGCTAGCAGGTTCAGTAGGCTTAGGTGAGTCAAGCACATATTCCAGCTTCTCAACCCTGAGAACAATTCTCAAGTTTCAAATCCAGTCAGCAAAATTAGGACCAGTCAACTTGTGAGCATCTAGTATACTCCGGAGTGATAGTGTAGAAGACATAACGAATATAGTAAATCTGTAAATGATGAACACATAACAACACTTAGCAAATATTCAATTTCATTTCAAGACACTATATGAATCGGGTCTTTATTCATAAGTGGCACCCACTAGTTTATCTAATTTATACAACCCCTAAGTGAAAATTAAGCATTCATAATGCTAGTGGGAATAGGGATCCTACATTCTATCACACAACCTCGGTTGTAGCACGAAACGCCATGTGATGTTTAATAGGCAGACAACTCTTGTCAATTACATCTTATGTTATTCTCTAATAAAACTTTAGCCTCTTGAATAATTGAGTCACGGCTGTAGCACGACAAACTCAATATTCTAAGTCAAGTCTAACCCAACATTTCGTACAATTGAATCAGTCTCCAACGGCCCACGGCTGTAGCACGTAACGACCTTTAGATTCTAATTCAATGTACACATCTCTATGTAATAGACAAGTATTTCTTATTTCGAAATTAAAGCCCTCGGCTGTAGCACGAAATGACAATGATTTAAAAATAAGAACCACTTTCTACCATGTTGGAAGGCTATGACTGACACAAGCCCGTTGTGTCATTGGCCAATTACTACTTGATATTATTTAATTTTAGAGGGATTATATTATGTTACAATCATAATCATATTATAAAGAGATTTTTCCTTTTAAATTAAATATTTCAAATCAATGATCGATAATCAGATGATTCCAAGATCGGGGGGAGCATTGTCAAGAGGCGTCATTTAATACCCCTTTCTTACAGATAGAAATCTGTTTTTGACAGAATCATCCTTTCTCTCAATATTGAAAATTCATATTTAATTACGTGTTTCATAAATACAGGAATCTCATGATTGTATTCATAATATTATTGTTAAGGCAAGAAACAATTCTTATTCTAGATTTTCTAGTGCACGCCTTATATTGATTTAAATTCACCTGAATCTATCATCGCATGGTAAACATAGACATATATCTCATATATAAAATTAAATAAACAAGTAAATGTAAAGTGCAATAAAGTAAATGTATTTGGTTATGGCCCCATCCTATGTGATCTTTATCAAGCTCATAATAAAGATCAAGGTCAATCTAATATGGTGATGGAAATAAATACAACTACTTATTACATAAGTCTTCTTCTTTGTTTAGACTTCTTGTATGCCTCGTCTTCTTCTTTGTATCACCTTCATTGGATAGCCTTCTTGAGTCTTCAATTACATTACATAGATTGAAAGTAAAACTAATCTAATGAACTTACAAGAATAACTCGAGTTACATTCGAGATTTATGATTACAAAGATTGACGACATGCAAGTCGTATTTAAAACCAAAACCATTACACTAAGGTTGAAAGGCCATAACCATCCACCATGCTCATACAACACATAAAAGCATGTTAAAACACATAATCTGATCTTAACATATCATATTATCCATGATCTAATCATAAAAAAAAATATGACAAAAATCAGAAAAATTAGAATTAAATCAGAAAAACAAGAATCACTGTTTACGGGCAGTAAACGATGTCAAACGCCTTACAGACGAGTGGTTGATAGCTTTTGTTATCAGTTTTGTTCATACGCTCGTTTACCTATGGAATAGGGTATTCGTTTGCGTAAATCGGACACCAGACCCAGATTTCAGCAAATTTGCAGCAGCCAATTCAGAATCCGTATCTAATATGATTCTCATAATTAGAACAAACATAAATCATGTATATATCAGTATATATACAGATTAAATAATCATCTTATGATTATACAACTCACATGAATATCATATATTCAAAACCATACATATATAACCATATTATATCAACATCAAATCATGGCGAATCACGTACATGCTCATATATTGAAAACGGTTAAACACATAAACGAATTAAAAACTTTTCGGAAGTAGCTCTGATGCCATTGAAGGGTTTTTAGCACATAAACGCAACGAAAACATAAATTTAAATCTTAAAAAAAAACCGAAACCCTCCGCAGGATCCATGCGAAAAATAATATTTAATTCGTAGTTCACTATGTTTACCTTAAGAAGTTTTACGTTAATGGAAAGATGGAGGTCTTTAATAGCGATCCAAGAACGATGAACGAAAATCCCTAGCAGCTGCTCCTCAAGTGTGAAGCACTCCACCGGTATCCACCAAGAGTACAATGTGATGGAGGAGGAAGAGGTTGAGAGAATTAGTTGCCTCCCTCTTGTTCTACTTTAGAATTAGGGTTTATTATTTCGGTTTAGGCAAATAGGGTTTATAATAGTATATTTATAGGCAAAATTTTCAGCTGAAAATTTTTCATAAAATATTATTATTAACCCTTTAATTGATTATTCTTATTAACCAATTAACTAATAATTAAAACACCTTTTAATCATTAATCCCTTTTCTAAACACTTTAGAAAAATAATTCTCTCACTTGATTTAATTTCCAAAATTAAATTCTTAATTAATAATATTAAAAATTAATTAAATCTCATTTAATCAATTATTAAATCTGCTAATTAATTATTTATTTCACAAATAAATAATTACCAGCCATTATTAATTAATTCCTCCACCATTAAATCATTCTCTTTTATGTTGTGACCCTGTAGGTTCAATATTAAGCCGGTAGTAGAAATAAATAATAATAAAACTATTTTATCATTATTTATATAAATTCTCTAATTCATTAAATATGATTAATTAATAAATTAATCATATTTATTCTACATCGTGAGGGATATTTCTCAGCATATCGCGACTATCCGGATAATACGAATTCATTGCTTAGAATATCAAGAACATATTCAGTGAGTAGTTACCGTACAATGAATTCCTTCTACCCTGCAATGTCACGATTAAATACAAGGCATGGAACTTGTGTCAAGCCTATCTTATTTAATCATTGCTTTCCCATTCACTATGCTTAGTTCTATTTAATGTAAATTAGAAACTCCTTTCTAATTTCATTCACTCTGGCCAGAGATTCCTGAACTAGCATAAGTGGATCAGCATTGAACATTCTCTTCCTTCACTGGAAGGGGTAGATCCTTTATTGATCATGCACTATCTTCGTGTACAAATTTCTATACCCAGTAGAACCCTTATAATTGTCCCTGGAGACTAAGAACTAAACCAAAGCATAGTTCAGTGTACACAAGATGACTATGATGACCTCAAGTCCAAAGATACTTGTACAACTATCACTATGTGAATAACTACTGACACGTGAGTGAACTCCATCAGTTGTTCAGTTGTGTGAGTCGTGTTCAGTGAACTTATTCTATAATAAGCACCTACATACTAGTTATAGTATCACCACACAAATATCTATGAGAACAGACATCCTTCATAATGAAGCAAGCATAGTATGTACCGATCTTTGCGGATTACTAAATACCAGTTAGTAATCCTACGACCAGGAAATATTTAAGTTTAGAGTTATCATCTTTTAGGTCTCATTATTATGATCTCATCATAATCCATAAAAAGCTTTACTCTAAACTATGGTTTATCTTATTTAAACACTTAAATAGATAAATCCCGCAATAAAACCAAAACAAGTCTTTTATTGATATCAATGAAATCAAAACAGATTACTTAAAAGTTATTCCTAAATTATCATACATGATTGGACTTAGGACACATCTCTTTCAACTTTCTCCTTAACTTCTGATTTCTCAATATCAGACTTTGCAGTTACAAACTTAACAGGATTTACCTTTGGTTTTTGTTTAACAACTATAGGCTTAGTTTCTACAATTCCCTTACTGTTCTTGTCATCTCCATAACCTAAGCCCTCTTTCCTGTTTCCACTACTAAGAATATCCCGAGTTGCTTTACCAGAGTTAGTCCAAGTCCTGATAATCTCTCTTTCCTTTTCTAACTCAGCTTTTAGAGATTCATTCATTTTTAACACTTCATCCCTAACATAAAAGGCATCATCTCTATCTTTCTGAGCTTGATGGAACATGACTAACTCTTTTTCTAAATAATCATTCCTCTTTTTATAAGCAAGATTTTCAGAAGTTAATCTTTCACATGTTAAAGTTTGATCTTTATAACTAATGAACATGGTTTTAAGATATCTTCTCAACTCAGTAATATCATCAGTATGAAAGGCATAAGTAGTTTGAGGTACCTTTAAGTCAGCAGTATCAGAACTGCTATCAGCATTTGCCATCAAGGCATAGTTTTCCTCATCCTCAGAGTCTGAAGCATCTGACCAGCTTTTCTTCTTTGTGACAAGAGCCTTTCCTTTGTCACTTTTCCCTTTTCTGCAATCTGGAGATATGTGGCCTTTCTCACCACAGTTGTAGCATTTAACATTTGAGTAATCTCCTTTGTCAGACTTTCCTCTTTTGCCTTCAGATTTTCTGAAACCTTTCTTTTCAGAACTTGCACCTTTCCTGGAAAACTTCTTTCCTCTTCTGAATTTCCTGTATGCAATCTTTGTGATTTCTTTCACCATAAGAGCACACAGATTTATAATCTCTTCATCAGGGTCTATCTCAGATATACTTTCAGTTTTTGAGTCATCATCACTATCAGAACTTGATGACTCAGTATGAGACTTTGTGATGAGAGCCTTGCCCTTGCCTTTCTTTGAGGCAGCTTCTTTGGGAATTTCCTCCTCAGTCACAAAAACAACTATCCTTGACTTTCTTCCATTCCTCTTGCTTCTTTGTTCCATCTCAAGTTCATGAGTCTTGAGCATCCCGTAAATTTCATCAAGAGTTGTTTCGTCAAGAGCATAGTTATCTCTTATTATTGTGGCCTTCAAATCCCATCTTTCAGGAAGTGCTAACAGGAATTTAATATTTGAATCTTCAATATCATACTCTTTGTCAACTAGTGACAAATCATTCAAGAGTTTGACAAATCTGTCATATAAATCAGTTAATAACTCATCAGGCTTTGAGTCAAAGTGCTCATACTCTTGAGTGAGTATCGTCTTCCTGTTCTTCTTGATTGCATCAGTTCCCTGACACCTTGTTTCCAAATTATCCCATATCTCCTTTGCAGTCTTGCATTGTATTACCCTGTTTGACATGACATTATCAATGGCACTATGCAGCAAGTGTCTTACCTTTGCATCCTTTGCAATCGATGAGATATCTTTAGCAGTGTAATCACTTTTCTCCTTTGGTACAGACTTTGCTGGCTGACCTGCAACTTTCACAGAGAGTATGGTTGGCATATGTGGTCCTTCATAAATCCTGTCGAGATATTCTGGATCTGTACCTTCCAGAAACATAGCCATCTTCACTTTCCATATAAAATACTCAGAAGGTTTCAACATGGGAACTCTTATAGTCTCATATCAACTATGGGTTATGGTTTTTGGAGGTTCTTCAGTTTTGGTGGGCTTGGTTGGAGTTTCTTCTTCAGACATGATTGTTTTTGGATCTTAAATTGTTTGTGTGTTAACAGTTAGCTCTGATACCACTTGTTAGGTCACACACACTGTAGAAGGGAGTTGAATACAGTGTTTAGCACAATCAAATCGATTATAAGAACTCAAGTAACAGAAAACAGATTTTATTCAACACAATAAATTCGGTTACAATATGGAACTGTTCTCTCTCAATGATGAACAAATTATCACGAGAGCTGCTAGAGTTACAAAGAATAATAACTTCGATAATCGTAACACTTATAGTGTAAACTCTATGCCTGTGTTTATATACTACACAGTTACAAGATAAATTCTAATTGATATGGAATATAATTCTGCTTCCTAAAATATATCAACTAGTTATCATTTCTTCCAAGTATTCTATTCTTCGTAGAATTCCTTCTTCATGCATAATTCTTTCTGTCTTAGTCTCGATCTTCTTTCCTTTCAATCAGTCACCTGCCTTATCTGAAAGTCATCTTAAGTCCTGATATTATCTCCTGATAAATATCTTCTGATCACTTAAGTTCTGATATCTTAAGTTCTGTCTTCAGTATAAGTGATGATTTACAGTTAAGTACTGATTTGTCCTGTTAGGTAAGATCTGAAAACTAAACACAAATCATATTACACATGACATTATCAAATATATCTAACATAATTTTTTTTTAAAAAAGAATTACTTTTTTAATATTTTATATCAACTGAAAGTTTGAGATAGAAATAGTATTTTATTCATTTCCAATTGTTATTTTTTAAAAATTCAAATAAAGGACTAAGTCTGCAATATTTGGTCCATGGTTGGTTGATCCGTCTAGTTAACCAGTTAAGCAATTGTATTACACGTCTAATTTTTCAAAGATCTTGTAATTTTAGTACCTTATAATTATGAAATTGGATTAGTATAAGATGTTACACTTGTAACACAAGTAAAAAATGTAATATTTTTTTATTAAAAAAATTATATCTTTGATATTATATTTTTAAGAATTGATCTTTCAATATCAACTCAAATGATCTCGTGTGATTTGCATTTCAGCTAAAATCTTCTTATTCTATATAAGTGCCATGGTGCAAAGCTTTTTGTCCTGATTTTTTGAAATTTGCTCAAATGCCGAAATATGATTATAAAAAATAGGCATTTTGTTATTTGATGTAAGAAGACAAATATTTTTTGGGTAGCGCTCTTCCGAAGTCCATCCATAGTTATAATCTATAAAAAAAAATTGTCAAATGGGCGAATGATATTGTTCGAATATACATTTGATGTTGTTAATCTACCATTAAAATCTATTTTTATAGTTTAGTCATCGGTATTTACTCATCAGTGCTTAATCTGTTTGAGTTTACACGTCAGTGTTTGTTGATCAGAGTCTGTTGTGCTCCAAATCAGGAGTTGATTGATTTTATTTTGAAATATAAGATATGTAAAAATATGTCAATTCTAGTAGATTAGCAATTACAAGATATAGACATTTTGTTATTCATTGTAACCATATCTTTGTAACTGTTAGGCTAGCTCTGTATTATTTTAATACATATTAGGTTTACATCTAGGTGTTTCACACATTTTTTTATTATTTATATTACCTAATAGCTCTTGACAAAACTTGTACATTATTGAGAAAATAGTTGATATACTTGTAATCAATATTTAGAGGATGAAGAACTAAAAACTAAAATATCTGAGTTCATAAAGAGAAATGATCAACTAGACTTTATTGATGCTAGAAACCAAAAGGGAATGTGAGAATGCTAAGTTATAAAAAGTATGAACTAGCTAAGGCAAATTAAACTATTAGAGTTTGGACTAACTCTGGTTGGAAAGTCTAGAACAAATTTCAAGAAATAACTGAAAAATGGAATCAGGTTACGAAGAAGATGAAACTAATACAAGCAAAGAAAAAATTATTATTGATGAGACTGAAATGCCAATGACCTATAAAAAGGTTGTTAAAAATATTAAGTCTAAGTGCGCTAATATTAAATTATGTTTAAATACTAATGAACCAAAACCTACTCATGAAAATGGTTCAAACTCAGGTTTTAAAATGTATAACTTTTTTGAAAACACTAAAGATGTATACTATAAGACAATAGATGTTGGTCTCATAAGTCCAGTCTTTCCAGAATTTTAACTTTGAATTCCATCCTTGATATTAAATCCACCAACATATGGGCATGATCAGCAATATTGCTCCTTGAATCTAGGAGAAAAGCACTATTTCTTCCAAATTACTGATATCTGTGTGGATCACTAGATTTGACATTCTTGAAGGATTGATCCTGACCAATTATAGCATTTTCCTAAGTGTACCAAGCTCGGTTTCAAAAAGAGAATTAGATATTATTGGTCCTGAAAAGAATAACAATATTTTTCCATTGATGTCCTTGATTACACCTCCAATGGAAGCTATGTTCATTCTATTTTTTCTTAAGTTCTAGGTACAATCTATAAATTTATAGAAACTAAATCAGATATTAGGCTACGTCTCTTAACTGAGATATTTTCTACAATAAATTTCTATGATATTGTGCTAGAAGAAATTGATGATATCAGTATCTAAACTATTAGAGTTTATCAGCATTTGATATCAGTATTTGACAGTGATGACGTCATCAGCATTTACCATCACTATTTTCTAATCAACTTTTGTCATCAGGATTATTCATATCAGTATTTGTCGATCTGGAAACCATGAGATATCAAAGAAGGAATTATTTGCATAATATATATCGGTGTATGACTTTACTTATTATAGCAATCAATAGATGGATATGTTGTAGGATTCCTTATTGTATTATAATATTCCTTCTTGATTGTGTAACTGTGCAATATATAAGTAGATTAGGTTAACACTTGATGCGTTACGAATTGTTATATCATTCATATAACATAGGAGCTCTCAAGGATAATTGTTCATCCTTTGAGAAAATATTATAATCAGTTTTTATACATCAATAATAAAAAATGTTGATTCAATTGTGTCTGTCATTTTTATTTGATTGTTTAACTGTATTCACTACTCTCTACAGTTCATTAAAGGCCTAACAATTGACATCAGAGCTTGCTGTTAATACAAAAATAATTTAAGATCTATAGAACAATCACTCATGGCAGACAAAGAAGGACAACAAGTTCCCCCACCTCCACCACCCACAAATCCAATCAGCCACAATATGAGTAGATATGAAGCTATCAAAGTTCCAATTCTGAAGATACATGAATATCCAATCTGCAAAGTGAAGATGGCCATGTGTTTGGAAGCAACAGATCCTGAATACCTAAACAGGATTTATGATGGTCCTCATAGGCCAATGAAACTAGCTATTGTTATTGATGGCCAAGAAGAAAAGATGATTGGTAAAGATAAAAAGGACTATTCTCCTGAGGATCTCCTATCTATTATGAAAGATGCAAAAGTTAGACATATCTTACATAATAGTCTTGACAGTGTCATGTCCAATAGAGTTCTTGGATGCAAAACTGCCAAAGAAATCGGGGACCTTGGATGTAAAGTGTCAAGGCACCACTGTTATCAAGAAGAACAGAAGAACTATACTCACTCAGGAGTATGAACACTTTGACTCAAAAGCTGATGAGTCATTGACTGAAATCTATATCAGGTTTCAAAAGTTGATAAATGACTTATCACTGGTTGACAAAGAATATGATCCAGAAGATTCTAACTTGAAGTTTCTTCTTGCACTCCCTCAAAACTAGGACTTAAAAGTCACATCAATAAGGGATAATTATGATCTGGATGAAACATCTCTAGATGAGATATGTGGCATGTCGAAGACTCATGAACTGGAGATGGAGCAAAGAAGCAAGAGGAAAGGACCTAGAGCAGACATGTTGCACTCAAGGTTGAAGAGAAACCAAAATAGAAAGCTAGAAGAAAAAGCCATTCCAAAGGCAAGGCTATAATTACAAAGTATGATATTGAGTCATCAAACTCTGATGATGACTCAAACTCTAAAAGTGAATCAAACATTGAAAGTGATCATGATAATAATGAATATATTGAGCAAATGGCTGCTCTTTTGGTTAAAAGCTTCAAAAGAATGGTCTACAAGGACTTCAAGAAGGGAAAAAGGTTTTCCAGAAAGGCCTCTAGTTCCTCAGAAGCTGATAAGAGGAATTTTAGAAGAAATTCTGATGAGAAGGAGTCAAAGTCTTGAAAATATGATAAGTCAAAAAAAAATGCTACAACTGTGATGGAGTAGGACACTTTGCAACTGACTGCAGGAAGCCAAGGGCTGAGAAAAAACAATACTTGATCACCATGAAGAAGAACTAGGATAATATATTGGAATCAGATGGTGGTGTTAACTATGCTCTTATGGCAAATTCTGATAGTGAGGCTAATATTGCTGATTTGATGGTACCTCAAACCACATTTGCTTTTGATACCGATGATATTTATGAACTAAGGTTATTTCTTAAATCTATGCATGTTAGTTATGGAGATCGAATACTTGAAAATGCTAGGATTAAAACTAAAAAATTTTGATCTGAAGAAAATGAATGATCACCTAGAATCTGAGTCGATTTTCATGCTAGAGGCTCAAAAGGAAAGAGATGATGCTTTGTATGTCAAAGAAAAACTGTTTATTAAAAGCATGCTTCTCTAGAAAACATACTAGCTAAAGAAAGGGAAGTAATTAAGCTTTGAACTAGCTCAGGAAAAACAACTCAGGGTTTAATAGAAAATGGTTGTTGGGGATCAGGTTTAGGATATGTTGATAAAACTAATTCTGATAAGTTTAATAAAAAGAAAACTGAGAAAGTTAAACCAGTAAATATTGATAAGAAGGTAAAGCCGAATATACCTCAGTTAATATCTATTAATTTTAAATTAATGTTGATGCTGTTAAGTTTGTTAATGAAAAAAGGTCAATATCATCATCTAAGTCAAACTTAAAAGCTAATAAGTATGAACAAGTTCAAACCAAGTCAGTAAATGTTGGTTTAATGACTCAGAAACAGCTTAAGCAAAAGTTAAAGGAAGTCAAAATGAAGAACAAAAAAAAACCTAGAAAGAATAGAAATGGAAAAGTATGTGTCAATAAAGAGAACAAATATAAAACCATTCCTAATGCACCTAGAAAGGCTTGTTTTAACTTTTGTGGAGCTAATCATCCTGATATTGCTTGCAGTAAGAATAAAGGGATAAATATTGTTCCTCCTAAGTCAAAGTTTAGGAATATAACAGTTAAATATAAACCACATAATCCTTGTTTTCATTGTGATAGTGTTTGGCATTCAATTTATACATGTAAAGAGTATCATAGTTTGTACTATGATTATTATGAGCTAAAACCCTCTTTAAATAAATTAAAAATTGTTTTTGCATGTGTAAACTCTGATATTAAGAATGTTAGCATAAACTCCGATTCAAAGTCTTCTGCTGCACATGTTAACAAACTTAAAAATACCAAATGATCGAAGCAAGTTTGGGTCCTTAAAAACATTAGTTAATTGTTAAATATGATTGCAGGGTAACAGAAAAAATTCTTTAGTCTTGGACGGTGGATGTTCATGACATATGACTGAATATAAATCCCTACTATCAAATTTTAAGGAGGAGGTTGGCCCAAATGTTTCTTATGGAGATGGAAACTTAGAAAAGATTTTGGGATATGGAAAAATCAAGCTTGGAAATGTCATCATTGAAGATGTAGCTCTAGTTGCAGGACTCACATAATCTAATCAGTGTGAGTCAAATCTGTGACAGAGGTTACCATGTGACCTTTTATGAAGATCATTGTGAAATTGTCAGTAAATCATATGGCAGGGTTGCAATGACTGGTTACATACATGGTAACTTATATGAAGCCCATATAAGTTACATACAAGGTCAAAGCTTTCTGCATGACTATTGAGTCCCATTCTTCTAAGAAGACGTCTAAATTTAAGTTTGGAGTTGCACATGAGTCATATACTGAATATAAGGAGAGGGGTACACAAAAACCTAGGTTTCAAAGTAATCCATCAACTCCTGAATCTCCAGCCCCACAAGAACCACTACCTCAAAGTGGTAGTTGTTAGGAATATGTTTTGTACTTTATGATAAGCTAAACAAAACACCTTAGTAGATTTAACTTAGTGAATTTTGTAGCACCCGACGGATGATCAATTATAGTCCCGACGGATGATTCAATATAGTCCCGACGGATGACTAATTGATATCCACCAGGTGAGTAGTTTATGTAACAATAAGTAATGTAGCACATTTCTGTAAACAACTTTGTGTAGATTCTGTTGTAGCATATGAGTCATGTTGACTACTAGAAGATATGCAGAATAGGTTGATTAATTGTAAATATTAGATGTCTTGTAATTCTGCATAAATGAAATGGAATCAAGTGTCAAATAGCTACCCGACGGATGATCAACAAAGCTACCTGATGGATGATCAACAAGGCTACCCGACGGATAACAAGCATGTACCCGACGGATGATCAATTCAAATATCTGTTGACAGTGACAACATAGTCACATGCGCTGGGTGTTTGCAAAAGGAATGTGGCAGCCTATTTAGCAGGAAAATGAGAACAAAGAAGCATTACCATTTCCATGCTATTATGAAGATATTCAAAGAGGCTGGAATAGAGTAGTGAAGCAGCATGGAGTTAGACTTGATAGGTTTTGTTTTATTATCCTATCTTATTACCATGTAAACTTGGTAATATATAAACCAAGTGTAGCTAGTTGAACAAACAACTAAGCAAACACATTTTACAAGAGAAATAGAAAAGGCTGTAAATGTTAAGAATTTCTCTGTAGTTTGTTTGTTCACTTGTAAAAGCAGCTGTGAGCTATTCAAGCTTCACATGGTTCTCTCGATATATATATATATATATATCTGGTGGATACATTTAAATCCACCAGAAAGTTTTAAAGACTTGTGTTTTTATTACTTGTGTTTTAATTTATATACAATTATTTCATTCCGCACTCTACAAATTAAATACTTATATATTATTGAGTTAGAACAGTTTTAAAAATCTTAAAAAGAAGCCAAAATTACATTCACCCCCCCCCCTTTCTGTAATTCTTGTTATATTGTTAGGGAATAATAATTGGTATTAGAGCAAGCTCTTAAAGTACAAAGAGTTTAAAGATCACAACAAACAACAAGATGAACAAGAAGGATGTTGGAGTTAAGATTCCATTTCTGGAAAAAGATAATTATCACCACTGGAAGGTGAAGATGCACCTACATCTTCTTTCTCAAGATGAGACCTATATGGATTGCATAGAGAGAGGTCCTCATGTACCAATGAGAGCTGCAACAGGGAATGAACCATTTGTTCCCAAGCCTAGGCATGAATGATCAGATCCTGATATTGAGCAAGTCAGGAAAGACAAGAAGGCCATGAATATATTATTTTAATGGAGTTGATGGTGATATGTTTGATAACATCATTAACTGTAAAACAGCCAAGGAGGTTTGGGACACAATTCAGATAATCTGTGATGGTACTGAGCAAGTAAGGGAGAAAAATATGTAGCTGCTAATTCAGCAATATGAGCACTTTCATTGTGAAGATAGTGAGTCTCTCACTGATATTTTTAGTAGATTTCAAAAACTACTAAGTGCTCTGAAGTTGCATGGAAGAGTCTATCAGACAAAAGACTTCAATCTCAAGTTCCTTAGATCTCTTCCAAAGGAATGGAAACCAATGACAGTCTCATTGAGAAACTCTCAAGATTATAAGGAGTTTATTTTGGAGAGACTGTATGGCATCCTGAAAACTTATGAGCTTGAAATATAGCAAGATGAGAGGATGGAAAGGAAGGAAGAAAGGAGGGTCCATAGCACTGGTTGCTGAGTTAGATAAAGACAAAGAGGTAAAGGTAGAAGCTGTTGAGTCTACTTCAAAGGCCTGTGAGAACAAGGGTGTTATGGATAAAAAACTAAGGTTATTATTTGCTATATTTATTACTAAGATTCGGGAGCTCAAGGCCTTTAATGGCTGCTCTCGTGTTTCGTAGCTCAACTCTACCTTTACGAGATGCCTACGTATCTTTGTGAATTAGAGAATCAAGCCAAAAAACGTAGTTCTGATTTGTGGGGCGAGACCCCTTATATAGATGTTGAGAGTCCTTGAATTGGACTTGGTATAGGAGACTTGGTGGGCAAGTCTCATAATTAGAATGGACTTTGGAGTCCTAGATAGTAGGAAACTGATTCCTTATCCTTTTAGGTCCCCTTGAGGCCAATCTACAAGGATTTATATCCCCACTAGGACTTATCTTAATAGCTGTTTTCCTCCTTTATTTATTAAATATGAAATTAACAAATAATCAGGGTTTTTGGGCCTTCTTTGTTCCATCAGGCCTGATCTGGTCCATCAGGCCTGATCAATGTGTTGACCTTCTTGGTCTGAATGTCATACATCTTCTTATTGGGCCTAGCAGCCCACACCTTGCAATATTTATTTATACAATCAGGATTTATTTATCCCTATCATTTGCCCCCCAACTTTTGGGAAACATTGATTAGGTTTCACAAAAGTTAAGTCTATTCATTCTCTTACAGAGTTTCGTTTTTGTGTAAAGCGTGGAGCGACCTACAGATTTACAATGATTTTTCCTTTATTTCTGGATTTTTCCCTAATTTTCTGGGATTTGTCCCTAATTTTCTGGATTTTCCCTTATTTTATGGGATTTATCCTAATTTTTTGGGATTTATCCTTAATTTCTGGATTTTCCCTAATTTTCTGGGATTTACCCTTAATTTCTGGATTTTTCCCTAATTTTCTGGGATTTATCCCTAATTTTCTGGGATTTATCCTTAATTTCTGGATTTTTCCCTAATTTTCCGGGATTTATCCTTAATTTCTGGATTTTTCCCTGATTTTCTGGGATTTATCCTTAATTTCTGGATTTTCCCTAATTTTCTGGGGTTTTCCCTAATTTTCTGGGATTTACCCTTAATTTCTGGATTTTTCCCTAATTTTCTGGGATTTATCCCTAATTTTCTGGGATTTATCCTTAATTTCTGGATTTTTCCCAAATTTTCTGGGATTTATCCCTAATTTCTGGATTTTTCCCTGATTTTCTGCCTTAAAATCGATCAGAATGTATAAAAAATCGATCAGGATGTATACAAAATCGATCAGGATTCCTGACCGATTTCGATCAGGATCCTGATCGAATTAGCTCAGGAACTTACATTCTGGTCGACAGGATTCCTGATCGATTTCGATCAGGACTCTGATCGAATTGGCCTTCAAAGTGACACCCTAGTCGACTGATACATGGGCTTAATCGACCAGGATTCCTGATTGATTTCGATCAGGATTCTGATCGAATTAAGTGGTTTTCTACCATTTTGATCGAATAGAATATCGATCAGGACTCTCTTCTGTGTCGATCAGGACTCCGATCGATCTTAGGGGATTTCTTCCCTCCTGTTCGAATGAGATATCGATCAGGATCCTTTTTTGCGTCGATCAGGACTCTGATCGAACTTAGGGGATTTCTTCCTTCCTGTTCGAATGAGATATCGATCAGGACTCTCTTCTGCGTCGATCAGGACTCTGATCGAACTTAGGGGATTTCTTCCCTCCTGTTCGAATGAGATATCGATCAGGACTCTCTTATGCGTCGATCAGGACTCTGATCGAACCAATTTAAAATTCTGGTCAATTTTTGACCTTTCAAATTCCACAGGAGTTTCTAGATTATTCCTGATATTTCTGGTTGATGGGCTTTTAGGTTGGGCCTGGCTAAATGGGCCTAGAAATGCCTCGTATCCCGAGCTTTTCACCTATATAAGTGTAGTGTGAAGTGAGAATCCTCATTTCATCTCACATCTCTCATTTTCTCTCTAAACCTCTCTAGAGTTCTCTCCCTTTGAGAAGGCGATTTCCGGCGACCTCAGCCACCGCAGCTCCACCTTTCTCAGGTTTTTCTGGGTTTCAAGCCTTCAACCGAAGCATATCAATGGCGGATCGTGACTTGGCTCATTTGCAGAAGATGAATGTCTCTAAGAGAGGTACACACATTCAAATTCAATCTCCATATACTTCCCTACTTGATATGATTAACTCGAGGGGTGATGAATATCCCTCTCTATCTGAGTTAGATTCGTATAATCATGGTAACACCTTTCATGAGTTAGATAGTAGGATAGAGTCTATGAACACCCTGTACAGACTTCCACCCCACCTTAGGATTACTCCAGCCGCCCCTTGGGATAGGACTTGTAATTGGGAGGGGGATACTTTGTTTATCTATCGAGGAGCCCTGACCGCGGGTCTCAGGTTCCCATTCCATGAATTTATTCCTCGCTTACTTGCAGATGTACAAATTAACCCTTGTCAACTCCCTCCTAACGCTTGGAGGAACATTATCTGTTTTATGGTCCTTTGTCTTAGAAACAATTTTCCTCTTTCCGTAGCTGTCTTTAGGAAAGTTTTCCAATTCTATAATAGCGCCATGAGTCAACCAGGTTGGGTTTTAATTCGTCAACGGCCCAAAATCCCTCATATCTTCGATAGTAATTCCATAGTTGAGAATAACCCTAAATGGAGGGACGAGTTTGTGAGGCTGACCTGGGCTGGGGGTGATTGGGCCACACTCTTCCGTAGGCCCTTTTGCAAAGTGTCAGATGGGAGTCCAGGTAGCATCAGATTATCTGATGAGGAGGAGGTGGCCTACCAAGCCTTAATTTCGGATGATGGGAAAACAGACACCTGGACCCTTTTAGAGGAGTTTTCCTTGAAGAAAGTTGGTCTCTCTCAGGCCAGTGATAAGGGTAAATTTATAACTGGATAACCATTTTTCCTTCCCTTTATTTGTAACATTTTATCTCTCCTGCAATTTAATATTCTTTCTATCTTTCTTTTTCAGCTTGTGAGGCCATCAATAATGTCAACAGGCCCAAGGAAGGGGAGTCAGGCCGTCAGAAGAGGGCCAAGCTAAACAAGGACCCCAGGAGCAAACCTGACGGTCCTTCTTTTCTTAAGCCCCACGTCCCGGTGGTCGAGTTGGGGGACGATGTGGATCCTCCACTTAAGGCACATTCCTTCAGGCCTAACTGGGGCTTCAGGAGGAGCGATACGGTGGTTGGATCCACCAAACATGCTAAGGATTGGTCGTACCATTCCATCACTCCCCATGACTTTACTGACATTGTTACGGGGAGTGATATCGAGACTATTGAGCTTCTGGGTTCTCAAGTCCAAGCTGCGGTAACTTTCTTTTTTCTCTTTTTCTTTGAATCCCAACCTTCTCGTATTTCAACGAACTTGTGCTAACTCATACATATTTCTTTGCAGAGTAATACCTACTTCCAAGAGGCCCTCCACCAGGCTAGGTCCTGGAAGGGTAACTCAGATGGGTTTGAGAAGGAGATGAAGAAATGGGAAGAGAGAGCCAAGGTCCTGGAGAAGAAGCTGGACACGAAGAAAGAGGAGCTGGCTAAGGCTCATTCCGAGCTGGTGAAACTTAGGAGCAATAAGAATAAGCTCATTGATGACTACATGGATTCTGACAAGTTTAAGAATCTCATGGAGATTCATGATGAGGGTCTTTATTCCCTACAGTTTACTCAGGGATGGGATGCGGCCGTAAAGGCGGTTTCTGAGAAGCACCCGGGCTTAGTCGATCCTAAGGACTTTATAAGTCCCGAGCAGGCTGAGTTGGAGGACAGCATAGACGCCCTCTTCAACTCCCCTCAGCCAGATGATCGCATCTTGGATCCTAACACTGCTTCTCCTCCCGCTTCTCCTGCGAAGGATGCTGAAGGCGCTGATAAGGAGCAAGAGAATGAAGGCTCCCGCATGGAGGAGTAGTTTTTCTATTCTGTAATTTTATCTTTCACTTATGTCTGGACTTTTGTTTGTATTAAAACTTATTACCCTCCGGGGCTATTTTATATGCTACTTTCCTTATTTGCATTCTCTCCTTTATTTTTCCGATACTTTAATATTCAAACTTGGCTTAATGGGCCACACAAGTATTATCACAACTCAAACATCCGTAGGTTGAAATAATTTCGAACTCTTCAATTTCAAGTCTGGTTTTCCAAAACCTTACATAATATGGGTTCGACCCTGATCTATAATAGCTAAAAAATAAAAATCCTATGCAAACAAAGCTTCAAGGTGCTTTTAAACCTACTTGTCACAATGACAAGTGAGAATCGTACTTCGACCATCTTACACGTAGTAAACCTTCAGGTTTTGTGCGTGCCAGGTTCTCGGGACTTCAAAACCATCCGTAGTCTCCAGCTTGTAGGTTCCTCTACCCTGAACGCTCTTGACTTTGTACGGCCCTTCCCAATTTGGGGCAAGTTTCCCTTTCTGTCCTACCCCAGAAGCTTCTATCTTCCTCAAGACTAGGTCACCTTGTTTAAAGAACCTTTCTTTAACCCTTAAGTTGTAGTAGAATGAAGCTTTTTTCTGATATTCTACTATCTTTGCATGTGCTTTATCTCGCACTTCATCGATTAAATCCAGGGCTAACCTCTGCCCTTCCTCATTTTCTTCTGCATTGAAAGCCTGAATCCTTGGAGAGGAATGTGATATCTCTACTGGAACTACTGCTTCTGCCCCCATATGCCAACATGAAGGGAGTTGCTCCTGTTGTGACTCTACAGGTAGTCCTGTAGGCCCATAATATTGGAAGTATTTCATCCACCCAATTATTTCTTGACTTCTCGATCCTCTTCTTTAGTCCATCCAGGATTATCCGATTTGCTACCTCTGCTTGCCCATTGGCTTGCGGGTGAGCCACAGAGGTGAATCGTAACTCAATTTCATTTTCTTCACAATACTTCTTGAATTCCTCATTATTGAATTGTGTTCCATTGTCAGTGACGAGGATACGGGGAATTCCATATCGGCACATAATGTTTTCCCACAGGAATTGTGCAACCTGCTTAGTTGTGATTTTGGCCAAGGGTTTGGCTTCGATCCACTTGGTGAAATAATCAATGGCTACAATCAGAAACTTCCTTTGTGTCGTGGCCATAGGAAAAGGCCCTAGAATATCCATCCCCCACATAGCAAAGGGAATAGGCGAGTTGATAGAGGTCAGCATCTCGGGGGGTTGTCTAACAACTGGTGCATGCTTCTGACACCGATCACACTTCTTCACATATTCTTTGGCATCAGCCATCATTTCTGGCCAATAGAAGCCTAAACGGGTTATCTTATGAGCCAAGGCCCTGCCCCCCAAGTGTTGCCCACAAATACCTTCATGCACTTCCTCAAGAGCCAAGCGTGCCTCGTCGGGCCTGAGACACCTCAAGTAAGGAACCACGAAAGATCTCTTATACAGAATTCCATCTATCAAGGAGTACCTTAGTGCTCGAATAGTTAACTTCCGTGCCTCAGTTGCATCGCTTGGCAACCAACCGGTCTGAATGTGAGCCTTGATGGGATCAATCCATGACGTCCCCAAGCCTATGGGAGCCACAAGCTTAACATCTATGCTTCGTGTCTTCAAAACACGGAAGTACACACTTCATGAACTTTCTTCAATCTCAGATGAAGCAAACTTTGATAGCGCATCTGCTTTAGCATTTTCTTCCCTTGGAATGTGTTCAACATGGCATTCATTAAATTGGGTCATCACAGCCCTTACTAGGCGAACATACTTAGCCATTGTATCATCCCTTGCCTCAAATTCTCCCTTTACCTGGGATATGATCAGCTTCGAGTCTCCACGGACCTTTAAGTTTTTGACTCTAAGTGTCCCAGCTAGACCAAGGCCAGCAATCAGGGCTTCATACTCTGCCTCATTATTTGTGGTTGGGAAGTCTAGCTTCATAGCATACTCAATTAAGAATCCATCAGGGCTTTGCAAAACCAACCCTGCTCCACTGGAATTTGTTTTTGATGCTCCATCAAAATAGAGAATCCAATATTCTTTCTCCTTATCAGCCTTCTCCCTGTCCCCATTGTCGACTCCCTTGTCTTGAGGTATGGTATCTTCCTGCCCCCCGACTTCTTGGTTGGGTATGGTACATTCCACCACGAAGTCAGCTAGTGCTTGGGCTTTTATAGCCGTACCTGGCTTATACTTGAGATCGAACTCTCCCAACTCTATTGCCCACTTAATCAGTCTCCCACTTGCCTTGGGACTGTGAATGATATTTCTCAATGGCTGATTTGTTAGCACTTCAATCTGGTGAGCTTGAAAATAAGGACGCAGCTTTCTTGAAGCCATTACCAAGGCTAAAGCGAATTTCTCAATAGTTGAATAATTCACCTCAGCACCATGCAAAATTTTGCTGACATAGTATACGGGTTTCTGGACTTTCAGTTCCTCCTTAACCAACACCGCGCTCAAGGCGCTCTCTGAAACAGCCAAGTACAAGAATAAAATTTCACTCAGAACTGGCTTGGCCAACAACGGGGCCTGGGCCATATACTTCTTTAACTCTTCAAATGCCTTCTGATTTTCCTCACTCCATACAAAGTCTTTAATGTTCTTTAGTGACTTGAAAAATGACAAGCACTTGTCTCTTGACTTGGAGATGAATCGTCCTAGCGCAGCAACCCTTCCTGTGAGCTTCTGAACATCCTTAATAGTTTTTGGTGGTTCCATGTCCAGGATCGCCTTTATTTTATCGGGGTTAGCCTCAATTCCTCTTTTTGAGACCATCAATCCCAAGAATTTTCCAGATCCTACTCCAAAAGCACACTTCGTAGGATTCAACATCATCTTGTGGTACCTCAGGACCTCAAAAGCTTCCCTTAAATGGGCTATATGATCAGTCTTTATTAGACTCTTCACTAACATGTCATCAACATAGACTTCCATAGTCTTACCAATAAGATCCTTAAAAATTCTATTCACCAACCTTTGATAGGTGGCTCCTGCATTCTTAAGACTAAACGTCATAACAAGATAACAATAAACACCAAAGTCAGTGATAAATGATACCTTTGGAATGTCATCCTTATGCATTCTGATCTGGTTGTATCCGCTAAATCCATCCATGAAACTCAGCATCTCATGTCCAGCAGTGGCATCAATCAAAGTATCAATTCTAGGCAGCGGAAAACAGTCTTTGGGGCATGCATCATTCAGATCAGTGAAGTCTATACACATTCTCCACTTTCCATTAGCCTTCTTCACCATTACAGGGTTTGCTAACCACTCCGGAAATTGAATCTCCTCAATGAAACCAGCCTCTAAGAGCTTTTCCACTTCCTGTTTTATAGACTCTTGTCTTTCCGGGGCAAAATTTCTTTTCTTTTGTTTCACTGTCTTCCGACTTGGATCCACGTTTAGCTTGTGAGTAATTAACTCCGGGTCTATGCCTGGCATATCAGCTGCTGACCATGCAAACACATCACTATTTTCTTGCAAAAATTTCACTAACTTCCCTCTAAGGGGCTCCTCTAATGTGGCTCCAATGAAAGTCATCCTCTCAGGATTCTCGGGGTCTAAAGGAACCGAAACCAATTCTTCTGCTGGCCTTCCTCTATTCTCATCATTTTCTCGAACATCCATATCTTCAATAGGAAGAACCTGCCCCCCGACTCCATCTGCCCTCAAAGAGGCCACATAACAGCTTCTAGCCATTTTTTGATCTCCTCTCTCTTCTCCAATCCCGTTTCGGGTGGGAAACTTCATGACTGAATGGTAGGAAGAGGGGACTGCCTTGAAGGCATGTATCCCTGTTCTCCCCATGATAGCATTATAATTTGAACTAGCCTTTACCACCACGAAATCCAGCATCTGCGTTGCTTGCCTTGGTTCCGTACCTATGGTGGTCGGCAATTTGATTATCCCTTCCACAGGACATTCTACTCCAGCAAATCCATATATCGGCATGTCGGTTGGTGTCAACTGGGAGTCATTATACCCCATTCTTAGAAAGGTGTCATGGAGCAAGATATCCACAGAAGCACCATTATCCACAAGGACCCTCTTAACTGGGCTATTTCCTATTATCGGTGTTATGACCAGCGGGTCGTCATGGGGAAACTTCACACCCTCTAGGTCGGAATCATCAAAAGCCAATGTTACTTCTGTCCTGGCCCTCTTCGGGGCTTCTCCAACAATATGCATAACCTCCCTAGTATATGCCTTTCTGGAATTTTTGGACAATCCAGCAGCAGTTGGACCTCCAAAGATCGTGTTTATCACAGGTCCTCGAGGGCGTCGCGGTCCTCCAAAAATTGCATTTATAACCGGCCCTCTAGGTTGGGGATTCCGCCCCTGATCGTCTTGGTCCCTCCTACGATCTTCAAAGTTCTTCCTTCCATTATTATTTATGTCCCCTCCATCTCCAGTATACTTGTTCAATCTTCCTTTTCGAATCAAAAACTCAATTTCATCTTTCAATTGCCTACACTCATCGGTGTCATGGCCAACATCTTTGTGAAACCTGCAATACTTGCCCTTATCTAGCTTGGCGGGATCAGCCTTCAAGGGCTTAGGCCAGCGAATATCTCTGTCTTTCTCAATCTCCATCAAAATCTGACTTCTAGGAGCATTCAGCTTAGCGTATTCAGTGAACTTTTGCCCAGGTCCTCCCCTCTTGAGGGTTGAATCAGGGTTTTGTTCGGTTCTAGGATATTTGTCCTTTGCAATATATTCTAAATCAGTTTTCCGCTTCTTGCCTCCAGTGGGCTCATTACTTACTACGGTCTTCCTCATACTTTCTTCAACCTTGATATACTTCCCTGCCCTCTCTTGGAGCTACAACATGCTTTCAGGGGGACGTTTGGCCAAGGACATCTTAAAAAACTCGTCCCTAGTTCCTTGTTGCAGTGCTATCATGGCTACCTTATCATCAAGGTCCGGGACTTTTAAAGCCTCCTTTATGAAACGATTCAAGTAATCTCTCAAGGATTCCTTAGCTCCCTGCACAAGACTCATAAGAGATGCTGAACTTTTCTCATGGACTCTTCCACTGATGAATTGCTTAATAAAAGCCTGACTTAATTCTCTGAACGATCCAATAGAATTTAGGGGTAAGCGACTGTACCATCTTTGAGCCATACCCGACAGGGTTTGAGGGAAGGCCCGGCACTTAATAGCGTCATTCACGGGTTGCAGCAGCAGTGCATTAGAGAATGTCCTGACATGGTTAGCGGGGTCTCCGGTGCCATCATAGGCTTTGATAGTGGGCATCTTGAATTTCCTTGAGATATGAGCATTCATTATTTCTTCTACGAAGGGTGGAGTTAGATCATCAGGGTCTCCAAGGGGAAGGAGATTGCTTGGATCAGTTCTTGGAAAGACAGCCCTTCTTCGTACCGGACCATCCAGGTCTATGACAGGAGGAGGATTTCTCCCCCTAGGAGGCATCTGGGGTCTGGTGGCCTGGTGAGCTTCCAAGCCACGCCTCAGCCTTTGGATCTCAGCCTCATGAGCCCTTATCCTTTCTTGCACTTCCTGGGGATTCGCCCCTTGGGTGCTTCGAGGGCGTTGCCTTCCATCGGCCATCGGCTCCTTACCTGGACGTCTCCTTCTTGGGGCCACTTTATCATCCGAAGATTCGGAATCTCTCTCAGTGTAAGGACAAGAAAATTCCCGATCCTCGGGGATAGGAGCCAAACCTCGTATATAAGGGGGTGATTGCCCCCGTGCTTCACTTCGCCCAGCATATCCACTTCCTCCAACCTCGGGGTAAAGGGACATCCCATAAGGGGGGTTAGTGGTAACAACAGTTGAATATTCATACCCGACGGGTCGAGAATTCACAGGTATGTGTACTTGTTGAACTTGAGGATTCGTACCTTGAATAGTCGGGGGAGTCGTCCCTTGGGCTGAGATTGAGTTGCCCCTATCTGGGTTTCCGCTTGAGTAGATGCATAAGTTGAGTGGGGAGGAATCTCCACGGTTGTCGAAATCACCTGAGTTGTCCCTGATGGTGTTCCCTCCTCCAGAGTGCTAGTTGTTCTCCGTGTTCTCGCCATGGTTGTTGTTCTTTTCCCACAGACGGCGCCAAATGTTATGGATAAAAAACTAAGGTTATTATTTGCTGTATTTATTACTAAGATTCAGGAGCTCAAGGCCTTTAATGGCTGCTCTCGTGTTTCGTAGCTCAACTCTGCCTTTACGAGATGCCTACGTATCTCTGTGAATTAGAGAATCAAGCCAAAAAACGTAGTTCTGATTTATGGGGCGAGACCCCTTATATAGATGTTGAGAGTCCTTGAATTGGACTTGGTATAGGAGACTTGGTGGGAAAGTCTCATAATTAGAATGGACTTTGGAGTCCTAGATAGTAGGAAACTGATTCCTTATCCTTTTAGGTCCCCTTGAGGCCAATCTACAAGGATTTATATCCCCACTAGGACTTATCTTAATAGCTGTTTTCCTCCATTATTTATTAATTACGAAATTAATAAATAATCAGGGTTTTTGGGCCTTCTTTGTTCCATCAGGCCTGATCTGGTCCATCAGGCCTGATCAATGTGTTGACCTTCTTGGTCTGAATGTCATACATCTTCTTATTGGGCCTAGCAGCCCACACCTTGCAATATTTATTTATACAATCAGGATTTATTTATCCCTATCAAAGGGTAAAGGGCTGGTAGATGAAAATGAAGACAATTTGAGCAAAGATGACATGTATGATATTGATGAGTATTTAGCTTTTCTTTCCAGAAGATTTGTCAAGCTCAAGTTCAAAAATAACTTTGGAGCAGCTAAGACAAATAGAAACATGGTGGATAAATCTAAATTCAAATGTTTTAAATGTGGCTTGGCAGGGCACTTTGCCAGTGAGTGTAGAAAGTCAGATTCCAGTAAAAAGAAGTTTGAGCCTGTTGATTATAAAAAGAAGTATTTTGAGTTGCTCAAGCAAAAGGAAAGGGCTTTCATTACACAGGAAAATGACTGGGCAGCTGATGATTTGATGAAGATGAGGATGTCAGCTATGTCAATCTAGCCCTAATGGCCAAGTCTGATAAAACAGAAACAAGTTCTTCAAGTAATCAGGTAATCACCACTAACCTAGCATATTTATCTAAAGTTGAGTGTAATGATGCCATAAATGACATGACCACAGAATTATATCATTTGTGTGTTACACTTAAGTCTCTCACCAAAGAAATTGCTAAAATCAAAGAAAATAATTTGTTTTTAAGTGAGAGGAATAATGTGCTAGAATCTCAGTTTATTGAATTTGAGAAATTGAGAATTGAGTGTAAGATTGCTATGGATGAATTAACCGAGTCCTTGAAGAAAAAAGAGATTTTGAAGAAGCAACTTGAACGAGAACTGAAAGAGATATGTCCTAAGTCCAATCATGTATGAGGATCTAGGAATAACTTTTATGTAATCTGTTTTGATTTCATTGATATTAATAAAAGACTTGTTTTGTTTTTATTGCGGGCTCTATCTATTTAAATGTTTAAATAAGATATACCACAGTTTAGAGTGAAGTTTTTTATGGATTGTGATGAGATCATAATAATGAGACCTAAAAGATGATAACTCTAAACTTAAATAGTTCCTGGTCGTAGGATTACTAACTGGTAATTAATAATCCGCAAAGATCGGTACATACTATGCTTGCTTCATTATGAAGGATGTCTGTTCTCATAGACATTTGTGTGGTGACACTATAGCTAGTATGTAGGTACTTATTATAGAATAAGTTCACTGAACATGACTCACACAGCTGAACAACTGATGGAGTTCACTCACGTGTCAGCAGTTGTTCACATAGTGATAGTTGTACAAGTATCCTTAGACTTGAGGTCATCATAGTCATCTTGTGTACACTGAACTATGCTTTGGTTTAGTTCTTAGTCTCCAGGGACAATTATAAGGGCTCTATTGGGTATAGGAATTTGTACACGAAGATAGTGTATGATCAATAAAGGATCTACCCCTTCCAGTGTAGGAAGAAAATGTTCAATGCTGAACCACTTATGTTAGTTTAGGAATCTCTGGCCAGAGTGAATGAAATTAGAAAGGAGTTTCTAATTTACAATAAATAGAACTAAGCATAGTGAATGGGAAATCAAGTGAATAAATAAGATAGGCTTGACACAAGTTCCATGCCTTGTATTTAATCGTGACATTGCAGGGTAGAAGGAATTAATTGTACGGTAACTACTCACTGAATATGTTCTTGGTATTCTAAGCAGTGAATTCGTATTATCCGGATAGTCACGATATGCTGAGAAGTATCCCTCACGATGTAGAATAAATATTATTAATTAATTAATCATATTTAATGAATTAGAGAATTTATATAAATAATGATAAAATAGTTTTATTATTATTTATTTCTACTACCGGCTTAATATTGAACCTACAGGGTCACACCATAAAAGAGAATGATTTAATAGTGGAGAAATTAATTAATAATGGCTGATAATTATTTATTTATGAAATAATTAATTAATTGGAAAATTTAATAATTGATTAAATGAGATTTAATTGATTATAAATTAATTAAGAAAAAGTTCTTAATATTATTAATTAAGAATTTAATTTTTGGAAATTAAATCAAGTGAGAGAATTATTTCTAAAGTGTTTAGAAAAAGGATTAATAATTAAAAGATGTTTTAATTATTAGTGAGAATAATAAAGGGTTAATAATAATAATATTTTATGGAAAAAATTTCAGCTGAAAATTTTGCCTATAAAGATACTATTATAGACCCTATTTTTGCCTCAACCAAAAGATTTACAAAACCCTAATTCTTTCCATCTCCTCCTTCATTACATCGTTTTCTTAGTGGATACCGGTGGAGTGCTTCACACTTGAGGAGCAGCTGCTAAGGATCTCCGTTCATCATGTTTGGATCGCCAATAAAGACCTCCATCTTTCCATTAACGTAAAGTTTCTTAAGGTAAACATACTGAACTACGAATTAAATATTATTTTTCGCATGGATCCTGCAGAGGGTTTCATTTTTTTAAGATTTAAATTTACGTTTTCATTGCGTTTATGTGCTAAAAACCCTTCAATGGCATCAGAGCTACTTGCGAAAAGTTTTTAATTCGTTTATGTGTTTAACTGTTTTCGATATATGAGCATGTACGTGATTCGCCATGATTTGATTTGATATCATATGCTTATATATGTATGGTTTTGAATATATGATATTCATGTGAGTTGTATAATCATAAGATAATTATGTAATCTATATATATACTGATATATATATGATTTATGTTTGTTCTAATTATGAGAATCATATTATATACGGATTCTGAATTGGCTGCTCTAGATTTGCTGAAATCTGGGTCTGGTGTCCGATTTACGCAAACGAATACCCTAATCCATAGGTAAAAGAGCGTTTCAACAAAACTGATAGCTAAAGCTATCAACGACTCGTCTGTAAGGCGTTTGACGTTGTTTACTGCCCGTAAATAGTGATTCTTGTTTTTCTAATTTGATTCTCATTTTTCTGATTTTTATCATATTTTATTTTTATGATTAGATCATGGATAATATGATATGTTAAGATCAGATTATATGTTTTAACATGCTTTTATGTGTTGTATGAGCATGGTGGATGGTTATGGCCTTTCGACCTTAGTGTAATGGTTTTGGTTTTGGTTTTAAATACGACTTGCATGTCGTCAATCTTTGTAATCATAAATCTTGAATGTAACTCGAGTTATTCTTGTAAGTTCATTAGATTAGTTTTACTTTCAATCATGTAATGTAATTGAAGACTCAAGAAGGCTATCCAATGGAGGTGATACAAAGAAGAAGACGAGGTTTACAAGAAGTCTAAACAAAGAAGAAGACTTATGTAATAAGTAGTTGTATTTATTTTCATCACCATATTAGATTGACCTTGATCTTTATCATGAGCTTGATAAAGATCACATAGGATGGGGCCATAACCAAACACATTTACTTTATTGCAGTTTACATTTACTTGTTTATTTAATTTTATATATGAGATATATGCCTATGTTTACCATGCGATGATAGATTTAGGTGAACTTAAATCAATATAAGGTGTGCTCTAGAAAATCTAGAATAGGAATCGTTTCTTGCCTTAACAATAAATATTATGAATACGAAACACATAATTGAATATGAATTTTCAATATTGAGAGAAAAGGATGATTCTGTCAACAACAGATTTCTATCTGTAAGAAAGGGTTATTAAGTGACGCCTCTTGACAATGTTCCACCCGATCTGGGAATCATCTGATTATCGATTATTGATTTGAAATATTTAATTTAAAAGGAAGAATCTCTTTATAATATGATTATGATTGTAACGTAATATAATCCCTCTAAAATTAAATAATATTAAGTAGTAATTGGCCAATGACACAACGGGCTTGTGTCGGTCATAGCCTTCCAACATGGTAGAAAGTGGTTCTTATTTTTAAATCATTGTTGTTTCGTGCTACAGCCGAGGGCTTTGATTTCAAAATAAGAAATACTTGTCTATTACATAGAGATGTGTACATTGAATTAGAATCTAAAGGTCGGTACGTGCTACAGCCGTGGGCCGTTGGAGACTGATTCAATTGTCCGAAATGTTAGGTTAGACTTGACTTAGAATATTGAGTTTGTCGTGCCACAGCCGTGAATCAATTATTCAAGAGGCTAAACTTATATTAGGGAATAACATAAGATGTAATTAACAAGAGTTGTCTGCCTATTGAACATCACATGACGTTTCGTGCCACAGCCGAGATTGTGTGATGGAATGTAGGATCCCTATTCCCACTAGCATTATGAATGCTTAATTTTCACTTAGGGGGTTGAAAAAATTAGATAAACTAGTGGGAGACACTTATGAATAAAGACCCGATTCATATAGTGTTTTGAAATGAAATTGAATATTTGCTAAGTGTTGTTATGTGTTTATCATTTACAGATTTACTATATTCGTCATGTCTTCTCCACTATCACTCCGGAGCATACTAGATGCTCACAAGTTGACTGGTCCTAATTTAGCTGTTTGTTTTCACTGTAACAAGTTGGGGCACTGGAAGAGGAACTGCAAGGTTTACCTTGCAGAATTGAAGAAGAAGAAGGGTAGTAAGACTACCGCTTCTGATTCAGGCATGTTCATGATCGAAGTTAATATGTCACTAGGTCAAATTTCTACTTGGGTATTAGATACCTCCTGTGGTTCTCATATTTGCAATTTGTTGCAAGGACTAAAGGGAAGTAGGACTCTTGAAAAAGATGAGGTGATTCTACGTATGGGCAATGAAGCAAGGGTTGCGGCCATATCTGTAGGATCATTTAGTTTACATATGCCTACGGGCAAGACTATTATTTTTAATAATTGTTATTACGTTCCCTCTATTATGAGGAATATTGTTTCTATTCCTATGTTGGATGTGGATGGTTTTTCATTTATTATTAAGAATAATGAATGTTCTATCCTTAGAGATAATATTTTTTTTTGGACGTGGTATTTTAAATAATGGTCTGTATGTATGTGACGTAGAGCATGATTTACTTCAGATTGAACAAACTAATAAAAGAACACGAGATGATGAAAATTTGACCTATTTATGGCACTGTAGGCTAGGTCATATTAGTGAAAATAGACTGCGGACATTGTATAAGGAAGGGTTACTTGAACCCTTTGATTTTGAATCATATCCTACATGCGAGTCTTGTTTATTGGGTAAAATGACCAAATCTCCATTTAGTGGACATGGAGAGAGGGCTGCAGATTTGCTAGGATTGGTACACACAGATGTATGTGGACCAATGTCTACACAAGTCATG
The DNA here is from genome assembly GCF_009905375.1 of Apium graveolens. Lineage (NCBI taxonomy): Eukaryota > Viridiplantae > Streptophyta > Magnoliopsida > Apiales > Apiaceae > Apium > Apium graveolens. The sequence continues at coordinate 209,400,647 of NC_133653.1, forward strand.
GGTGGATTTTCGTACTTCATTACTTTCATAGATGATAGATCTAGATTCGAATATGTGTATTTGATGAAACACAAGTCTGAAGCCTTTGAAAAGTTCAAAGAATATAAACATGAAGTGGAGAAACAAACCAAACACAGTATTATAACTCTTCGATCAGATCGAGGTGGTGAATACTTGAATGGAGAGTTTCTAGATTATCTCAAATAAAATGGTATAGTCTCCCAGTGGACTCCTCTATATACTCCACAGTTAAATGGGGTATCTGAAAGGAGAAATCAAACTTTGTTAGACATAGTTCGGTCCATGATGAGCTATGTGAATCTTCCAGTATTCCTATGGGGTTATGCATTGGAAACCTCAGCATATTTACTGAATAAGGTGTCTTCCAAATCTGTTCCTCAAACACCATATGAGATATGGAAAGAAAAGAAACCGAGTCTTAAACATGTTAAGATTTGGGGATGTCCAGCTTATGTCAAGAAGGTTGACCCAGATAAGCTAGAATCTCGATCCGTAAAATGTAATTTTGTGGGATATCCTAAAGAGACTTTGGGGTATTACTTTTACACCGATCATCAGGTGTGTGTCTCCAGACATGCTACCTTCTTGTAAAAGGAGTTTATCCTTGAAGGAAACAGTGGGAGAAAAATTGAACTTGATGAAGTTCAAGAAGCACAAACTACTACGGATCAAGTGGAAACACCTGTTCAGACTGAACAACCTTCTGTGGAACAGACCATTCATTGGACAGGGAGAGTGTCTCGCCAACCTGAGAGGTATTATGGCCTTGTCATTAAGAATGACAATGAGTTGTCAATCAATGATGATGACGACCCTGTGACCTATAATGAGGCTATGAGTAGTGTAGACTCAGGGAAATGGCATAGTGCCATGAAATCCAAAATGGAATCTATGTATACCAACCAAGTATGGACTCTGGTTGAGGCGCCTGAAGGTGTTAAGCCTATTGGGTGCAAGTGGGTATACAAAAGAAAGATTGGAGCAGATGGCCAGGTGGAGACCTATAAGGCCAGGCTCGTGGCAAAAGGATTCAAACAAAGGCAAGGGATTGACTTTGATGAAACTTTTTCGCCTGTAGCCCTGTTAAAATCAATTCGGATTTTACTTGCGATTGCTGCTTACTACGACTATGAGATCTGGAAAATGGACGTGAAAACAGCCTTCCTCAATGGGGAACTTGAGGAGGAAGTGTATATGACACAGCCAGAGGGTTTTCTTTCCAAGGGAAATGAACACCTAGTGTGTAAGCTGTTGCGAACCATATATGGTTTAAGGCAAGCTTCTCGTAGATGGAACATCCATTTTGATGAGACAATCAAAGAGTTTGGTTTTATCAAAAAACATAGATGAACCATGTGTCTACAAGAAGGTTAGTGGGAGCGCGGTAACATTTATAGTATTGTATGTGGATGACATACTTATTATAGGAAATGATATACTGATGCTACAATCAGTCAAAGTATGGCTATCAAAGAACTTCACCATGAAGGACTTGGGAGAAGCATCCTACATTCTCGGTATGAAGATCTATAGAGATAGATCTAGAAGAATGATAGGTCTTACCCAGGGTACATACATCCAGAAAGTGCTTAAAAGGTTTAGCATGGAAAACTCCAAAAGAGGTCTCATACCGATGAGCCATGGAGTGTCCCTTTCCGAAAAAATGTCTCCTAAGACACCTGAGGAAAGAGAGCGTATGAGTAAGATTCCTTATGCTTCAGCAATAGAATCTATCATATACGTGATGTTGTGTACAAGGCCTGATGTTGCTTATACAATTAGTGTGACGAGCAGATATCAGTCCAAACCAGGTGAAGACCACTGGAAAGCAGTGAAAAACATCCTTAAGTACTTGCGAAGGACTCAGGACATTTTTCTTGTTTTTGGTGGTGAATCTGAGTTGAAAATATAGGAGATGTCAACGTCGAGAGAGTTGACACACATAACAACATAGCAGACCCACTCACAAAGCCACTTTCTCAGAGTCACTTTGATCGTCATAAAGACAAGATGGGTATTAGATACCAGAGTGACTGGCTTTAGTACAAGTGGGAGATTGAAAGAGATATGTCCTAAGTCCAATCATGTATGAGGATCTAGGAATAACTTTTATGTAATCTGTTTTGATTTCATTGATATTAATAAAAGACTTGTTTTGTTTTTATTGCGGGCTCTATCTATTTAAATGTTTAAATAAGATATACCACAGTTTAGAGTAAAGCTTTTTATGGATTGTGATGAGATCATAATAATGAGACCTAAAAGATGATAACTCTAAACTTAAATAGTTCCTGGTCGTAGGATTACTAACTGGTAATTAATAATCCGCAAAGATCGGTACATACTATGCTTGCTTCATTATGAAGGATGTCTGTTCTCATAGACATTTGTGTGGTGACACTATAGTTAGTATGTAGGAGCTTATTATAGAATAAGTTCACTGAACATGACTCACACAGCTGAACAACTGATGGAGTTCACTCACGTGTTAGTAGTTGTTCACATAGTGATAGTTGTACAAGTATCCTTAGACTTGAGGTCATCATAGTCATCTTGTGTACACTGAACTATGCTTTGGTTTAGTTCTTAGTCTCCAGGGACAATTATAAGGGCTCTACTGGGTATAGGAATTTGTACACGAAGATAGTGTATGATCAATAAAGGATCTACCCCTTCCAGTGTAGGAAGAGAATGTTCAATGTTGATCCACTTATGTTAGTTCAGGAATCTCTGGCCAGAGTGAATGAAATTAGAAAGGAGTTTCTAATTTACATTAAATAGAACTAAGCATAGTGAATGGGAAAGCAAGTGATTAAATAAGATAGGCTTGACACAAGTTCCATGCCTTGTATTTAATCGTGACATTACAGGGTAGAAGGAATTAATTGTACGGTAACTACTCACTGAATATGTTCTTGGTATTCTAAGCAGTGAATTCGTATTATCCGGATAGTCGCGATATGCTGAGAAGTATCCCTCACGATGTAGAATAAATATGATTAATTAATTAATCATATTTAATGAATTAGAGAATTTATATAAATAATGATAAAATAGTTTTATTATTATTTATTTCTACTACCGGCTTAATATTGAACCTACAGGGTCACACCCTAAAAGAGAATAATTTAATGGTGGAGAAATTAATTAATAATGGCTGATAATTATTTATTTATAAAATAAATAATTAATTGGCAAATTTAATAATTGATTAAATGAGATTTAATTGATTATAAATTAATTAAGAAAAAGTTCTTAATATTATTAATTAAGAATTTAATTTTTGGAAATTAAATCAAGTGAGAGAATTATTTTAAAGTGTTTAGAAAAAGGATTAATAATTAAAAGGTGTTTTAATTATTAGTGAGAATAATAAAGGATTAATAATAATAATATTTTATGGGAAAATTTTCAGCTGAAAATTTTGCCTATAAATATACTATTATAGACCCTATTTTTGCCTTAACCAAAAGATTTACAAAACCCTAATTCTCTCCATCTCCTCCTCCTTCATTACATCATTTTCTTGGTGGATACCGGTGGAGTGCTTCACACTTGAGGAGCAGCTGCTAAGGATCTCCGTTCATCATTTTTGGATCGCCATTAAAGACCTCCATCTTTCCATTAACGTAAAGCTTCTTAAGCTAAACATATTGAACTACGAATTAAATATTATTTTTCGCATTGATCCTGCGGAGGGTTTCGTTTTTTTAAGATTTAAATTTACGTTTTCGTTGCGTTTATGTGCTAAAAACCCTTCAAGAACAAGAGGTGATTAAGGCATGGAAATCATCCAGAGATGTTCATGCTCAAATCACTAAAGTTCAAGGTATTGAGTCCTGTTGTGATGCAGCCTGGAAAAAGAGTAAGGAGAAGCTGGAATCCAATTTGGTTGAAGGATTGCTAACATATGTGGACTCGACGGATGATGAGAGTCATCCGTCGGATAATCAAAAGGATTATCCGTCGAGTGACATAAATCCTCATCCGTCGGCTGTGAGCAAACCTGTCAGCAAAGCCAAACTTGCCAAGTTAAATGAGAAATATGGATCAGTCTCCAAAAACTTTGTTTCAGGAGAATCAAGTCAAGTGAAGAAGGAGAAGAAAGTGAATGTCGGTCATCTTTCCATCAAGAAATTGAATGACAGATTAGAAAAGATAGAGGTTAAAATAGAAATTAAAAAGAAAAACAATAGAAATGGGAAAGTAGGGATTAACAAACATAACAACTACACACCTGATAAGTATGCTCCAAGAAAAATCTGTGTTAAGTGTGGTAGTGTTAATCATTTGTCTGTTAACTGCAAACTTGCCATGCCTACTCCTATATATGTACCCTCTTCTTTTCCCAACATGACGGTCATGCCCTCTATGCCTATGAATGTTATGTCTGCTCAGAATATGAATGCCCAATTTTTTAATATGCCATTTGCACCTAATCCTTATTATGCAGCATTTAGTATGCCTCCAATGCCATTTAGCATGCCTTACTGGAATAATATGTTTGCAAATATCATGCATTTTCCTGTTAATCAAAGTGTGCATGATAATTCTGTTTTAATGATTGGTTTCTAAGGTCCAAATCAAATGACTAAGGATGAATCAGAAATTCCCAAGTCAAATGAGATCAAACCTAAGAAACCAAAGAAGAAAGCTAACAAGGCAGGACCCAAGGAAACTTGGGTACCAAAATCAACTTGATTTGGTTTTAATGTGTGCAGGGAAACAGAAAGAATCTTTGGTACCTGGATAGTGGTTGTTCAAGGCACATGACTGGAGATTCTACCCTTCTCACAGAGTTCAAGGAGAGAACTGGCCCAATTATTACCTTTGGAGATGACAACAAGGGTTATACTGTGGGATATGGCTTGATTTCAAAAGATAATGTCATCATTGAGGAGGTTGCCCTAGTGGATGGTCTCAAGCATAATTTGTTGAATATCAGCCAGCTTTATGATAAGGGCAATTCAGTAACCTTCAACTCAGAAGCCTGTGTTGTGACAAACAAAAGAAGCAACAAAGTGGTTCTCACTAGTGTGAGAAGAGGAAATGTGTATCTAGCTGACTTTAACTCATCTAATGCAGAATCTGTCACTTGTCTTCTCAATAAAGCAAGTCAAGATGAAATTTGGCTATGGCACAAGAAGTTATCCCATCTAAACTTCAAGATCATGAATGAGCTTGTCAAGAAAGAAATGGTTAGAGGAATTCCTCAAGTGGAGTTTTCTAAGGATGGATTGTGTGATGCCTGCCAAAAGGGAAAGCAGATTAAAGCATCATTCAGAAAGAAGCTTGATTCAATAATTAAAGAACCTTTGTAATTGCTTCACATGGATTTGTTTGGACCAGTCAATGTGTTGTCCATCTCATTGACAAGATTTTTTCTAGTAATTGTAGATGATTTCTCAAAGTTCTCTTGGGCATATTTCCTAAAGTCTAAAGATGAGGCTAGTGAAATCATCATCAATCACATAAGGCAAGTCAACAATCATCCTGATTTTAAAATAAGAAGAATCATGAGTGGCAATGGAACTGAGTTCAAAAATTATGTAATAAGATCATTTTATGAAGAGAATGGGATAATGCATGAGTTTTCTGCAGCAAGAACTCCTCAACAAAATGGAGTAGTGGAAAGAAAGAACGGATCTCTTATTGAAGCTGCACGGACAATGCTTGAAGAATCAAAGTTACCAACATATTTCTGGGCTGAAGCTGTGAATATTGCCTGCTACACTCAGAACATTTCTTTGATTAATCAAGCAAAGTGTATGACACCCTACCAATTATTCAAGAATAAGAAGCCAACTCTAAATTTTCTTCATGTCTTTGGCTGCAAATGTTATATCCTGAGAAATCAAACTGATCAACATGGGAAGTTTGATGCTAAAGCAGATGAAGGAATTTTTGTTGGATATGATGTGGGAAAAGCATATAGAGTCTACAATCTGAGAACCAACATTGTTATGGAATCAATACATGTTGTATTTGATGATAAAAAGATTGAAGGACTGCAAGATGAAGATTCTCATGAGAGTCTCAAATTTGATAATGTGGAGATGGTTAGTGATGATAGTGATGATAAAAGTGATCAGGAAATAATGGCAAAGGATAATGCAGAAAAATCTACTACAAATGAAGCAAAAAAATCAACTACAAATGAAGCAAAAAAATCAACATCTGTCGAGTTGCAAAATGCTTCATCCGTCGGGAGACAATCAGCCTCATCCGTCGGTTGACAAAGTGCACCATCTGTCGGGTCATCAAAAGAAGCTGAAACTCAGAATAGATCACTTATAGAAAATTCTCCTTTCTCAAATCAAAGATTCACAAACTCAGGGGTAGTTTCTAATAATCAAAACTCAATCATCCATCAAGACAATAATGAGGCCTCTTCATCTAGAGCTAATCCACCTCAACAAAAAAAATGGACAAAAGATCACCCCTTTGAGCTCATCATTGGTGATGTGTCTTCTAGAGTTCAAAAAGGAAAGAAACTCAAGAAGAATGTCTATATAGCAGCTTTCTATCTAAGGAAGAACCAAAGAAGGTAGAAGAAGCTTTATTGGATCTGATTGGATTTTAGCTATGCAGGAGGAGCTAAAGCAATTTGAAAGGAATAAAGTATGGAAGCTCGTACCCAAGCCTAAAGGAAAGAATCCAATTGACACCAAATGGGTATTCAGAAACAAGATGGATGAAAATGGCATAGTAGTAAGGAACAAAGCTAAATTGGTTGCTAAGGGCTATTGTCAACAAAAAGGAATAGATTTTGATGAAACTTTTGCTCCTGTTGCAAGACTTGAAGCCATCAGAATTTTCTTAGCCTATGCAGCTCATGCCAATTTCAAAGTCTATCAAATGGATGTCAAAAGTGCATTTCTGAATGGAGATTTGGAGGAGGAAGTCTATGTTATTCAGCCTCCTAGTTTTGAAGATCCAAATTTCCCAAATCATGTCTACTATCTTTTGAAAGTACTTTATGGACTGAAGCAAGCACCTAGAGCCTGGTATGACACTTTATCAAAGTTTCTTTTAGAAAATCACTTCACAAGAGGTACTGTTGATAAAACTTTATTCTTTAAAAATGTTAATGGCTCTAGTATACTTGTTCAAATTTATGTAGATGATATTATATTAGGCTCTACAGATGAAAAACTTTGCAAAAAGTTTGCCAAATTGATGCAGAGTAAGTATGAAATGAGCATGATGGGAGAACTAACTTACTTTTTTGGTTTGCAAGTTAAGCAAGTTAGTGATGAAATATTCATTAGTCAAACTAAATACATTCATGATCTTTTAAAGAAGTTTGATCTATTGGATTGCACATCTACAAAAACTCCCATGGCCACTGCAACTAAGCTTGAATTAAACACTACTGAAAAGTCTGTGGATATTTAAAGTTATAAGGTCATGATTGGTTCACTTCTGTACTTAACATCTAGTAGGCCAGATATAATGTTTGCTACTTGTCTTTGTGCTAGATTTCAGGCTGATCCTAGAGAATCTCATTTAGTAGCTAATAAGAGAATTTTCAGGTATTTCAAGGGAACACCAAAACTTGGCATTTGGTACCCTAGAGATTCTGGTTTTGATCTAACTGGTTATTCAGATGCAGATTATACAGGTTGTAAAATAGACAAAAAAAGTACAACAGGAACCTGTCAATTTCTAGGGAACAAGCTTGTGTCCTGGTTTAGTAAAAAGCAAAATTCAGTTTCTACTTCTACAGCTGAGCTGAATATATTGTTGCTAGTAGTTGCTGTACACAGATTTTATGGATGAAAAACCAATTGTTGGACTATGGTCTACAAGTGGATAGGATTCCTATTTTCTGTGATAACACAAGTACAATTGCCATCACTGAAAATCCAGTACAGCATTCAAGAACAAAGCACATAGACATTAAGTACCACTTCATAAGGGAACATTTGATGAATGGTACTGTGGAACTGCATTTTGTTCCAAGTGAAAAATAGCTTGAAAACATATTTACCAAGCAACTTGATGAATCCACCTTTTCAAGGTTGGTAAGTGAGTTAGGTATGCTCAATTATTCTTGAATCATTTCAGAGATTTTGCAAGTTGTTATGCAGATAGAAATTTAATTTATCTTACTATTTTGATGAAATTTTGGTTAAGTCAAAATTTACATCCCGACAGATGCTCATTATCCATCGAGTTTGATCATCCGTCGGAATACAATTTGTCTATAAAAATCAATTATTTTTCTGGAATATTTTATAAATCAACGGATAACTGATTTATACTCATCCGTCAAATTGTCTCAATCTTAGCCGTTAAAACTCTGAACTTTATCCATCGAGTATACTTACAGCTTGTAAGCATGACACGACGGATAAGTGACAGAATTTTTATAGTTTATTTATTTTTAAACGGCTATTTTGGGCAATTCTTATTGGTTCTTTATTTCACTTTATTATTTTTGTCAGTTTATCTCTGAGATAGTATAAAAGCTAAATTCTTTTTCATTCTTTTCTTTTATCATTCTCAAGATTCAATTGCTCTAATTTCTTTCTTCTCAAAAGCAAACTCTCTCTCTTAAACTTTCAAATCTTTAGCAATGGCACCTGTAGTGAAAATCATGTCTCAAACCGGTTACATCTATGAGAAAACAACTTCTCAGCTTTAGTAAATAAGGAGATTCAACAGTCTGGTGACTATCACAAAATGATGGATTTTGTGAAGAACTACAAACTCAACTATGCCATGCTGGAATCACCCACTATTTACTGTGAGGTTGTAGAAGAGATATGGACAACTGCAGTGTACAACTCAACAGACAAGACCATCACTTTCACTCTGAAAGGTAAGCAATTCTGCATAAATAGTGATATTGTCAAAGCATGCTTTAAAATACCTGATAACAATGTTACTACTCCACACACTGACACTGATATTGTTAACATGCTTAACTCTATGGGCTATGCACTCACTACCTCTAAATTAAGTGAAATTAGAAAGTTGGGTCTTAGGAAAGAATTGAGTTATCTGTGTGATGTAGTAACTAAAGTGTATTCTGGCAAGGTTAGCAATTTTGATTCTATCAATATTTCCATGCTTTGCATGCTAGTTACTGATAAGTACTTTAATTTCAGTGACTTGATTTTGTTTGAGTTAGGTTTTAAATTAGGAGAACTTAATAAGAGAGGTAGAAGTGTCTATTATGCTAGATTCTTTATGGTACTTGCTAACCATATTATTGAGAATATTATGATTGAGAACCCAACCAACAAGCTGAATTGTTGGGTTCAAGAAAGAAGAATAATTGCAGATCTTAATAGAGCAAATCATCACAAGGAGGTACCCTTATACTATTTTCCAGTAATTGAGGGACCTCAGATAAGTGAGATAATTTATATTGTCTCTACTCTTCCAACCTCACACACTTTTTTGCCTTCTAGTGTAGCTATGGCATCTGTGCCAATAACCAAACAGATGCCTACCCAAGCTGCCAAAACAAAAGTTCCAAAATCCAAAGCTAAGAAAGCCCCCTCTGATTTCTTTCACAAGAAATCAGTTGTAAAATCTACTAAACCTAACGAGGGGAGTGTGAAGGAGGGTAAGAAAGGTGATGGGTCGGGTGAAAATCAAAGAAGCCCTAAGAATAAGGTTGGAGAGGTGAGTGTTTCCCAGCCTAGCCACACTGCAGTTTCTCAACAAACTGCAATGCTTAAAAAGGATCTAAGCTCATTACTAGTTGCATCCTCCCAAAAGGATATGACTATTGAACAAAGCTCTCATTCAAGAGCATAGGCCAAGAGGGAAAGGGACACAAGCTCACCCCAAACTTACATCAGAAAGAAGAAAACAAAAACCCTTGGGGATGTACAGGGCACACACTTAGTGCAAACTGGTGCTAAAGACCCAGTCACTGCACCTTCTCAAAGTCAGGTTGATGTGGCTCCAATAAATGTGGATTCACAGCCAAGATCTCTCATAATTGAAGCACCTGATATAATACCAAATTCACCCACACACTCACTGGATGTTGACATGATCAATACATCACTTCCAAATTCTCCATCTTTAACTCTCTTGGAGAAGCCAAAAATCCAAGTAAGTGAGCATCATCTTTTAGATGATTTGTTGGCTCATTTATCATTTCTTTACGGAGACAGTTGAGACATCTGTGCAAAAATTTTCATCAATCTGCACAGAGTCTACAATAGTCTCCACTCCAAACTCTTTCATTTCTACTATCCCGATGGATATTCATCATCCGTCGAGTAGTGATTGTATCCCGACGAATAAGCCTAACAGCAGTCATCCGTCAGATAGTCATACTACTAACCCGATGGATATTCATCATCCGTCGGGTGTCTCTGCACAACTTCAAATTTCTTCAATTCTTACAAGTGCAGAAGACTTAGTAGTAGTGCAATCACTTTTAGGACTGAGGGAAGGGAGTGATTTGAGTGAGAGTCTGGGTTGCTCCCAGGAAAAAGGAGAGAAAAAAGTGAACAAATGCAGTCCAATTCTTCAGGATTGGCAAAAGTGAGTGAGAGGAGTCCCACCTTAGATGGTGAAGGTGAGGGTGTGAGGGTGGGAAGCCAAGGGGAGCCCTTGATGCAAAAATAGAGAGATTATGAGAGAAAAGCAGGTACAGGAGTGATAAGGATGGAAATCATTGCAAGTTAGTCAATGAAGCAGAAAGGAAAAGACTATTTCAGCAAGACTATCAAGCTGCTATAGACTCTATTTCCCTAGATGCTGAGACATTTACTCACCCTGCTACAGCTTACCAAACTCTAGTTGTACATGGCAATGAGGAGGCTGAAAGGATGCTATAATTGGTGCACACTACACAATCTCTACAAAGAGCAAAAGATGCAATCACGTCTATGCCTTCCAGCACTGGCAGTGATTTTGAATTGGCTGAAGATTCATTTGGGGATACTGGTAGGGATGCTGAGGAAGACAGCATAAGCATAGGGGGAGATGCAGACACTCCAGCCTGGATGCTAACAAAAGATTATTCCTACTCACATCTCCAATCAACACTATTCAAGCTGATCCATGACACCCAAGCAGCAATTCAATCATCTAATAATGCCAGCATAAAGAAGCTACTTACAGCTCACCTTGAAGCACTTCAACTACACAAAATCCAAGCTTTTCATCACAGTAAACAAGAAATTTCTGAAGTAAAACAGGATTTCATAGCAAGGTTGGATGCTAGAATGCCTGGAACTACCATGACTGAAATAGCTCATAAGCTAAGGAAGGAAACTGATCTAAATAGAAAAGTTGAGGCCATGGACTCAAGATTATCTGATGTAGAGAAGTCAATGGCCAAGATACTTATAAATCAAGAAACTCAAACTGCTCTACTCCAATAGCATAGGGGGAGATGCAGACACTCCAGCCTGGATGCTAACAAAAGATTATTCCTACTCACATCTCCAATCAACACTATTCAAGCTGATCCATGACAACCAAGCAGCAATTCAATCATCTAATAATGCCAGCATAAAGAAGCTACTTACAGCTCACCTTGAAGCACTTCAACTACACAAATAACAAGCTTTTCATCACAGTCAGAGTGTAGATGAAATCAAACAAGAAATTTCTGAAGTAAAACAGGATTTCATAGCAAGGTTGGATGCTAGAATGCCTGGAACTACCATGACTGAAATAGCTCATAAGCTAAGGAAGGAAACTGATCTAAATAGAAAAGTTGAGGCTATGGACTCAAGATTATCTGATGTAGAGAAGTCAATGGCCAAGATACTTATAAATCAAGAAACTCAAACTGCTCTACTCCAATAGTTGGTGGTTGCTCAACTCCCCTCCACTCAACAACTTGATGCTAACAAAAAAGGGGAGAAAAGCTCAACTAAGGGGGAGAAAGGCGCAAGTGAGGGGGAGCTACAGCTAAACATACAAGTCAGCAAATTGATTGTGCCAATAATTGCTTTCACAAAGCCACCATCCCTGGACAGCATTGATATCATAAATTTGGCAGCAGCAAAACTGAACATAGATGACAAACTGCTAAAGATTGATATAGCAGCAGCTGAGAAGGAATTGAAAGAAAAGTGGAGAAAGATAGATGCAGAGATTCAACAAAAGTTTGGGCCAATTCAGAAACCAGATAAAGTCTTTAGTCATCACTCTCAAGTCATGAAAATCTCTGTGAATGACATAAGTATGAACTATCTGGAAAAGGGTCAAACTTCCTGCATCAAATATCCAAAAGCAGATTTAATCATGAAGCCTAAAAGAAACTATCCAAAGTTTTCAGACAAGAATCCTATGGATACTGTGTATGAGACACCTAGGCCAGATGAGAAGAAGCTATTGGCAAGGTCAATTGCATTTTACAAGGATCCAGCAGATTCAGCACTTAAAAAGAGAATTGTAAAGATCTACATAAATGGTAAAGAGATATGTGTGGTGGCTGGACACCCTCAGTTTGTAGAAGCCAAAAAGGAAGATAAAGAGAGAATAAGCCAAGAAAAGAAGCAAGCTGCCTTAGATGCTAAGAAGCTCAAATAAAAGAAGCAGCAAGATGCTATCTTAGCCAAAATTCAAGCTGTGAAGACTACAACTGAGATCTCTGCACAACCATTTGTGATTGCTAAATCTCAAAATCAGAAAGTGCAAGATAAACCTCAACAGACAAAGAAACCAAGGTACAAGCAAAGAATCAAGAGAAAATTGGACTTCAGTGATGAGGAAAAGGAAGACTCTATTCCCAAGAAGCCTACAACTATAACTCAAACATCAAAACCCTCTGTGATATTTGAAGAATTCAAAGTGGTGGATCCAACAAGGAATATTCATACTGAGCCAATTATTCCTAAGGATGAGCCAGTAGACTGGGATAGTTTGCCAATTCCTGAGCTAAATTTACCTATTTTCAAGCCAAAGAAGATAAAGACAAGAGCAAGCAAAAAAGTGAAGCCTGTGATTCTCAAATCCGAGACCTCAATCAAAGCTAAATCTATGGTCAACAAGGGAGACATGTTGTACATCTGTGACATCAAGGAGTTTTCTGACATAAACCTTTACTTAGATGAATTGGAAGAAGTTAGAGGAATTGATGCTCACAGACATCTCCCTGAAAGGCTGGTATTCAAATACAAGGGAGGAACAGAGATCATATGGCCATTTCACAGGATTCTCCTAGAAAGCCAATCTATGTTAATAAAGGTCTACTCTTCATTCAAAAAGAATTTTGGTTACAATGTGACTGCAAGAAGACTAGTTCTAAAGAAGATTGAGGAGCTAAGGAGTATTCGAGCCAAAGATGCACTTCCAAAAACTCTATATATTCCCTTTAAAGGAAAGAGAGTGCATCTGAGACCCTATTGGGTGATGGAATTCAGGGATGAAAAAGGAGTTAGAAGATTCTTCAGATTGGAGGACCAATTGAGTATCTCTAGTAATGAGACTCTTTTGGAATTGCAGGAAATGCTAGATCTCTTAGAAGCTGATGAACTTGAATTCCACAGACAACTCCAGAATCAAATTAAAGAAAACAACAGAAGGCTTGGAAAGAAATCCAGACAATCAAGGAAATAAATCTATCTGCTCAGACTAGAGGAGGACCTTGATAACAATTGTGAGCAATTTTATTGTGTACTTTGCACTGTTCAATTTTCAGTAATTTTGTAGCACTTAACAGTTTTATCTACTATTTTTCAATCTGTATTTTTAGGATGCTTTGTTATCATCAAGTTTCTCTTAATTTATGGCTACAATTCCAGTAGACATAAATTGGGGGAGACTGTTAGGAATATGTTGTGTACTTGATGATAAGCTAAACAAAACATCTTAGTAGATTTAACTTAGTGAATTTTGTAACATCCGACGGATGATCAATTATAGTCCCGACGGATGATTCAATATAGTCCCGATGGATGACTAATTGATATCCATCGGGTGAGTAGCTTATGTAACAATAAGTAATGTAGCACATTTCTGCAAACAACTTTGTGTAGATTCTGTTGTAGCATATGAGTCATATTGACTACTAGAAGATATGCAGATTAGGTTGATTAATTGTAAATATTAGATGTCTTATAATTCTGCATAAATGAAATGGAGTCAAGTGTCAAATAGCTACCCGATGGATGATCAACAAAGCTACCCGACGGATGATCAATAAGGCTACCCGACGGATAACAAGCATGTACCTGACGGATGATCAATTCAAATATTTGTTGACAGTGACAACACAGTCACATGCGGTGGGTGTTTACAAAAGAAATGTGGCAGCCTGTTTAGAAGGAAAATGAGAACAAAGAAGCATTACCATTTTCATGCTATTATGAAGATATTCAAAGATGCTGGAATAGAGTAATGAAGCAGCATAGAGTTAGACTTGATAAGTTTTGTTTTATTATCCTGTCTTATTACCATGTAAACTTGGTGATATATAAACCAAGTGTAGCTAGTAGAACAAACAACTAAGCAAACACATTTTAGAAGAAAAATAGAAAAGGCTGTAACTGATAAGAATTTGTATGTAGTTTGTTTGTTCACTTGTAAAAGCAGCTGTGAGCTATTCAAGCTTCACAGGGTTCTCTCGATATATATGTATATATATATATAAGGTGGATACATTCAAATCCATCAGAAAGTTTTAAAGACTTGTGTTTTTATTACTTGTATTTTGATTTATATATAATTCTTTCATTCCGCACTCTGCAAATCAAACACTTATATATTATTGAGTTAGAACAGTTTTAAAAATCTCAAAAAGAAGCCAGAATTATATTCAACCCCCCTTCTGTAATTCTTGTTATATTGTTAGGGAATAACAGTAGTGAAGGCTTGACTCCTGGTCCAGCCATTTTAGACGTTGATCTTCAAGGAAAGATACATCCAACTCTAACATCTATTGATATCCTATCAGTACCTCCTTTGGATACTGTCTTGGAAGCTGATCCTTCAGAAGCACAAGATGCTCAGAGTATTAAAGAAACAGTTGCTGATATCCATCCTGTAGTCCCTTTAGTAAACTCTGATGCATCAAATGCTGACAATTTCCCTGCAGGTCTAAGTACTGATACTTTCTTGCAGTCCACTCATATTTCTATTCCATCTACCGGTATTCTCCATGTTCTTGCTGATATTGAAGAAGAAGAACAGTCCACTTAAATTCACTCCACAATTCCTGAATCTCCACAGCACTCTACAGTAACTGAAGTTTTGGAGATAAATGCTGAAGCTCCACTTCCATGGCTACAATTCTTTAAGATGTTGAGTTAAATGATGATGGTATGACAGATTCTGAAACATCTGAATCATATACTGCTCCCATTCCTGATTCTCTTTTATAGACTGATATTGAGGATGAAGTAGCACAGTTAGTTCAGGAACCAGTTGCTAATGTAGAATCTGAACATGACAGTGAGCCTGATGATGGAGAAGATATTGTTGAATCAAACATCAATGTACAATTAGATCCTGATGAAAATATTGATGAGATTATTTTTCCTGAAGGTATGGCAGATGGAGAAAAATAGTTAATATTAGTTGAGTTGGATGCTAAAAATAGTAAGGAATTTTTTGATGCAGAATGGAATCCAAAATGGAAGGATGCTTCATATCCTATCTATGTTGCTAATGCCTCTAGACATTTGGAAAGAGCATAGAAGCACATTATAAATCCTGATATCCTAACTCATCTCAAAGCTTCTGTGACGCCCTCCAAACCCGGATCAGAAGTTTGGGGTCCACAACACACACACAATATATACCTGGATATAGAACATTATATGCAATGACCCTACACTACACAACCACGGATCACAATAGGTTAAAGTATGAACACAATCCACAACCTTAATTTACATTATATCGTACCAAATCTGAACTAGTTTAACTTACAACAGATAATACAACATTCTTACAAACTTGCCAAAACTTAAAACTAAAACATAAACTTCTGCTAGCTTAATCCAACTCAACCTGGAATCCTAGCTTGCACACTGGTCCGGGGATCCTCACTACCAACAAATTCATTCTTAACTGGAAAAGAACATAAACAGATTCGCAAGAGTGAGTTAACTAGCTCAGCAAGTCACAATGACAGTACTGAGATTAAATAATGATCAAATAAGATGATTTAAAGATATCAAGTTTCTTGTTAAGAAATGATTAGAATTGGATATTCACTTTTAATTTTTAAAAACCAAGGTTAGGTTGTTAATCAGTCAATCACTAACCCCGAGCAAGGCACACAACTCTACTCTATATACTGGATCCAAGGCACACATTGGTCTAATATGACCACCAATCTGGTCTGGCCACGATTTTGGTCCATATTTTAGAAAAATCATCAAATTCTATAATAATAATATTATAAACAATGTAATTCAATACAACAAAATTATAAACAACATGGATAAGACATTCATCTCAAAGCATAGGGTAATTCATGAGTATCGCAAATGTATATCAAGGCATGTACGAAGAATGGCTTCAAGCCTGCAAAAGAACCAAGTAGTAGATAGACAGTGGTTTAATCGTTATACAAGGATTGGTTTTCTGATGTTACAAGGTATTGTAGAAAGTATGAGTGTTTGTATGTTAAGCAAATCCATTTCAGTGACTGGTATATGGTGTATATGTATTTTTGGAGTAGTATAGTATGTATGTGGTTTAGTATCTGGGAATTCAACAATCAATGGTTTACAAAGAATAAGGCTTATGGTTCAAATATTCAATGATGTGATCAGGGTTTAGGGTTAAGCAATTCAAAGCACTTACAATATAAAACAAGAATGTTAGGTCACACACACTGTAGAAGGGGGTTGAATACAGTGTTTAGCACAATCAAATCGATTATAAGAACTCAAGTAACAGAAAACAGATTTTATTCAACACAATAAATTATGTTACAATATGGAATTGTCCTCTCTCAGTGATGAACAAATTATCACGAGAGCTGCTAGAGTTATAAAGAATAATAACTTCGATAATCATAACACTTATAGTGTAAACTCTATGCCTATGTTTATATACTACACAGTTACAAGATAAATTCTAATTGATATGGAATATAATTCTGCTTCCTAAAATATATCAACCAATTATCTTTTCTTCCAAGTATTATATTCTTCACAGAATTCCTTCTTCATGCATAATTCTTTCTGTCTTAGTCTCCCCCAACTTGTAAATTAGCATGATATACAAGTTCAACAGATATTTGATGATGTCAAAAACATTAAGTACAAATGCATGAGAATTTGACTAGATAACTACAACTTACAGTCCTTTCAGCTTTACCATCTTTAACTTCTGATAACAGCTTCAGTCTGTATACACTTCAGAATTTAAGCAGTTGTAGATCTTTGACTTGGCTTCAATTTCAATTTCTGATCTCTTTGATATCAGGAGTTGTCCTGAGATAGTTCTTCAACAAACATCTCTCAACATATTCAAGTTCATTAACCATCCTCCTTTAAGCATTTATCAATTCAGTTGTATCTTCTCTAGTTTGAAAAATAGCTGCTCTGAGATCATTTATCTTATATTTTCTTATCTCCTGATCTAGTCTAATCAGATATGCCTTGTCAGACTCTAGATTGAATTGCATAGCTTTATAACCTAGAAAAGTAGTTATAATCTTAGCAGAGTTAGGCTTCATATCGACAATATCACCCTTGTGATCTATGTACTTGGGACAGTATGTGCTGTTAGACTTTACAGAATAAAGCTTTTTATGTCTTTGAATTTGAGACTTTAAATATCCTGCAACACTATCTGGTTAATCTGTCTTTCACTTGAAGTAGAAATAGAATATGTTCCAGTTCTTCAAAATACTTCAGTGGTATATCATTCTGCTTAATCTGGTATACCCTTCCATCTATCATAAAATATAACAAGATATGTTCTTTCAGAAAGGTATGGTAAACCATTTGTACAGATTCAAGTCGATTCAATCTTTCAGGAGTTGCTCCAAAACCTGGTTCACTTAAGGAAGTTGGATCATCGGTAGTATTATGTACTCTTCTTTCATCAGAACTACCCAATCCAGATTTATCTCTTGCTTCCTTTCTTGTAACAACTCTTGCTTCAAAACCACTAATTACAGTCTTCAAAAGTTAAGCCTGTTTAGCTTTGGTGAATCCTGGTAGGAGTATCTTTGAAGGTTTAACATGAGCAATGTCAGAGGTTTCCTTTTCCTTATCTTCTGATATCAAGCCAACTTGAGCTAAGTCAGAGGTTGCTTGCTTCACTGTCATATCAGAACTTACTACATCTTGACTCTGAACAACATGAGCCATGTCAGAGGTTGTTTGAGAAATCTTCTTTGAAATCAGAGTAAGGCTAGTATCTTCTTCATCATCAGTTATTTCTTCATCCATGACTGGAATATAAACCTTTACAGGTTCATCAACTTTTTATTTGCCCTTGGACCTTGGATCAATTTCCATTTGTGATTTGACTTTGATTGCCACATAATTTGTTCTTTCCTTTATCACAATACCCTTAGGTTTTGGAAATTTTCTTTCAACAACAGAAGCTTTAGATTTTATCTTGACACCTTCTGCTTTGAGTCTAGCTTCTTCTTCCTTTAGACTCTCAAAGTCCTTTCCTGGATTTTCTTTAAGAAATAACTATTTTGAAATTTCTTCATCAAGTTCCAGATGTTCACCAGAACTTATCCTTTTACCAGTATCAGAACTTATTCTTCTCCCGGTATCAGAACTTGTTCCTTGACTTGTAATTCTAGCTTTACTTGATGAAAATCCTTTGCCTTGACCTTGACCTCTACCCTTGTTAGAGTTTCCCTGGTCATCATTTCCATCATCCTTTCCTTTCAGTGTCTGAATAGATTTGCATTTGGACTTAATCACTTTCTCCCCCTTTTTGGCATCAGCGGGTAAAAGAAGAGAGACAAGCAATTCCACTGAGGATTGGATCTCATTGAGTTGACTTTGGTGAGAAGCTTGATTCTTAAGAATTTCTTCAATTTGAGTTTGTTGCTTCTCCTGAGTTTTCTCAATGTAGGCAATTCTGTCAAAGGCTGGCTTGAAAAAATTGTTCTTTTCAAGTTTCACATTCATATCTTGCTGGATTAGAGCTTCCTGAATTTTGTTCACCTTGTCATGAGTTATTGAGTGTTGACCTTGAAGGTGCCTTGTACTCAATGTAGTAACTCTCAGCTGTGCCTTGAAATCATCATTTATCAGCATTTCATCAGCTTTTGCAAGATGCTCAGCAAGAATCTTTTCAGAAGGAACAAAACTAATTGTGTTCCATTCCTTAGTCCACTCCTTTCCTCTAGGAGTTTCACTCCAAGGTACTGGTGTTTCCCCTGTAATAAACTTCTTTACTAAATTAGCTTTATGAACAGTTTGTTGAGGTGCATGTCCTGATGGACCAGCTGCATCAGCATCTAAATTGGCAGCAGCTTCACCAGTAATTTCTTCATTGGCAGCATCAGAACTTGTAGATCCTGCAGCATCAGCATCCTCGGATAAAATAGCAGTATGTGAGGCTATAGAGGCTTCAACATCATCCTCTAAATTCTGATCTGAAGCCAGGTTCCGATCAACATCCAAAATTGATGTTGTTGGTGGAGTGAGTTGAATTGGTGGAGCTTCCAAGTACAAAACCTCAGGCACAATCAAGTTATGAATATCAATTTCAGCACTTGTACCTGGTTCTTCAGTATGTACTGGATCAACTATAGGTGACATAGGAAGTGTAGGTATTTTAGCTTGAGAAGTTTCATGTTGTGCAGAAGGAAGTGATTCAATAACAATAGGTTTTGTTGAGATCAGAGATTCCTGATCTCCTTCATTAGCTGCTTCCACTATTTCTGAATTTGACTCAATTATGTCCCTGTGAGCTCTTTGTTTCTCTAATTTCTTCAAAGGTGGAGACATTGTAGGAGCTTTATCATCAGAATTTAACTTTCTAAGTCTTTTGAGGGGCCTAGAACTCCCAGTTACAGTATCTTTCTGAGAAGAAACCTTCTCAGCTTCTGATATTGGAACCTGTTCCTCAGCATCTGATTCATCTCACAGAATAATTCTCCTTCACTTCTGTTGAGTCTGAGGTACTTTCTTAGTCCTCTTGGTTTTGGAAGATGAAGGGTGCACTATAGGATCTGAAGGTTGAGGTTGAGAAGTTTGAGGTTTTTGTGTAGAGGTGGTAGGTGCTGATGGATGAGGTTCTGATGGTTGAACATCAGGATATAATTCAGTGTATTTAACGGGATCATAGGTTATTAAGGCTTGTTTGATAGATAAAGGAACTAGGAGGGGTCTTAACACAGCCTTCTTATTATCAGTAGATAATAAGTCATTAAAAGCTCTTTTAGCTAGTCTGAATGATGGAATTAATTCACTAGCTGATTGGGGCTTATTATCACAACAAAAACTATAGATTAGCTGACAGAATCTAGCAAAATAAATAGTATTTCTATCTTCTGTCATTCTATCCCCAATAAAACCTAAGAAAGCACTTGCATAATCAAAATAACTTTGATTTATGATAGCATACCCGATTTGTTGGCTAAATATGGGAATTGCATCGAAATTAGAACACTTGTTTGCAAAAGCCTTGGTTATGCAGTCAAAGAAGAAACTCCATTCCCTCCTTATGTAGGATTTCTTCAACTGACCCAGCTTAGCCAATGTCCTCTCATACCACAGACCGGCCATCATGTTTTGAAGAACTAGCTCTTCAACAGTAGAATAAACACAGTTCTCAGGCAGCTATAGTGCTTGGTGAACCATAACCAATGTCACGGCATGCTCATCATCCCCTGATGAAAAAACAATACTTGGGGACCCTTGAGCACCACCATCATCATATACTCCGCTTCTCCAGAACTCCAGTACTTGAGTACCAGAGACTGCATCAGGTTCGGTCAGAGCGTACCCAATATCAGAACTAGCAAGAAAGTCCTGAATGAAGTGAAGTTCTGATGGGGCTTCTGACTTGCTAAGAATAGCGGAGAAGTTAATAGGAACAAACTTAGCTCCATCAAAAATTACGTCTTTTGGTGCCATTTCTATAAGAAATTAAGTGAGTAAGCGTATGTTTGCAAAGTGTTTGTAAAAAGTCCTGAGAGAAAAATAACTTCACAAAATAAGAGAGAGAGAGAGAGAGAGAGAGAGTAAAAGAGATTTAGAATAGAAAGTTAAGTAAAAGAGTAGAAAATCTTTTATCTCTCATATATATACTCTCTCCACTCAACAGTCATATTTTTGAAGCATGGGATACACTTTACACCTGGCACCATTTGAACAGTTAGTAAACGGTTAGAATGAGAGTTAATGGGCACGTAAAATAAGCAATAATTATCGTGTACATGCAGTTTTTCAGGACATACACGTTAATCACTAACCCATAATGATTATGACTGTTTTATCTCACATTAACCAATATTCTGTAAAAATATCATCGTTCAAGTAATGACCAAAAATAAACCAAGTAAATAAATACTGCCACGTCAGCATCAAAACTTGATTATTATCAGGATTTAAAAGTCATCAGAATATGGCTCCTTAACTCGAAAAGTGAATGTGTATTCCTGTAATTCTTCACACAAATATTGATATGTTTTCATCAGAACTTAATCATCAGAACTTGTCCTCAGAATTTATACAATCTGACACATAGACTGTTCATCTAAAACAGCATTGATCACCACAGTAATTTTCATTATTCATATGGAGTGTAAGTGTGTGCATTAAGCTAAATATCAGACAAAGAGTAAAGTCTGATTCACTTCAGTACATCTTAGAAATAAGGCATAACTAAGAATTTTGCTCAAAATTTATCATTATTCTGAAGTCTACTTTAGAATGAGTTCATGCATGAGTCCACCTAAACTTTTTTGTGCTCATTTTATGCATCTTTTGAAATTCTATTTTACAGTGGCTTCTCAGTGTAAGTGAGTCACGACTGCTTATCTGAATTTATGCTATTATTAGAGTATTTCTCCAGTAATCATAGAGTGTGAAAAGTCACCAAGAAAATTTTCTTTTGCTTTTCTAATGCATATTACTTAATTCCAGCAATGCACTTGGGTCTTCCCTTCCACATTTTTACTCTAGATCTCAAAGGAGTACCTGATTTTTATTTCTTTTCTTTTCTTTTTATTTTGATAAGTGAGGCTTATCAGCACTTAGTACATCCACCAGATTTACAAACATCAGAACTTAACAGATAAGAAGCATTATTCTAGTTTTTGACTTAGTAATAAGATACACAAAGTAAACTTAACTAAGCTCAATATCAGAATTTGCTTGTGTTAAAAGATTTCCACATAAACAATTACTTCAAACATGGGATCTTTAGTAAATTAAAGACTACTAGTTCAGCATCTAGCACAATTATCCTCATTGGATTGAATAGTCACAGAAACATGCATATCACTATCAGAGTTTAGAAATTCACATCAGACAACAATCAGCACTTAGAAGATTTCTAATTAAGCCCAGAATACACAAAGATGTAATATCTGTAAACACTGGTCATAAAGTCTGATGTATCAGAACATAAACTAAGTAGATTTAGAGAAAGAACCTGAAACCATTCCAAGTTCATTTACCAATCTTGTAAAAGTAGCTTCACACAGTGGTTTTGTGAAGATATCTGCTAGTTGTTGATCTGTGGGAACAAAATGCAATTCCACTGTACCTTCATCCACATGTTCCCTTATGAAGTGGTACCTTATGCTGATGTGCTTTGTCATTGAGTGTTGAACTGGATTACCTGTCATAGCAATAGCACTTTGATTATCACAATAAATAGGGATTTTAGAAAATTCTAACCCATAATCCAGTAACTGATTCTTCATTCAAAGAATCTGTGCACAATAGCTTCCTACAGCAATGTATTCTACTTCTGCAGTTGATGTGGAAATTGACTTCTGTTTCTTGCAAAACCAAGAAACCAATTTACCTCCAAGAAATTGGCAGCTTCCACTTGTGCTTTTCCTGTCAATTTTGCATCCTGCAAAATCTGCATCTGAGTAACCTATTAGCTTAAAGTCTGATTCTCTAGGATACCACAATCCCAGATCAGTTGTACCCTTAAGGTACTTGAAAATTCTTTTCACAGCTGTTAAGTGAGGTTCTCTTGGATCTGCTTGAGATCTTGCACAAAGACAGGTAACATACATGATATCGGGTCTACTTGCAGTTAGATAGAGTAAAGAGCCAATCATACCTCTGTAATCAGTAATATCTACTGATTTACCAGTATCTTTATCCAGTTTTGTTGCAGTGGCCATAGGAGTGGATGCACTTGAACAATCTTGCATTCCAAATTTCTTCAACAAATTTCTGGTGTACTTAGATTGACAAATAAAAGTTCCTTCTTCATTCTGCTTGACTTGAAGGCCCAGAAAATAGTTAAGTTCTCCCATCATACTCATTTGATATCTTGACTGTATCAGCTTGGCAAACTTCTTACAAAGTCTGTCATTTGTAGAATCAAAAATGATATCATCAACATATATTTGCACTAAAAGTAAGTCCTTTCTATGGTTGAGGTAGAACAGTGTTTTGTCAATAGTTCCTCTGTTAAATCCACTTTCCAGAAGAAACTGAGCTAATATCTCATACCATGCTCTTGGAGCTTGCTTAAGGCCATAAAGTGCTTTATCAAGCCTGTAGACATGATTGGGAAATTTGGGATCTACAAAGCCTGGAGGTTGTTCAACATATACCTCTTCTTCCAATTCTTCATTGAGAAAAGCACTTTTCAAATCCATTTGAAAGACTTTAAACTTCTTGTGAGCAGCATAAGCAAAAAATATCCTTATGGCTTCCAATCTAGCAACTGGTGCAAATATTTTATCATAATCAATTCCCTCATGTTGAGAGTATCCTTTTACAACCAGCCTTGCTTTGTTCCTTGTAATTATGCCATCACTGTCAGTTTTGTTTCTGAACACCCATTTTGTACCAACAACAGACCTGTTCCTTGGTCTTGGCACTAGGGTCCAGACTTTATTTCTTTCAAATTCATTCAACTCTTCCTGCATTGCTTGCACCCAATCAGCATCTTGAAGAGCTTCTTCCACTTTCTTTGGTTCAGTCTGAGAAAGAAATGAATGATAAAGACATTCATTTGATATAGTTGTTCTAGTTTTGACACCTGCATCAGGATTTCCAATAATTAAGTCAGGTGTATGTGCTTTAGTCCACTTTCTTGCAGATGGAAGATTCTCTCTAGAACTGGATGCTCCCCCATGATCCATGATGTCTCCATCAACATTTTCTGATGCTCCCCCTGAAATTATGCTCTCTGAGTTGGATCCTTCATTATTTGAGTTTCCAGAAATATCAGAACATGAGTTTCCAGAATTATCAGAACTTGGCCCATCAGAACTTGAAGAGCTTGTTGTAGGTTCTGATGCTTCTTGAGATGTGGTTGGATCTTCAGTATGCTCCCCCTGCACAGGTGCATTTTCCTTAGGCGTAATCACCACAGTTTCAATAACATCAGAGTTTAATCCATCAGAGTTTGCAGTATCAGGATTTAGATTGTCAGGATTTACAGAATCAGAATTAAAAACTTCATTTTCGAATCTCAGCTGATCATGATTATTGAAATCTTCAAGTCCAATAATCTTCTTATCATCAAAAGAGATATTGATAGATTCCATGATAACCCTTGTTCTTAAATTATAGACTCTGAAGGCTTTTGTTGAAAGTGGATATCCAACAAAAATTCCTTCATCAGCTTTTAGATCAAATTTGGATAGCCCTTTCCATCTCCTTGATCCATGTGTTAGCTATTACTGGATTAGTGGTATCATGAAATGCAGGTGGATTCACATTCTAAAAAGCCTTGAAAGTGACAATTTGTCTAGGTGGTACTGGTGGTTCAGGTGGTTGGTGTGGTTCACGGTTATCTTGGTTTTCAATTCGCTGCTGAAGAGTTAGTTGTTGTTGGGCTATAGCATTGGTTTGCTATTGCAAAGTTTCCAGTAGTCGAAGAATATTTGGGTCTGTGGTGG
Organism: Apium graveolens; assembly: GCF_009905375.1. Lineage (NCBI taxonomy): Eukaryota > Viridiplantae > Streptophyta > Magnoliopsida > Apiales > Apiaceae > Apium > Apium graveolens. Next base: position 209,425,635 of record NC_133653.1, read on the forward strand.
ATGTGGTTGTTGGGTTCTTCTTTTTGGGAGGCATGATCCTGAAATAAGAGTTATGTCAAAACATATATGAATAATAAAACAATTCGAGAGTATCACATGGCATTCTTATTTACATGTGAGGTCAGGTTTCAAATTAAGCAGATATGATGATGCATATAAAAGCGTATAATAACAGTTGAGAGCAATTGGAACAATAGAGCATGATTATTGAAATTTAAAGGTCACAATACATGGGATTAGAACAAAGTCTGATTCTAGGATCAACAAGCTTATTTAAAGGAAATAACGGAAACAACTGGGAAATTCTACGGAGTCTGATAGTACAACAACATGAAAGGTAAATGGAAAGAACTAAGGCTCCACTCCATCTGAACGGGGCTTGGTAGTCTTTTCCTCTCGAAGTGTCTTCACAATGCTTTGGAGCTCATCCGCCACCATCTGAATGATATACTGGCTAGTGCGGTCCCGGTGTGCTGGCATCTCCTCAAGCTTAGTGTTGATGTACTGAACCAAGGTCTCAAGTCTCGCAGTCATCTGCTCCTTGGGCTTCCCTTCGTAGTTTCGGCTATCCGGGTACACGTTCTTCAGTCGGTCTATCAGTCGGTCGTACTTTCCCTGAAGCATATCAAACTCGCGCCTTAACTCAGCATACACGGTGAAAGCAATAGTGTCGTCCGAACCAGAGGATGACAAGGAATGCGCCCTTTGCTGACAAACCAATAAGAGGAGTATTAATAATAAACTTACTTAACCTACTCTCTCGCATATTGTCTATAACCTACACATATACCCTTTAACCTATTTGGGCTGTCCAGGGACTCTAAACCGTAGCTCTGATACCAAAACCTATCACACCCCAACTTAAACAGCAAATTAAATATAACTATTACAACATTTAATAATAAATAAACATACCCAAATCCAAGATCTTACAGTTTAGGGTTTGGAACAGCCCAACACTACCATCTATTACAACTGATTTTAAATATCGAGTCCTCACACAAACTACTATCACTTATTCTACCTGAGCTCGAACATAGGCATCAGCATCACAGGTCTTATGGGCAGTCTGCTTGAATCTAACCATAGCTGCTAGCTGTAATATCAGGGTAAAGCAAGGAGTGAGCCAAATGCTCAACAAGTGCTAAAAAATACGATACAAAACATAAATCGAGATATATAATAAAGAATGTCAATGGGAGGACATGACCAATGATAATGAGAGATAAAACTTTGGGTGATGGCATCATTTTGTTGGTATAAAAAAAACATATCTTAATCAAAATTATTTTATGACGCTACGGATTACAGCCGGTGATCAGCCGCGAAGTAATCTCGAACCTCGCTGGGTTCTAAAACATTAATGGGAATCCCTAGGCAACTTTTAAGCCTAATATAAGTGTGGAAAGGACTCGCGTCTCAGTCCAGATCCACTATTCAAAGAAAACATTTACCCCCCTTTGGGACTGAAAACCCACATTTTATTTATTTCAAAAACTGATGCCGATTTATAAAAAAATCTCTTTTACAGTAGACATTTTTTTTATCAAGGGATTATAGATCAACTCGAAACACGGGAAATATGGTACTAAATCTCAGGGCCATGATTCACAAAACTATACTCTATTAAAGTAACTGAATGGTTTTCATATATCAAAGATTGGACAAGGGGATTTAGTGAGGCTATTGGATATTATAAAGGGTAATGCCAAATTGGGCTTTAAGCAATGGTTTCTCATCAAGGTTCAAGTGTTGGATCATCAAGAAGATAAGCTTCATGAATACTAAGGGTGTTAAGGTATGCAGAAATGATCTTTAACTCAGGATATATCAGAATTGTCAAGCTTCAGGATAAGAAAGAGGGGTATCAATCAATGAGGAATCACTTTGATAAGTATCTGGCTTTTAGGGTTCAAGGTAATGTTCTATAAGGGTTCAAGTATCAGGATGAGATATCAATACTTAGGAATCATCAGCATGTTAATCAAGAGAATCAACCAAGAGTTATAACTACCCTTTCTTTTATCCTGGCATTCGAATTACTTTAATATACTATCATGATAAGACCACTTTGCAATACGTACTCGAGGGTTCATGGCATTTTTATATTGTTCAAAGATAAACATAAGTTACGCTTGATTTAATATATCAAATGACACAGGATAGTTGCAGCAATGTATGAACTATTAGCAGTAAATATGAAGGACAAGTTGAATCACTTGCCTTGAGAAAGTCTGGTCTGGTCTGACTGGCAGGAGCAACTGGAGCTTCACTCGACCTTTATGGCAAGTTTTCCCTCGTCTCGAGATCCTACATAAATAATAATAATCCTCATTATAATATATTCTCACCAACTTAACCTATTTACAACCCGAATTTAAACACGGATGGCACTTAGGCCTATATGCACTTAATTTATGTTCACCTTTAATTTATAATTGCACACACATAGCCACATAATCACATATCATATATTAATACCAAATAACACCATATACACCATAATTCAACACTAGGCTTGGATGATCTCGATCCCCCAACTTAAGTAACTTGGTCGCTAAACTAGACAAAGTCTTCTAATTTTGGCCTCCTAACTCGATGTGCCTTTACTAAACTATCCAAGACCTATTGACCCTCACTTGTGCCTTTTATTCTAATGACCTTATACTATCTTAAAACTATGGTGGTTAACCAAGACCTCACTCCTAAGTGTTCTAAAACTATGTGATGAGTGAAAATGTTCACTGGTGCAAATTTCAGAATGACATCTATGGTTTCTTGAGTGCATTTGACACCCTTAAACTATAGTTTTTCCTTCAAAACTCTTACACAAGACTCTCCTGACCTAAGGGCATCTCCCAAACTTGATGTGGCTCAAGGGCCTGGCTTGGGCCTTCATGGGCCTAAGCTCAAAGTCTATAGTTCCCCTGTTTTCCTGGGCAGAAAACACCCTAACTTGAATTAACTTGTGACACATGGTTCTAACTCATATCCTATGAACTATGGTTGGAAAAACTTCTATGACACTCCCTCTAACTAAGGCCCAACAGGGCCTAATGAGGGTCTACCCATGACATGGTCAAATCTCCCTATTTCTAAGTTGTAACAAAACTGTCCCCTGCTGGACAGATTTTGTTATTCTACTTGTGCACCTAACCAAATGACATGCAAACCTCCAACCAACACCTAAAACCTTTTATATACTCCCAATACTAACTTCTGGTGGCTTGGGCCTCAAAGTGCACATCAATGACATGGTCAAAACTCACTCTAAACCTCAGGGTACTAAACTGATTTTCTGCAGAAATTATAACTCTCCTTTCTCCAAGGTTTTGACTTGACAAACTCAACCACCAATAACCCAATACCCAAACCAAGACTTAAACATGGTGATCTACTAAACTAACTCCCTTATACTCAAAATAATCTTGGTGGATATCATCCTTACCTAAGGTGCAATCATGGCAAAACAAAAGAAACCACATTTCACAACTCACAAATCATCAAGTTTTTGAAACAACAAGTTATGCATTTTATAAAAGATATACACGACTTATTACCATGTATCAAGAAGAATTAATCAATATTAACACATTATTCCTACTGAAATTAAATCTTACTAATAAAATCTTTCCAAATGATCAAAATCTTATAACATTCTAAGTAAAATCCACATGCGTGCATGTCTTCGAATTTTGCAAGCCAAACAACATGTTTTCTAAATATGTTTTACCAAGAAATTTACATGCAAGCCTAGCATGAGCTATATCTAGATGATCACTTAGCATGCAAAGAGTTTCATCAAATTTTTACTACAAAATTCAAGCCATTATCACATAAACATGCAAAAATTGAACAAAACAACAAGAATGGTCTCAAGAACCATTCATTCGGCTCCCCTATGGTCATGGCCGAATGAAATAGAAGGGAATGGCCATTTAAAATCAAGAGTTTCATTCTCAAGACTTGGCACTTCACCATTCCTTGTAGTCCTCTCAAAAACAACCTTAAACTCACAAGAAGCAAGGTTGTACTTTGAGTTTCAACTAAAACCTTAACATGCAACCTTAAAACTTAAACTTTCTACTCAAAACTCTTTGAAATATATGTGATCATGGTATGGGAAGTAACATTTACTTGTGTAGGAGGTGGGAACTTGATTGAGAAAAAAAAGAAAATGGGGAGGGGGGTGGTTTCGGCTGAAAAGCCGAGAGTGAGGGGGTATGAGCTGAGAGTGAGAGAGAAGAGGGAGAGAAGAAAGAGTGTGGTGTGGGTGATGTGTGAAATGATCATGTCTTTTACTTGTTTTATGGTTTTTGTTTTGATAAATGTGAGTGGGAATAGGAATTGACATAACTACCCTTCCACTTATACTTGGATTATTTTGCATGAAAGGGTAAAGGAGGAATTTGGCTAAAAAATAAGAGTTAGTGGGGTGGTAATTGTCTCTTTAGCCCTTTTAGATTGAATAGAAAGGATTTGCATGCAAGGACAACTATGTAATTTGCTAATTATAATAATTAACATTTAAAAAGATTTATTTTTGTAAAATAAAACACAAGTTCAAAAATTATAAAATTTATACCATAAAATAATTTGGATTTTTAGAAATTTTATAAAACTACTTTTGAAATTTGTGAACAAAATAACTTTTAAAGAGAAATTTATTCAAGGTTTAAAATATTCCTTATAAATCAAAAATGAAAGAAATAAATAAACTTTTGCTTTGAAAATTCATATACCACATAACAAAAATTTAAGACGCAGAGTTCTCATTCACACAAGCATACAATAGTTGCATATATTGGCATTCGGCTTTTAAAGTTGTACTAAATTTACAATTAATATTACACAGAAATGCCGGGTGTAACAGACTCTTAACTCCTGATTTTGAAGGTAAAGAGTATATATTCTTATTCTTACTGCAAAAAGAAGCCAGATGGTTAGAATTTCCACAGTTATGACATGTTTTTCTAGGAGCATTAGGAACAGGCTTATAATTGTTACTTTTGTTTCCACCTTCCTTTCCATTCCTATTTTTCCTATGTGGTTTTACCTTGTTTACATTCTTAACATCTTTCAGCTTATGCTTAAGCTGCTTCTTAGTCATTAAGCCTATGTTAACTTCAGTTGGCTTATCCTGTTTAGGTTTGTCAGAAGTTACTTTCTCCTTAACTTCTAATTTCTCAATATCAGACTTTGCAGTTACAAACTTAACAGGATTTACCTTTGGTTTTTGTTTAACAACTATAGGCTTAGTTTCTACAATTCCCTTACTGTTCTTGTCATCTCCATAACCTAAGCCCTCTTTCCAGTTTCCACTACTAAGAATATCCTGAGTTGCTTTACCAGAGTTAGCCCAAGTCTTGATAATCTCTCTTTCCTTTTCTAACTCAATTTTTAGAGATTCATTCATTTTTAACACTTCATCCCTAACATAAAAGGCATCATCTCTATCTTTCTGAGTTTGATGGAACATGACTAACTCTTTTTCTAAATAATCATTCCTCTTTTTATAAGCAAGATTTTCAGAAGTTAATCTTTCACATGTTAAAGTTTGATCTTTATAACTAATGAACATGGTTTTAAGATATCTTCTCAACTCAGTAATATCATCAGTATGAAAGGCATAAATAGTTTGAGGTACCTTTAAGTCAGCAGTATCAGAACTGCTATCAACATTTGCCATCAAGGCATAGTTTTCCTCATCCTCAGAATCTGAAGCATCTGACCAGCTTTTCTTTTTTGTGACAAGAGCCTTGCCTTTGTCACTTTTCCCTTTTCTGCAATTTGGAGATATATGGCCTTTCTCACCATAGTTGTAGCATTTAACATTTGAGTAATCTCCTCTGTCAGACTTTCCTCCTTTTCCTTCAGATTTTCTGAAACCTTTCTTTTCAGAACTTGCACCTTTCCTGGAAAACTTCTTTGCTCTTCTGAATTTCCTATATGCAATCTTTGTGATTCTTTTCACCATAAGAGCACACAGCTTCATCATCTCTTCATCAGGGTTTATCTCAGATATACTTTCAGTTTCTGAGTCATCATCACTATCAGAACGTGATGACTCAGTATCAGACTTTGTGATGAGAGCCTTGCCCTTGCCTTTCTTTGAGGCAGCTTCTTTGGGAATTTCCTCCTTAGCCACAAAAGCAACTGTCCTTGACTTTCTTCCATTCCTCTTGCTTCTTTGTTCCATCTCAAGTTCATGAGTCTTGAGCATCCCATAAATTTCATCAAGAGTTGTTTCCTCAAGGGCATATTTGTCTCTTATTATTGTGGCCTTCAAATCCCATCTTTCAGGAAGAGCTAACAAGAATTTAAGATTTGAATCTTCAATATCATACTCTTTGTCAACTAGTGACAAATCATTCAAGAGTTTGACAAATCTGTCATATAAATCAGTTAATGACTCATCAGGCTTTGAGTCAAAGTGCTCATACTCTTGAGTGAGTATCGTCTTCCTGTTCTTCTTGATTGCATCAGTTCCCTGACACCTTATTTCCAAAGCATCCCATATCTCCTTTGCAGTCTTGCATTGTATTACCCTGTTTGACATGACATTATCAATGGCACTATGCAACAAATGTCTTACCTTTGCATCCTTTGCAATCGATGAGATATCTTCAGCAGTGTAATCACTTTTCTCCATTAGTACAGACTTTGTTGGCCGACCTGCAACTTCCACAGAGAGTTTGGTTGGCATATGTGGTCCTTCATAAATCCTGTCGAGATATTCTGGATCTGTAGCTTCCAGAAACATAGCCATCTTCACTTTCCATATGGAATACTCAGAAGGTTTCAACATGGGAAGTCTTATAGTCTCATATCGACTATGGGTTATGGGTTTTGGAGGTTCTTCAGTTTTGGTGGGCTTGGTTAGAGTTTCTTCTTCAGACATGATTGTTTTTGGATCTTAAATTGTTTGTGTGTTAACAGATAGCTCTGATACCACTTGTTAGGTCACACACACTATAGAAGGGGGTTGAATACAGTGTTTAGCACAATCAAATCGATTATAAGAACTCAAGTAACAGAAAACAGATTTTATTCAACACAATAAATTATGTTACAATATGGAACTGTCATCTCTCAGTGATGAACAAATTATCACGAGAGCTGCTAGAGTTACAAAGAATAATAACTTCGATAATCGTAACACTTATAGTGTAAACTCTATGCATGTGTTTATATACTACACAGTTACAAGATAAATTCTAATTGATATGGAATATAATTCTGCTTCCTAAAATATATCAACCAGTTATCTTTTTTTCCAAGTATTCTATTCTTCATAGAATTCCTTCTTCATGCATATTCTTTCTGTCTTAGTCTCGATCTTCTTTCCTTTCAATCAGCCTCCTGCCTTATCTGAAAGTCATCTTAAGTCCTAATATTATCTTATGATAAATATCTTCTGATCACTTAAGTTCTGATATCTTAAGTTCTTTCTTCAGTATAAGTGTTGATTTCCAGTTAAGTACTGATTTGTCCTGTTAGGTAACATCTGAAAACTAAACACAAATCATATTAAGTACTGGTATTTAATACCAATTTTTAACATTTTTCAGGATTAAAATGGGTAACAGAATAACTTTATAAATAATAACAAGGTTCGGATACCTGAATCTAACTTTAAAATCATTTAATAATAATTATCGAGCCTTGAACCTAATTTTGGAAAATATTTTAAGGCTCGAAACTATTTTTGGGGATTTTTAAATCAAAAGAAATAATTAAATCCAATTAAATAATCAATTAAAATTAATTAATAACTAATTAAATCAATTAATAAATTAGTACTTAAATTATTTGACCAATTAAATCATTATTTATTAACTAAAATTAATTAATTCATATTTATTTTTGAATTAAAAAATGAATTTTGGAATTAAAATAAAGATTTTTGGATTTTTTAAATGATAAAAACAATTTTCTGAAATAAAAATAAATAGAAAATACATTTTTTTAAAGATTTTAAAACAGGAATCCTATTTTTGAAAATTCCAGAAACTACAGGGACCAAACTTCATCGTTCCCAAAAGTTCAGAGACTAAACTGCAATTTTGCTTGAAATGCCTAAAACGGGATGCACCACTAAGGAGTGTAGCAAGAGGTTTAGGAGGTTGCTTTTCTTTATCAAGAGTTATCTGACCATTTTTACAACAAAGAGAAAAAGTTGGAGCCTGTGTTGGTGCAGATTTATTGTTCCTTTCTTGATTCCACATGATCGCCTGACATTTTGAACAAATTTTATCAGGAGCACCAACATCAAGGTACTCACTCCACTTAGGCATAGTATTGTCCGATAAATCTACATCAATTGCCTCAAAGTCACCTACAAAAATTTGCAATTCATCAGAGAATGAGAAATGCAAAAAACATATAGAATTCACAGCTTAGTATGTAGTGTGTCGAATCTAAATTCATACCACCGGATAAACACATAGTATTTACAATCGGGTTCACCGGATTTTACAACTCCGGTACCCTCCGGCCACCACAAGCTCCAGAAACACTCTACTCAACACATGGAATCTAACCATGCAATTGAATCCAACTGATAACGCCTGAGTTGGTCAGAATAACTCGAACAAAACTCATCGGACGGCGAGTTCTTCGTTTCTTCGGTCAGCTTGATTCCGGTATCGTTTGTTCATCAAACCAACACCAATCGATTCCTTTTTACACGATCTACACACTTGTAACAATTAATTTCACTAATAATCCCTAGATAAAAAATGACCAAATTCAATTGAAAACATTCAAACCGAATATAAACCCTAATTTCAATTTCAGAGAATCAAACTTAATTTTGAACATATTATTGAACTCCAAATCACTATTATGACATACCAAAATGATCAGAATTTAATTATTTACAACATGCAAGCATCAAATCACATAAACGACATCGAAATCAAAAAGTCATAATTTAATCCAATTTAGTTCGAAAATAAAGAAAAATATGGAAAAATACCGGTTAAATCTACAGGTGAATAGAATACAGAACTTGATTCTACACTTCAAAAGTTTTGTTTTGGTTACTCACACGCCAAAATCCAAGCCTTCGTTTCTTGATTTGATTACGAAGAATACTATGAATTTTATTGATTTCTCTGGATAATTATATAATTTTACTGATTATTTGTGTTTATCTGTACAATAAAAGGTACTGTATTGGCTGTTTATATTTAAGGAATATTGGTACCCCGTTGGATCATATCAGATATAAAAATAGAATACTTAATCGTTAAGTATTGATAAAACTGATCTAATTCGATACCGATTTTAGGATAAACATCAAAACCGAGCATTTTTAAAATACAGTCTTGGGCTCAGCGCTTTTGGTTACACGAATTACGAGAAGATAATATAATAGTTTAATTAAAATATTCAGTATCTAAAAAATACGGATTTTATCTGTTTACCGAAACAAAAATAGTATCGTAAAATTTATACTGAGAATCGTACAGGTAAAACCGTACTCCGGATCGAAAAAGTCAAAACACGGAAAAAGCTCGAAATAATCAAATTAGGCTAGAAATGAGTTTTCCCGAAACTTCCGAGTAGCAAAAACATTAAAACCGTTGAAGTTGGTCGATTCCCGAATAATCAAAATAATTAATATTTAATTTGAAAATTAATTAATTAAATCTATAAATCATTTATAAAATCATATACATATAATTTGGTAGACAAATGTCAAAATAATCTATACTGTATTTTAGATATATGAAAAATAAAATTCAAATTTCTATCACATATAAACACCAAACACAGATACCACTTAACACATAATTTACCAAAAATGCATATAATATTCACTTAATATTCATTTATTGACAAAAATAATTACACATCATATCCCGAATATTACAGCTTCTAAATTGATGATCAAAATAGTTTAAAATACTCAGTCTCATGCAAACTTTCAGATTGACAAGCTCAAGGAATTTTTCTTGGAAACCAAATTTACTGCTTCACATGAGATGACCAAGAAGTTGAGGCCTATCTTTGCTAGACATGACAAACTGGAAGCCAACCAAACTAAGTTAGAAGCTACTCAAAAGAAGATGTTTGGTCAGTTGGATGAGGTACAACAGTCTTTGGAGCTTATTGTTTCAATCCTACTTTGTGATGATGCCAAAAAGGGGGAGAAAGTTTTGAAATCTAAATACGAACAACTCCAACTGAAAGATTTTGATGACAAAGGTGATGGTCCTGATGGAGGAAGTAAAGGAGGTAGAAAGGATATTTCTGAAAAGAAAGGTGGAGAACTAGTTGGGACTTGTGGTACTTCTAAAATTACTGGTAACCAATCTAGAAAAGGTGGAGAAAGAGGGAGAAATGGAAGACAACAAAAGCTGAATGTGACTACAAAGCAAACTCTAAAAGGTACAAATGTTGACGAAGACCAAGGTATTCTGGAGATAGAAGTTAGTGCTAAAGCAAGTCAGTTTTTACAAACATTGAAGTGTAAAGGTAAAAAGACAACTATGTTCTATAAGGATCCTAAAATACAAGCATTTGATTCTAAGGTGAGTGGAAGGATTTTTGAAAGAGAAAATTCAGGAGTTGGTCTTGAACAATTGAGGCTTATGGAAGAAAAATTCAAATATTTGAGACCAGTAATTGCTGATATTATCTCACCATTTAAATATTTCCTTTGACAAAGACCAACCAAAGGTGTAGTAATCAAGGAAATCAACCAAACAGAAGATGAAGGACCTGTTCTAAGGTCTCTAGAAATATTAAATGTTGATAGGAGTTATAAGGTAAAGGAGAAGATTGGTGAGAAGTCCCAGCCTAAATCAAAATCCAAGAAGAAATCAACATCTACTAAAATTCAAATACTGATAGATCCAGTCTATTCAGTAAGTCAAGATAATGATGATGCTAATGAAGGGAAGATTTTTGAAAAAGAATCTAATCAGGTTCACAAGAAGATAAAGGTTATTCCTGGATCTGATTGGGCTGATAAGTTACAAATCATTCCAACCACTGACAGTGCTCAAGTGGAGAATTTACTACTGAAATTCAACCAGTCACAACCACCGATACTACTCAAGTTGTTGACAGTACAATTCAAGAAATAAAAACTGATCTTTCAAATCCTGACAGTAACTTAAACTATGATTCAGAAGGCTCAAACTTTGATAAGCCATAATTAACTCTTGAAGAAAAGAAGAAGCTGCTATGGGGAAGACACCTATACCTAAAAGAGATTCTTATGAGACTATTAATAAGATATACAGTGGTAACTCACAGTCTAGAAGATTCTTATGGGACTTCCAAATGCTAATACTTATACTAGCAATGCTTTGATTCTAAGGGAGCCTGGAAATCTGACAGGGATTGGAGAGAATGTACAGTTTGAAGATTTACAGAAAATCATATATGTTCAAATAGTGCTTGATTTGTATGATACAAATAAGCCTAAGGAAAAGATGCTGTATTTTCTGGAGTCTAGTCAAAGGTTGAAAATTTCACAAGAGCGGATGAGAGATAAAAGATGGCAAGAGTTAGAATATGTTATCACATTGCTTAAGGTAATTAACTCTACTACTGCTAGATGGTCTGTTTATCTGAAGGACATAGTATACATGAAGTAGAGAGGAATGACTTACAAGTCAAAGTACACTCAAAAATATATTAATATATCTGGAAACACTGTTGATATGCCTATTGGAGGAGCCAATGTGATTATGTCTATAGGAGTAAAAGTTCTTACTTTCAATCCTGATGGTAATAAAGTTGGGTTCTTAGAACTGGATGACTTGTCACTTGGAAGATCTAATTTACATGACCTCAGAGCTGCTATCTATCAGAATGATGAATTTATAGAAGAGTTCAAGGATATCAAATAGAGGATGGAGATGTATTTGAATGTTCTTAAAGCAAATCTACTCAAGAAATTCTTTGATGATGTTACTGCATTTACCAGAGTTCAAGACTAAAGTTAAAGTCTGACAGCACTGACTATAAGATAGTTTACTAGTTTATATTTTTGTATTTAGATAGTTTTGACATCATCAATTAGAAACCTGTACATATTTATATAATGCACAAGTTGGGGGAGATTGTTAGAAGAAATTGATGATATCGGTATTTAAACTATCAGAGTTTATCAGTATTTGACAGTGATGATGTCATCAGCATTTACCATCATTATTTGCTGATCAGCTTTTATCATCATAATTTATTCATATCAGTATCTATTGAGCTAAAAACCAGGAGATATCAAAGGATGAATTATTTGCAGAATATATGTCGGTGTAGGACTTTACTTATTGTAGCAATCAATAGATGGATATGTTATAGGATTTCTTACTGTATTATAATAGAATTCCTTATTAATTGTATAATTGTGCAGATATAAGCACAAATTAGGTTTACACTTGATGCATTATGAATTGTTATATCATTCATATAATCTAATAGCTCTCAAGGATAATTGTTCATCCTTTGAGAGAGTATTGTAATCAGTTTTTATACATCAATAATAAAAACTATTAATTTTAATTGTATCTATTATTTACTTACCCCCTATACGGTTCATTAAAGGCCTAACATATTGAACACCAATGGTCACTAAATTTCTTTGCCAAAAGACCCGGCGCTAGAGACCATTCATCGATCTTAATTTGACTAGGTTAATGGTAAGGCTCAGCCTTCTCTTAATCACTTTAAACACTTTCTTATTTCTAACTAGCCATAAGGTCCACAAAGAGGCTGAGATTGTTATTTTCCAAGCCTCTTTTAATTCCATTTCTTTAAAAAAGGATATTGATAATTTTTACAGATCGTCACTGTTATTTAGTAAAAATAAGGTTGTGGAATGCTCCACATTTGAATAACTTTCCATATCTCTCTAGCCAACTTACACTTGAAAAATAAGTGTAAGCTATTTTATCTTTTAGAAGGGCGATTTGACCGCCTTTCTGACCCAAATTTATCACCAAACATCCTCGTCCTGCATAAGAAACTCTATGTAGGTAGTATACCCCTATGAAATTTCCATAAAAATAGTTTAATGTTGTGAGAAATCTTGATTTTCTTTATAATGCATTCATTTTTCATAGAGGTTTCTGAATTTCCTTGCAAGATTAATGACCCTTTACTAGACATTCTCTTTCATTAAGAATTCAACAAACTTTGTTTCTAGTGAGTTTTAATTTAAATTTTTTCAACATACTTTCAAAATCTTGAATATCATCCAACTCCTAACTTCTTAAGAACCTTTTTTAGAAGACAATGCTATCATGGTCATAACACTCCCATAGATCTAAAAAAATGTTTACTTCAATTTCTTTTCATTTTGATAGGTAATATATCCTCCTAAATGTGTCCATTAATTTTCCCCTTGCATTCCATAAATGTGGAACCATTTTTCAGGCCTAACATGAAATTTTGTATATTTAGTTTTCCTTTAAATGCTGGATTCTCTAAGATATCCCTAACATCTTTCAAAAAACTTGACATATTTTTATCTTAAAAAATATCTTTAAACCCTTTTCTTTCGAAGAAATTATACTTTTGTTCAACCACTCATATCATCACTGGCCTCTATCTTTTTTTCTTTTCTATGCCCATTTTTCCATCAGCGCTAATTTTTTTCTATGGACTGTAAACCTAACCTTTCGATTTCTTTTGGTGAAATGATGTCTCTCCAACAACATAAATGCATCATCTTTTTCCCTTTACGATATTTTGTTAAATTCTTCCTACAGAAGAAGTCCCTTCTAATTTTTTCTATCATATGTGCAATGCCCCTGGGAACTTCACATAAGCTGAACCAATAAGTTTGCAGATGCTCTACTACTAGTTAGAACCAACTTCCCTGCCTCATTTAAAGACTCTAATTTTCATGTTGCTAGTATGCCCCTCATTCTCTAAATTAGTGGCTTCCATTACACTTTCCCTTTCCTCATTTAATTAGCAATTTTCAAAATGCACAGAAAAAAAATAATTGAAAACTCTCTGAAATAAACAATCCCTAACTTTAAAGATGATAAAGGAAGAAGAAAAATGATATGAGAATTTGAATTTTAAATTCGAATCGAATGATACAATAACTACTGAAAGAAGCTTGGTATGTTGTGTAATGATAATTCAATTTCATGTTAAATAACAATACTCTTGTGCAAACTTCGTATAAGTCAAAGAAAGTAGTGACAATTTTGATAATGGAAATAAGTTGAAGGATATAAAGATAAAATGAATGTATTTTAATCTATTATTTTTCATTAATAGACATATATATTATAAGAGAAAATAATATATAATGATATATGTTTGATTATATTTTAAACCATAGTCCTTTACTTATTTCTTAAATATAGATAAAATAAATATTTGGAAATTATCAATAGTACCCTCTTATTATTGACTTTTCTGGATGATATCACTTAACCTTTTTGACTTGCAGGACTGTGAATGTAATTAGGCAATTAAAGAGACACATTGTTCAAAGCAAACGTTATTAATACCGTAGTTATTGTGTATTTTTGTTAAAAATAATTAAAAATACGGTTAAAATGTAATTGGGCCAATACATGTTTAATTAAAGGGAAAATGGGTTAATTCGAACGAAACGACAGACACTTAAATAAATATGGCTCTAGGGTTTTGGACACCATCTTCATCATCTCTGTTGCAATCACTATCTTCAATCATTTTTTACTCTTAACCACTTGATTACATGTATGTACATCTATCTTATATGTATTTTCATACTTAGATGAAGTTAAAGTTTAATATCCATGCATATATGATCGACTATACACACAATAATATTGATACCATATGTTTGCTTTTTCTTTGTAATTAGTGATCAATGTATATGTATCTGCATAATGGTTGATAGTACTAAGACCTTGAGATTTCATTGGAGGGGTAAAGAAATTGATTTAAAGATAGATGCCGATAAGTACAATATGTTGGATCTTGTCATCAACTATGAAAATGAATAAAAAAAATTGTGTATAAAATTGGATTATCATTATACATGCTTCTCGTGTTGCTATAAGATGAATCATCTATACTTTATAACAAATAAAGATTTAATGCAGATGTTTGAGAGGTGGTCTGAGAAAGAATTGAACTTTATTAGGTTAAGACGCATCTGAAACTTAATAACCTATATAATTTAGTCTTGAACTTTAGGAGGATGGCTAAAAAGAACAAAAAGACAGGGAAAAATGTTGTTGGGAATGTTGAAAATGATAAGATGGATGATGCAGGGGATGCAAGCAAGCGGAAAGACCTTGCCATTAAAAATCTCAGAATGATGGATCGGTATAATGAAGCAAAGGCAACAAAACAAGAAAATGCAGTAGCAGAAGCAACTCAGAGTTCCCATGTCAACAACTCATAGTGCCAATATTCTCGATTTCTATATATGCTTATTGCTAAGCTTTTTGTCAGACTTGATCTTTTTTTTCACATGTGGATGCTAATGAGGTTAGACTGTTATAAAGGCTAAAAGCCCGAAAATTTTGAAGTTTCGGTTAATTTACATCTCATTTCTTATTTTTTTTAAACGCTTGTTTAACCGTTTGCTTCACATAATGTTATTATTATTTAACATACAAATACGTGTTGGTACCACCTGTAAGTCGAAAAAAAAATTTAGTACCATTTAGAAATATTAAAAATCAGTGGCGGGGCCAGGAAAAAAAATGAGGGAGGGCCAAAATAAACTATAATTTTTTTCCCAACTATAAGTAGAAAAGTGCAAAAAAATATCATAAAGAACATAATTTATTACAATTACCTGTTTACAGTGCTCCCCTGCGAGATTTCATATTCTGAAATATTTGAAGCACATCTTCAACTTTCACGCTTAAAAAAACACTTGTAATGGTATTGAGTTGCGTAAAAAATATTGATATTTTTCGATGTTTTCTCACTGTACCAACAAGTGCTAGTTGTAACAGGTGAGTAAAGCAATGTACATAAAATACACAAGAATTGTCTTTCAAAATCAAACTCTTCAAACCATTAAACTTTCCTTGCTATTACTAGCTCCATCGTATCCTTGTCCACGTATCCTTGCTACACTCAGTTGATGCTTCTGCAGTAGCTCCTCAACACTAAATTTAAGAGACAAAGAAGTAGTATCACCAACATGAACAACTTCAAGAAAACGTTCCACTATGTATCCATTCTTATTAACATAATGCAAGAGAATCACCATTTGTTCCTAAAATAGAAATATCACGTGATTCATCTACTAGAATAGGAAATAAGTCATCTCCAAGTTCACTAAGAATAATCTTAGTAGTCTCAACAACCATTGCTTTTACCACATCCTTCTGAATATCAGGAGAAGTTAACTTGTTATTATCAGGAGCTTTATCTAAAACAACCCTTTTGATTTCTTCATTATGATCAGCAAAGAATTGTAAAAATGTGAGGAAATTACCCTTCTTGTTAGACTCCTCGGACTCATCATGTCCCCGAAATGCCAATGCTTGACTCAAACACAACTGAACAACGTCAATTGTTGCAACTAAACGAGTGCGGTAATCAAGTCGACTTTGAGTACTCGGATTTGATAGTGCAAGTTCTATATGCCGATTTTGATGCATCAAATCTTAGAAAGCTTTAACGCACTTTTTATGAATACTATTTGGATCATCCCCAACATGTTCTCTGAATTTTTTCAACGCCTCTTTCCAATTAATAAACACATGCATAATAAACACATCACCACCACTCTGACCTCCACGCTCGGGTTTGAAAAGATAACAAGAAGACAATAAACTGAATCCTCAGAGACACTGTACTCCAGTTAACTAGGATGTTCTTTGTACCAATTTAAAACAAATCTTCGCTTTTTAGTCCCAAACATTCTCCAAGAAAAAATTATATTCGGTTGGCAAGGTCCCTTCTGCAAATGAAACCTTCTGACCTTTTATTTGTCATTAACTTGGAAGTCAGAAATATTTTTTCTCTCTGCGGGATCAATCGGCAACTCATCAACATTCAATTCCTCACAATTTTGTTGGCGACTATGAACACTAGGTTCACTCACATTTTTGGATTGAACTGAAGGGATATCATTATGTAACATAGACTGATAATATCTCTTCATAGCTGTCACAAATATTAATAACACCCAATTAACCAATTGACTGCAATTTGCTAATATGAATTAAAAGTAAATAATTTTCTAATTAAACATCACAATTCCCAAATCACAACAATTTAAATAAAAAATAAATAACTTTCTAAAATCTAATTACAAATTCACAAATATATGATAATTTGAAAATTGAAATTACCTAAAAGTTTGAATGGCTCTCTGGAATTGGAAGAAGGTTGAAATCTGAAGGATTGAAGGAGGAGAGGTGTGTGCCTCAGTTCCTGTAGCTGTAATATCCTGGATATATCGTATAATTATTTTGCTATTAAATAATAATAATGTGTTCAGTATCTATTCTGTGAATTAATTGTTAAATATTATATGTATTTGGATATTCAAAAATAATATTAATTGAGTATTTTAATTTTTATATGTTCAAAATAGAATATAGATAATTGCCATATCTTTCTAATTATTTTTATGATGATTTATGAATTTATAAGAATCATATGAAATTTATAAAATCTTTTTTCGGGTATTTAAAATCTATTTTATAAAAACGGGAACCAACCGATGTCACCCGTTGTTACGTTTTTGGAACCCGAAACTCTTCCGAGAACTCCTTCCTAACCTAATTGTAATATTCCGAGCATTTTCCATGTTTCGACTTTTTCGATCCGGCGTACGGTTTGTCCTGCGCGGGTCCTGGCGCAACATTTTTGATACAATATTCGTTTCGATAAATCAATAAAACTCGTATTTTCGATAAACGGGAGCTTTTTATTAAACTATCAAAATTATCACTTCGTAGTACGTGTAACCAGCGCTGAGACCAAGACCGCAGTACAAATTGTACTGATTTGGATAATTATCCTGAAAATCGATACCGTTTGGATCAGTTTTTATAAATAAACGTACCGATTTATATCCAGAATGATCCAACGGGATACTAATTTTCCATAAATATAAATAGCCTTTACCCGTATTTTATTTCGTATCAAAATCATTTACAGACAGATAATTATATAATTTTCAGAGAAAAAAATCCTAATTTCATAAACTGTTCTAAGAATCAAACAAGCTTTTGGAGGTGTTATTGAATTCGGTTTGGAAAGCTCGAGTAACCAATCTGAAGGTCTTGAAGAGCTCTACCATATTCTGTAATCCATTCACCTGCAGAAATCAAGGTTATTTTTCTATAATTTTATTTATTTTCGAATTAATTTTAGTAAAAATATGAATTTTTGTTCGGATATTATGTATATGATTTGATGATTGCATGTTGTAGAGCTTGTTTTCCTGATGATTTTGATATATTATACGTCTGATTTGGAGTTCAATAACATGTTCAAATTTGAGTTTGATTTTCGAATTTTAAAATTAGGGTTTATGTGACGGCCTCCAAACCTGGGGTCTAGATTTTGGGGTCACTTGCCACTAAAATATAATAAAATAATCACAGTGGAAAAATATAATAAATATGACCCCTTGCATGCAACTGGATCGATCACAGGTTATAGTATGGAACAGGCACTAATACAAACCAACTGTTATTACAAACCATGAGTCTAATTAGTTTTATAACTTATTCAAATTTTATTACAAACCTTTATACTATTCAAGCGTCCCAAACTGTCTACCTGGAAAACACACCAAACTATTTACAAGCACTCGACTTCTGGTCAAACTTGGGACTCAAGCCTGCTCTGGCTTAGCTGAAATATTAGAATAATAAACAAGTATGAGCGAAAGAAATGCTCAGCAAGCAGTATAAAGTTTGTAAATGAACAACAATAACAATATCTGAGTAAAATCAGAAGTTGATATAAACTTTAAAGTTCAAACGACAGTTTAATAAAACACAATTATGCACTATGTTGTTCCTGATGATCAGTCATGAAACAACACCGGTATCCCGCAGCCATACCGTAAATATAGGTATCGATATCCCGCAGCCATACCATACCTATTGGATATCCATGAAGAAGGCATATATTCGCCTAGCAAGATATTACACTTTCGTATTATAACTCACGCTGGACCGGTGCCTCGGTCTCTTATGCTAACCAAGAATCAATTCACAAAACAATTTTGATTAAAGGAGTCGGATCAATGACATCCTTATCTATTCAACTCCCCATGTCACATGGTCCGGAGTTATCTCAACAACTGATGGCGAAATAACTAGAACAATTAGTTATTCGCTAATAGCAATTCAAAGTCTCACTGTATAGAGTAT
Source organism: Apium graveolens (assembly GCF_009905375.1). Taxonomy (NCBI): domain Eukaryota; kingdom Viridiplantae; phylum Streptophyta; class Magnoliopsida; order Apiales; family Apiaceae; genus Apium; species Apium graveolens. Next base: position 209,444,966 of record NC_133653.1, read on the forward strand.
ATCTGGATAGTATAGTTATTCACTATCTATCGAATCAAAAGGTTGGTTCTAGCAGAATGATTGCTAGAATACGAGAATGTCAATAAATATAGGAATATTGATATTCAATATGCTATCAAAGTATTTATAACCAGTTCTTATATTTGAATATGTAAAACAATAAGCTATTCTGAATTTAGAATAGGGGAGAATACTTGCATAATATAGTTCGAAATGAACATCACTTGAACGATAAGTGAAGTTAGGGTACTTGCCTGGTATGCTCGATAACCTCTTACTATAACTCTGCTTATAGATGCTGGCTACTATCTCCGTCTAACACTTGACTGCACTCCTTGCTACTCGATTCTATAAACAAAAGAACTATCTTAATTGATAGACCAAACTCAATCGACGTAACTATACGTCTTAACATCTACCCGATCATTTATAACTAGCATGGCATTTTAAAACTGTAACAGATAGCATGTATATCACGTAACACGTAATCATGGTATTCGTATAACATGTACTCACATATTTCATGTAACACATAAGTCAGATCATTAAAAAGGTATGTCTCAGTGCGTTCAAAATGAAAATCAGTTCAATAATAATATTTACCGATCAGATACCGACTCAAACTGATATATATCTCACATGACATTGCAATACAAAAGAGATTAGGACTTAAAAGTATTTTTATTGGAAGCGCAATATTTTTCTGAGTCTGTACGCGTTCGTTTCGTATTAAACGGACGAACGGTTTAATTATTATGAATAAAATAAGAAATATATAGATTTAAATCAATTAATAATAATAATAATTGATTTTTAAATACCAAAATATAATTTTTAAAACCTTAAAATAAAATTTCAGAAATTATTTGAATTAATTATAAATAATTTACATTTATTTAACTATTTAAAAATAAAATTAATTGATTAATTGATTTTTAATCAATTAATTAAATTTATAAATAATTAACTAAAATAAACTATACATAATTAAATCAAATTGTATTTTTAAAAATAATTAAAGAAAATAATTTTAGGAATTTAAAATAATTAAGAAAATAAATTTTAGTATTTAAGTAATTATTCAATGATTTTTGAAAACAAATTAAATAATTTTTAAAAGTAAGAAAATGAATTTTGAAATAAAAGTAAACAGAAACAGGTTTTTGGGTTTGCATTTGGGGGAAATCAGATTGAACCCGGGTCAAACGACCGGGTCACAACCGGGTTAAAAAAAATCCAACCGGGTCGGGAAGAACACCGACCGGTTTCTGGGAAATCCCTAGATTCCGGCGGTCTTCGCCGGACTCCGGCGGTTCCAAACCTTCCCCCAAACACCTCTATTCGCCCCTTTCTTCCACTGAATTAATACGACACCAAGCCAGCAACTCGAACAGCCGAACAACCTTCTAAAACGAACCGGAGTTCGTCGATTCCGGCTAAAACGGCCATAGAAACCGGCCACGAGTTCCAGAATCCGGCGAACTCGGGTTTAATCCAAATACAGCACCAAAATCATCGATTTACCCCTCGAATTAAAGCCCAGATCAATATAAAGCTATTTTAAGCATCACAATCATCAAGAACATCACGATAATCTCAGGAATTAAATAGGAAAATCAAGAAAATTAAGAACTCGAAATAACCTAAATCGTAATCAAAATTAACGAAACAAAGTGCTAAACTACTCCTTACAATCCCAGAAACAATTATAACTCAACCAAATCATCAAACAATACATCCAAGATCAAGAACCAATTTAGACCATAACTACCCAAAATCGAAATCACAAAATACTACATCTTAGCTAATGAAATCAGTACCAATAGATTGGGCTCGTTGAGAGCTTCAAATCGATATGTAGATCGCTCAAAACGGATCAGAAACGCTCTTGGAATCACAAGATAAAGTTCAAGAATGAAATTTCACCCCCAAGAACCTTGTTCTTGAATAAATTTATTTTCAGAAATTTTATTAAAATAAAATGGATTAAACTGATTTTAAATAGCTATTTATATTAACCTGAAATTATATCCCTAAAATCAAATTAGGGTGTTTTTATCCTTTAATTATAATAATTAGGGTCCCAAAATAGTAATTACAGGGAATAATTTTAAAAACAATAAAATACAAAATTAATGTCAAAATTCCCAAAAAATGTGAATAATTCAAAAATACAAAAATAAAGGGTATTTGAAGTACGAATAATTTTATAAAAATAAAAACATCGATTTTGTGGGGTTTGTCGTCCCGGTGGGGTCCCGGTCCGTTGATTTTTGAAAAACAAAAATGATCCCTAAATTACCAGAAAATCCCGAAAACACGTAAAATATATTCAAACGCACATAAAATCAAATAAAACAAGTATCTTAATAAAGATGCTAATAATACGCGTCCCGATTGCAAATAAGTTCTTATAATTGTAATTTAAACATATTTTTAATCAATCGAAAAAAAAATTCTGGCCCGCACAAAAACACACATAACAGTTATAACATCTCATATTATAGCAACAATTACTTTAAATTTATAAAACACACAATATTTATTTATTTAACATATAATATTCACATAATTTTCCCGGATATTACATCCTTCCCCCCTTAACAGGATTCTGTCCTCAGAAATAGCCTAGGAAAACAAATGAGGATACTCGGATTGCATTTCGCTTTCCAACTCCCAGGTCGACTCTTCAACCTTGGGATTCCTCCACAAGACTCGTACTAAAGATACAGACTTATTCCTAAGTACTCTTTCTTTCTTATCTAAAATCTACACTGGTTGCTCTACAAAAGACAAATCTTGCTGAATCTCGATTGGCTCGTATTCTATCACATGGTTCGAATCAGGCAAATAACGCTTCAACATTGACACGTGGAACACGTTGTGAATATGCTGCATGTGAGGGGGTAACGCTAATTCATAAGCAACCTTTCCCACACGCTTCAAAATCTCAAAAGGACCAACATAACACGGACTCAGCTTTCCTTTCTTCCCAAATCTTGATAGACCTTTCCAAGGAGAAACTTTTAATAGCACTGCTTCACCAACTTCAAATTCCATATCCTTTCTGACAGGATCAGCATATTTACGTTGACGGTCTTGAGCTTCTGTTAATCTTTTCCGAATGAGTTCTATTTTTTCCTTTGTCTGCTGGATCAATTCTTGACCCAAAATCTTTCTCTCACCAACTTCTTCCCAACATATTGGAGATCTACATCTTCTCCCGTATAAGGCTTCGTAAGGCGGCATCCCAATGTTGGCATGATAGCTGTTGTTGTAGGAGAATTCAACTAATGGCAAATGCTCGTCCCAACTCCCTTCAAAATCTAGTGCACATACCCTCAACATATCTTCAATAGTCTGAATCGTCCTTTCACTTTGACCGTCCGTCTGCGGATGATACGCGGTACTCATGTTCAGCTTCGTTCCGAGACAATCTTGAAAACTTCTCCAAAATCTTGAGTTAAATCGAGGATCTCTGTCTGAAACTATGGATACTGGAACTCCGTGTCGGGTCACAATTTCCTTAAGATATAACCGAACCAATTTATCCATTGAGAATCTTTCATTGATAGGAAGAAAATGCGCCGACTTCGTCAATCTATCGATAATAACCCAAATAGCATCATGATTCGCCCTGGTCCTCGGTAATCCAACTACGAAATCCATCGCGATATGCTCCCATTTCCATTCTGGAATGTCCAATGGTTGTATCAGTCCACTGGGCCTTTGATGTTCCGCTTTGACTCGCTGGCAAGTGTAACACTTACTTACCCATTCTACAATTTCTTTCTTCATGCTTGGCCACCAAAAGTTTTCTCTTAAATCTCTATACATCTTCGTACTTCCGGGATGAATTGAGTATCTGGAGTTGTGAGCGTCTCGAAGAATTTCATCTTTCAGCTCCGCTATGTTGGGTATCCATATTCTGGAAGAAAATCTTAATATCCCTTTATCATCCTTTTGACTCCCTATTTCTTCTCCTGTCAAACTGTCTCGTTCATGGCTCATTACTTCTTCCTGACATCTTCTTATTTTCTCTAATAATTCTGGTTGAAAAGACATTGCACACAATACCTCTGTAGACATACTTGGAATATTAACCTCTATTTCCAGCTTCTCAAATTCCCTGATTAATTCCTCAGATGAAGTTATCATGTTTAACCTTTCTTTTTTGCTCAGAGCGTCGGCCACCACATTTGCTTTGCCTGGATGATAGTTGATAATACAGTCGTAGTCCTTGATCAATTCTAGCCATCTTCTCTGCCTCATGTTCAATTCCTTCTGGGTGAAGATATACTTTAAACTCTTGTGGTCCGTGTAGATCTCGCACTTTTCTCCATAAAGATAATGCCTCCAAATCTTCAATGCAAATACTATAGCTGCCAATTCTAGATCATGCGTTGGATACTTTTCTTCATGTGGTTTCAACTGTCTTGAAGCGTAGGCTATCACCTTGTCATGCTGCATTAAAACACATCCCAGTCCTTTGTACGATGCGTCACTATAAATTACAAAATTTCCTTGATCATCTGGCAAGACTAGCACTGGAGAAGATACTAATCTATTCTTTAATTCTTGAAAACTCTCCTCACACTTCTTATCCCATTCAAATTTCTGGTTCTTCCTGGTGAGCTTTGTCAATGGCGTAGCTACCTTTGAAAAATCTTGCACAAATCTCCTATAGTAACCTGCCAGTCCCATGAAACTTCGCACTTGTGTTGGTGTTTTTGGCCTCTCCCAGTTGATTATGGCTTCAATCTTTGTTGTATCTACTTCCACTCCTTTATTGCTAATCACGTGCCCAAGAAATCGTACTTCTTTTAACCAAAATTCACACTTGGAAAACTTTGCGTATAACTTTTCTTGTCGTAGTATCTCCAGAACTATCCTCAAATGCTCTGCGTGCTCTTCTTCTGTTTTGGAATAGATCAAGATGTCGTCTATAAACACGATCACGAATTTATCCAAATACTTCTTGAATACTCGATTCATTAGATCCATGAAAGCTGCTGGTGCGTTGGTTAATCTAAATGCCATCACTAGAAACTCATAATGCCCATATCTGGTTCTGAATGCGGTCTTCAGAATATCTTCAGGCTTAATCTTCAGTTGATGATATCCGGATCTTAAATCAATTTTAGAGAACCATACAGCGCCTCGCAATTGGTCAAACAAATCATCGATCCTTGGTAATGGGTACTTGTTCTTAATGGTTAGCTTATTCAGTTCTCGATAGTCGATACACAACCGCATACTTCCATCCTTCTTCTTGACGAATAGTACTGGTGCACCCCATGGGGATATATTGGGTCTTATAACTCCTTTCTCTAGAAGATCTTGAAGCTGAGTTGCCAATTCTTTCATTTCCACTGGTGCCATCCGGTACGGAGCTTTAGAAACTGGTTCTATTCCGGGTACTAGATCAATTGCAAACTCAATTTCTCTATCGGGAGGTAATCCTGGTAGATCGTCTGGAAAGACATCTGAAAACTTCTTGACAACTGGAATTGCTTCTAATGCTGGAATTGCTTTGCTGGTGTCTACCACATGAGCCAAATACGCCTCGCAATTCTGACGCAATAACTTCTTCACTTGAGCGATCGTTAAGAACTTCTTCTCTTGTTTATTCCCCCGAAATATCACTTTCTTCTTACTATCCAAAGTTTAAAGTCTTACTTTCCTATTCTTACAATCAATCTGAGCATTATTTTCTGACAACCAATCAATTCCTAAAATAACATCAAATTCTCCCAACTTAAAAGGTGTTAAGTTGGCATAGAAATGATGTCCTCATACCTCAATATCACACCTTGGGCACACTCGGTCGACGGAAACTTGATCCTTATTAGCTAATTCTATCATTAATGCTTGTTCTAACAACTTAACTTCACAATGCAGTTTATCGACAAAATCTTGAGAAATAAATGATCTTGTAGCTCCAGAATTAAATAAAACTTTAGCATCTACGGAGTTGACTGGAAGCGTACCTGCAACCACGTCAGAACTCTGAACAGCATCCTGCATAGTCATATTGAATATTCTGGATTTTGGCTGGTTCTTGACTGGTGCTCCTTCAATCCTTGGCACACCTTGAGATGATGGTCCTGCAATCCTTGGAACATTTACACTTTGTGCTTGCTCTTTGCAATTGTTGGCATAATGTCCTGTCTTCCCACATCAGAAACACGTAACTTCTTGCATCTGATTGCGGCACTCATGTGCATGATGTCCCTTCATATTGCACTTGTAGCACACAGAATTAGCTTTGCAAATCCCAGAATGTTTCCTGTCACAAAACTTGCAATCTGGCATTGGTGGACGATTGGACCTCTGCTGATTTGAATTCTGAAAACGGTTGCCTTATCCTCCATTTCCTGATTGTGGTCTCTTGAATCCCACATTCCTATTACCCTGAAATCCTGGTCTTTTGTTGAAACGGCCCTGAAAATTACTTGACTGCTGACCTCCCTCTGAGGTTTCCATTTTCCTTTTCTTCCCATCCTTTCCTTTCTGAGACATGTCACTCCTACTTTCGATCACCATTACTTTCTGAACCACTGCCACATATGAAGTCAACTCAAACATGGCCACTCTGTTCTGAATCCAAAACTTCAATCCCTGTTCAAATCTTCTGGCTTTCTTTTCATCTGTATCAACCTGGTCTGGCACGAACCTTGCTAACTCAGTAAACTTAGCCTCGTACTCAGCCACAGTAAGATCACCCTGGGTCAGATTCAAGAACTTAATCTCTATTTAATTCTTCATATACCTCGGGAAATACTTCTCCAGGAACAACTCTGTGAATCTCTCCCAAGTTATAAACTCACCTCCTTCCAATGCTCGCGTGGATTCCCACCAATAGTTCGCCTCGCCCTTCAAAAAGTAGCTTGCAAACTTGGTCTTCTGCTCAGTTCCTGCTCCGACTAATTCAAAAGCCTTTTCCATCTCCTTGAGCCATGCGTTAGCTTCCACAGGATCAGCACTTCCTTTGAACTCAGGTGGCTTCACTGCTTGAAACTGCATAAAAGTCACTGCAGGTGGTGCTGCTGCCTGCTGCTGCTGTTGCTGTTGTTGTTGCTGCGTAAGATGTAACATCTGCTGCTGCATCAGTCCCAACATCTGGATAATCGCTGGATCCTTACAGCTCTCGGTACGATCCTCTCCTGAATTATTTCTTCTCTTTGGTGCCATTATTCTGGTAAGAAACAAGCAATATATATAATAATATGTCAAGCATTGTGTCAAATATGTAGCAATTCCTTAGCATATTAAAGTTCGCAAACACTATCTCTTCTCAAAATATCATAAACTTGCTACCATATTAACACAAGCGACATGATTATCACATAATCCTGCTTATTATCTCGAGAATAATAACACAAAGAAAATTTACTCCGAATTATCCAAACCTTTTAAATCCTTGCTCGAAATCTTAACTAAACCAACAAAATAGCAGGGTAATGACACAAGGCCTAAAGCTAAACGCAAAACAGGAAACCTAAACAACTTAACTACAACCTAACCCAATAACCTAAATTTAATCCTATAAAAGCTAAACTATACGCGCCTATCTTATGTGATCTTCCTATGACTCATCTATGACAATCCTACGCCTGTTTCAGTGACCATAACCTGTAGCTATGATACCAACCTGTGACGGCCTCCAAACCTGGGGTCTAGATTTGGGGGTCACTTGCCACTAAAATATAATAAAATAATCACAGTGGAAAAATATAATAAATATGACCCCTTGCATGCAACTGGATCGATCACAGGTTATAGTATGGAACAGGCACTAATACAAACCAACTGTTATTACAAACCATGAGTCTAATTAGTTTTACAACTTATTCAAATTTTATTACAAACCTTTATACTATTCAAGCGTCCCAAACTGTTTACCTGGAAAACACACCAAACTATTTACAAGCACTCGACTTCTGGTCAAACTTGGGACTCAAGCCTGCTCTGGCTTAGCTGAAATATTAGAATAATAAACAAGTATGAGCGAAAGAAATGCCCAGCAAGCAGTATAAAGTTTGTAAATGAACAACAATAACAATATCTGAGTAAAATCAGAAGCTGATATAAACTTTAAAATTTAAGCGACAGTTTAATAAAACATAATTATGCACTATACTGTTCCTGATGATCAGTCATGAAACAACACCAGTATCCCGCAGCCATACCGTAAATATAGGTATCGATATCCCGCAGCCATACCGTACCTATTGGATATCCATGAAGAAGGCATATATTCGCCTAGCAAGATATTACACTTTCGTATAATAACTCACGCTGGACCGGTGCCTCGGTCTCTTGTGCTAACCAAGAATCAATTCAAAAAACAATTTTGATTAAAGGAGTCGGATCAATGACATCCTTATCTATTCAACTCCCCATGTCACATGGTCCGGAGTTATCTCAACAACTGATGGTGAAATAACTAGAACAATTAATTATTCGCTAATCTCAATTCAAAGTCTCACTCTATAGAGTATATCTGGATAGTATAGTTATTCACTATCTATCGAATCAAAAGGTTGGTTCTAGCAGAATGATTGCTAGAATACGAGAATGTCAATAAATATAGGAATATTGATATTCAATATGCTATCAAAGTATTTATAACCAATTCTTATATTTGAATATGTAAAACAATAAGCTATTCTGAATTTAGAATAGGGGAGAATACTTGCATAATATAGTTCGAAATGAACATCACTTGAACGATAAGTGAAGTTAGGGTACTTGCCTGGTATGCTCGATAACCTCTTACTATAACTCTGCTTATAGATGCTGGCTACTATCTCCGTCTAACACTTGACTGCACTCCTTGCTACTCGATTCTATAAACAAAAGAACTATCTTAATTGATAGACCAAACTCAATCGACGTAACTATACGTCTTAACATCTACCCGATCGTTTATAACTAGCATGGCATTTTAAAACTGTAACAGATAGCATGTATATCACGTAACACGTAATAATGGTATTCGTATAACACGTACTCACATATTTCATGTAACACATAAGTCAGATCATTAAAAAGGTACGTCTCAGTGCGTTCAGAATGAAAATCAGTTCAATAATAATATTTACCGATCAGATACCGACTCAAACTGATATATATCTCACATGACATTGCAATACAAAAGATATTAGGACTTAAAAGTATTTTTATTGGAAGCGCAATATTTTTCTGAGTTTGTACGCGTTCGTTTCGTATTAAACGGACGAACGGTTTAATTATTATGAATAAAATAAGAAATAAATAGATTTAAATCAATTAATAATAATAATAATTGATTTTTAAATACCAAAATATAATTTTTAAAACCTTAAAATAAAATTTCAGAAATTATTTGAATTAATTATAAATAATTTACATTTATTTAATTATTTAAAAATAAAATTAATTGATTAATTGATTTTTAACAATTAATTAAATTTATAAATAATTAACTAAAATAAACTATACATAATTAAATCAAATTGTATTTTTGAAAATAATTAAAGAAAATAATTTTAGGAATTTAAAATAATTAAGAAAATAAATTTTAGTATTTAAGTAATTATTAAATGATTTTTGAAAACAAATTAAATGATTTTTAAAAGTAAGAAAATGAATTTTGAAATAAAAGTAAACAGAAACAGGTTTTTGGGTTTGCATTTGGGGGAAATCAGATTGAACCCGGGTCAAACGACCGGGTCACAACCGGGTTAAAAAAAATCCAACCGGGTCGGGAAGAACACCGACCGGTTTCTGGGAAATCCCCAGATTTCGGCGGTCTTCGCCGGACTCCGGCGGTTCCAAACCTTCCCCCAAACACCTCTATTCGCCCATTTCTTCCCCTAAATTAATACGACACCAAGCCAGCAACTCGAACAGCCGAACAACCTTCTAAAACGAACCGGAGTTCGTCGATTCCGGCTAAAACGGCCACAAAAACCGGCAACGAGTTCCAGAATCCGGCGAACTCGGGTTTAATCCAAATACAGCACCAAAATCATCCATTTACCCCTCGAATTAAAGCCCAGATCAATATAAAGCTATTTTAAGCATCACAATCATCAAGAACATCACGATAATCTCAGGAATTAAATAGGAAAATCAAGAAAATTAAGAACTCGAACTAACCTAAATCGTAATCGAAATTAACGAAACAAAGTGCTAAACTACTCCTTACAATCCCAGAAACAATTATAACTCAACCAAATCATCAAACAATACATCCAAGATCAAGAACGGATTTAGACCATAACTACCCAAAATCGAAATCACAAAATACTACATCTTAGCTAATGAAATCGGTACCAATAGATTGGGCTCGTTGAGAGCTTCAAATCGGTATGTAGATCGCTCAAAACGGATCAGAAACGCTCTTGGAATCACAAGATAAAGTTCAAGAATGAAATTTCACCCCCAAGAACCTTGTTCTTGAACAAATTTATTTTCTGAAATTTTATTAAAATAAAATGGATTAAACTGATTTTAATTAGCTATTTATATTAACCTGAAATTATATCCCTAAAATCAAATTAGGGTGTTTTTATCCTTTAATTATAATAATTAGGGTCCCAAAATAGTAATTACGGGGAATAATTTTAAAAACAATAAAATACAAAATTAATGTCAAAATTCCCAAAAATTATGAATAATTCAAAAATACAAAAATAAAGGGTATTTGAAGTACGAATAATTTTATAAAAATAAAAATATCGATTTTGTGGGGTTTGTCGTCCCGGTGGGGTCCGGGTCCGTTGATTTTTGAAAAACAAAAACGATCCCTAAATTACCAGAAAATCCCGAAAACACGTAAAATACATTCAAACGCACATAAAATCAAATAAAACAGGTATCTTAATAAAGATGCTAATAATACGCGTCGCGATTGTAAATAAGTTCTTATAATTGTAATTTAAACATATTTTTAATCAATCGAAAAAAAATTCTGGCCCGCACAAAAACACACATAACAGTTATAACATCTCATATTATAGCTACAATTACTTTAAATTTATAAAACACACAATATTTATTTATTTAACATATAATATTCACATAATTTTCCCGGATATTACAGTTTATAACCCGTATGAATGTTCTTAATTGAAATTTGGGGGTTTCTTATTCTGGAATAGATTGATGTTGTGATATAGTGGGTTGTGTTCTCTGTGAAATTTGCAATCCAGTAGTATAAGTTTCATGAATCAACGAGGTCTGTAGAGAAGGGAGTTATGTTTTGAATATTTCCGAAGTTCGCCGGAAACTGGCAAACTTCAAGGCCAAATTCCGGCCAACTCAGGGACTGTTAGGTTGATTTGTTGGCATGGGTGTGTTCCTGGTGAAGTGTAGTTGTGATCTGGAGCTGGTGGTGGCCTGAGCACCCCTGGATCGTGTTCTCCGGCGAGACAGGGTGTTTTCCGGCGACCCCCAGTAAAAATTGCAGTTTGGTACCTGAACTTTTGGGGACGATACAGTTAGGTCCCTGAAGTTTCCAGACTTTGCAAATTTAGGATTTCTGTTTTAAAAATGTTTAAAAATCATATTTCCTATTTATTTTTATTAGAAAAATTCGTTTTTAATTTTTGAAAATTCTAAAAATTATTATTTTAATTCCAAAAATTATTTTTAATTCAAAAATAAATATGAATTAATTAGTTAATTAATTTCAGTTAATTTTTCATTGATTAATTGGTCAATTAATTCGGAAATTAATTGATTAGTTGATTTAATTAATTATTAATTGATTTTAATTAATTATTTAATTAGATTTAATTATTTAAAAATGATTTAAAAATTCTGAAAAATAGTTTCGAGCTCTAAAATATTACTAAATTATTTCCAAGGCTCGATAATTATTATAAAATTGTTTCGAAGCCAGAATTGGCTAACCGAACCCTGTTTCTTAACCCGAAATTGATCCAACGACCCGTTTTAATTCCGAAAAATGTTTTAAAAATCATTTTAAATACCAGAAAGCCTATTTATGACCCGAAACTTCTTTATAAATGATATGTCGTTGATTATGTGACGTATTATGTGTTATATGTGATTTGTTGGTTGACTGTCGGTCTCTATATTCGATGTGTACTTGTTTATTGCATAACTTTCAATCCGTTAATCGGATTTGGGTAAAATGAAGGGTAGATAGAAGTATGTATTGAATAGAATCGTATGAGTTGATTATTGATAGATGCTTATGATATGTGAGCAGAAGAGGCAAAATGTAGGAAAGGGAAACAGGTAGTTGAGGAGTAAGGCGGTTGAGATTGGAAGCGAGTACAGTGTAGTAAGCTAACACCAAGCAAGTGTTCTGAACTTTCTCGAGATATTGTAGTGATTGATAGTCCTGTTCTAAATTGCAAGTGCTTTGAAGCACTAAAATCCAAACCCTGATTCCAGTTTTGATCTTGAGCCGTAAACCTGATTCTTTCTAGACCATTGATTGTTGTATACCTAAACCCGAACCATAAATATACAATATCATTCTGCAAATACATACAAACTATATACCAAACACTGAATCGAATTATCTTCACACTCAAACCATTGTATCCTAAGCTTTGAAAGGCAAAATCCTTGAAACCTTGAAACACTGATTCCTTTGTTATCCAATTCTTTCATTACCCAACAGCTAAGCTTTGAAAATGCCATATTGATCCTCATGAACTCTAAAACCATTTCATTATGAAACATCCAATATTGTTAATGATTCTGTTTATTGTTTATTATTGCTTATTCTGTTATTATGCTAGAATTGGATTGTTTTTATAAAAATTGTGGACCAGATTCGTGGTCAGACCATATGATGGTCAAATTAGGCCAATGTGTGCCTTGGATCCAGTAGTTAGAGCAATGATGTGTGCTTTGCTCAGGGTTAGTGCGTGACTGATCAGCAGCCTAACCTTGGTTTTTAAAATGAAAGTATAATGTCCAATTCTAAATCATAATTCATTGTTCACTTGATATCGTAACCATTTTCACCTGATGATCATTATTCTCAGTTTTGTCATTGTGACTTGCTGAGCTAGTTAGCTCATTTGTGCGATGTTGTTTATGTTCTTTTCCAGTTAAGAAGGAACAGGTTAGTAACGAGGATCCCCAGTCCAGCGCGAGAGCTAGGGGTTCAGGTTGATTGAGCTGAGCTAGTAGGCTTCTTTTGGGATAATATAAGTTTGTAAAAGTTTGTAATGATGATTAATACTCAGTTCTGAGTTTGAATAGCTGGGATTTGAACGGTTTGTAATATAAGTGTGTGTTCGGCTTGTGTGCATACTTTAACCTGTTGCGGTCCGTGGTAGTTGGTAAGTAGGGTCACTGCATATTATTATTATCTTTATTATTGTTATAAGCAGGTTATAAATAAGGTGTGTGTGTGGACCCCAAACTTTTGACCCGGGTTTGAAGGGCGCCACAGTAGCAATGGCTTCTCGTTATGTACTTGTGTTTATCTCCGCTAAGCGAAGATTCCTGTGTGCCCCTCAATCTCTTTTCTCAAAGGTAGGTTTTGTTTTTTTTATTCTTTAGCCGTGAGTCTGTTGCAAAGAATGTAAAAGGTTGTTTGTGTTGTGAGTGGGCTTATAAGTGATGGGCTTAGCTTGCATAATAATAATAAAAAAAAAAAAAATTGGCCCAATTCCAGGAGGGCCTGGACCTACTCTGGACCTAATCTCCCTCGGCCACCGTTAAATATAATAGGATACTATTGATAATTTTCTATAAATATATTACTCCTATTATGATATGTTCTTGATAAAATTTGAAACATAAATTTAAACGAAAAGTTTAGATAATTATTTAACAATCATTATTTATAAAGTTAAAGTTTTCGTGTTTCCTTTTTAATTTTATTTAATTATTGTAATTCAATCGCTTAATACCGCTTAACTGGTCAGAGACGCGTTTAATCCCACTTTAAGAGCCTAACCTCCGACAAAAGTATTAAAATTCAATTTTACTTTAATCGAAACATTTGCACCTGCTTTTGCTGAATCGTCTACCGGATGAGATAAAAAAACAATTTAACTTTATAAAATACAGACTAATGTTAAAATTATATAATTGTTATAAACCTTGACTGAAAATATTAGTTATGTTTAATGTAGAGGAAGTATAGGAGAATAGAAGATGGAGAGAAAGTTGTGTTGTATTTCATTAGCTAAATGAGCTATTTATAGTAGTTGGTTTACAAGGCTTACTAAGTAAGTTATTCAAATCTTCTTCATTAAGTATTACAAAACTTCCTCGATAAGCTTTACAAGTCTTCCTCGATAAGCTTTACAAGTCTTCCTTGGTAAGAATAGTCCAAGATCGATTGTCCCTCGAAGATATCTGAATATATATTTTATTCCATCCCAATGCCTTTTAGTAGGGTCAGAACTAAATCTTGCCAACAAGTTCACTGCAAATGCAATATCAGGCCGTGTGTTGTTTGCAAGATACATGAGAGCGCCAATTGCACTGAGATATGGAACTTCAGGTCCAAGAGTCTCTTCATCTTGTTTTCTAGGACGGAAAGGATCTTTTTCAACCTCGAGTGATCGAACAACCATTGGTGTGATTAGTGGATGAGCTTTGTCCATGTAGAACCGATCAAGAATCTTTTCAGTGTAGTTTGATTGATGAACAAATATTCCTGAAGATAAGTGCTCCATCTGTATACCTAAACAAAATTTTGTCCTTCCTAGATCTTTCATTTCAAACTCATTTTTCAAATAGTTAGTAGCATTAATAATATCTTCAGTACCGATAATATTCAAATCATCCACATATACAGCAATAATAATAAAACCAGTTGATGATTGTTTAATAAAAATGCAAGGACACACTTGATTATTAACATATCCATCATTCAATAAGTACTCACTAAGCCTGTTGTACCACATACGACCAGATTGTTTCAAACAATACAATGATCATTGTAATTTAACAGAATATAAATGTTGAGGCTTAGTGTCCTCAATATTTAACCCTTCAGGAATTTTCATATAAATATCACTATCAAGTGATCCATATAGGTATGCTGTCACAACGTCCATCAAACGTGTTTCCAGTTTTTCCATACAAGCCATACCCATTAGAAAATGAAAAGTAACTCCATCCATCACAGGAGAGTATGTTTCCTGGTAATCAAAACCAGGTCTTTGAGAGAATCCCTGGGCTACTAGCCGGGCCTTATATCTCACAATTTCATTCCTCTCATTTCGTTTTTGTATAAACACCCATCTATTCTCGACAGGGACTACACCAGCTGGTGTTTGGACTGCAGGTCCAAATACATTTCTCTTACGTAATGATTGCAATTCTTCTTGAATCGCAATTTTCCATTTTGGCCAATCATCTCGATGTCGACACTCTTCCATACTTTGTGGTTCAGAATCGGAGTTCATAATAATATCAGATGCCACGGAAAAAGCATATACATCATCAACCTCAATACTCCCACGATCCAGTAATTTCGCGTTATGGACATAATTTTATGAGATCTCATAATTTTCAGGTACCTTTGCTTCTGTGGAAGCATTTGCCACTTCTGAGGCATGTGCCACTTCTGGGGCAACATTCTCTTCTGGAGGCAATCCCATGTCTGGGAGTTTTGTTACAGCCACTTCAGGGGCTTGAACCTCTTCAGGAGGAAATACCACTTCTGGGGTATTTTCTGAAATTTTTGCCACTTCTGGGGCAATTCCAATCAATTTCCATTTTCGTGGTACAATATCTTTTGCACCAATAGGTCTACCATGCTTCTGGCGTGGCTTTGAATCACTAATCAATTCTCCAGGAATTGATTTCTTAGTAGGGATTTCAACTCGTGTCGGAGCATTAACAGCAGGTATATGTGACCTTATAATATGTCTAGAGTCACTAAAGGCATCCGGCATTTGATTAGCAATATTTTGCATATGAATAATTCTTTGAACTTCATATTCACATTGATTAGTACGTGAATTAATAGAATTTAATCTTGATGCATTCCATGATATTTCGAAATTTAATTTATGCAAATCATTATCTCCCCCTAATTTAGGGAACATGGATTCATCAAAATGACAATCAGCATAGCGAGCAGTAAAAACATCACCAGTTAATGGTTCCAGATATCTTATAATAGATGGAGAATCAAAACCAACATATATACCAATTCTTCTTTGAGGTCCCATTTTATTTCTTTGTGGTGGTGATATAGGAACATACACAGCACAACCAAATACTTTTAAATGAGATATATTAGGTACTTGACCAAGAACTAATTCTTGAGGGGATTGTTTGTGGTAAGCAGAAGGCCTTATTCTAATTATATTTACAGCATGAAGTATTGCATGACCCCAAACAGATATAGGTAACTTTGCCCTTAGGAGTAAGGGACGGGCAATAAGTTGAAGTCTTTTAATTAAGGATTCTGCTAAACCATTTTGTGTATGTACGTGAGCCACCGGGTGTTCGACTGAGATTCCTACTGACATACAATATTCATTAAAAGTTGCAGATATAAATTCAGCAGTATTATCTAATCAGATTGATTTAATGGGATGGTCAGGAAATTGAGCTTGGAGTTTAATTATTTGGGCAAGTAATTTGGAAAAGGCTGTATTTCGGGTTGTAAGTAGACATACATGAGACCATCGAGTTGACGCATCAATTAAAACCATAAAGTACCTAAATGGGCCAGAAGATGGATGTATAGGACCACAAATGTCACCTTGAATTCTTTCTAAGAATTTCGGAGACTCGGTTTGAAGCTTAATTGGGGATGGTCGGACAATAAGTTTTCCTAAGGAACATGCTGAACAATGAAGTTCATCTTGGGATATTATCTTTTGAGTTTTAAGAGGATGTCCCACAGAATTTTCAATGATACGACGCATCATAGATACTCCTGGATGACTGAGTCTTTCGTGCCAAAGGGAAAATAGTTTTGGGTCTATGACTTTGGGGATGTTGACACTATGAGATTCAAGAACTCGTATACTTGTAACATATAATCCTGAAGAAACCGAGTGGAATTTTTCTAGGACCCTTTTATTGTCAATGGTGTTTGAGGTGATGAGAAGATATTCTTTTTCATTCTCATTAATAGTTTCAACGTGGAACCCGTTAAGACGGATATCTTTAAAACTCAGTAGGTTTATAGTTGACTTGCTAGAGTATATAGCCTCTTGTATGTGTATGTGTGTCTTATTTGGTAGAAGAAAACTAGCTTTCCCAAAACCTTCTTTTATATTTGATGTACCCGATACCGTCCAGACATGTGAGTTGGTTTTAGTCAACTGTGAGAAGTATTTCTGACTCTGTAAAATAGTGTGTGTGGTTGCGCAGTCAACAATGCATATATCTTCCATCTCTATACATATATAAACGAAAAACATCTTTATTAAAAACAAACCGAGTATATAGAACAACAATATGAAACAAGTACATAAAATGAGTACATAAGTAAAACACAAAGAAAATAAGTAAAGCATGACAATACATATGAAGTCTAGTCGTCTAAACCATAATAAAGATTAGCACCAGTGTCTATTTCATTTGAGGCCTTATTGACTGGTTCATTAACTAGATTATAATTAGCGAAGTTGGTTTCTACTCTCTTTCCATTATTCCTTTTGGATGACTCGTAGAGATCAACAAGATGTTTGGGTGTGCGACAAGTACGTTGCCAGTGCCCCTCAGATCCGCACCTATGACAGATGCCTCGGTTCTCTCCTTCTTGGGGCGCCTTTCTTTTATTTGGCACTTCACGTTGCCATTTCTAGTGGCCAGAGTTGTAACCATCACGTTGCCACTTCAGGTGGCCAGAATGATATTGATTGTGAAACCGACCACGAAAATTTCCACGTCCACGGTTTCGTCCATAACCCCGTCCTCCTCTATGCCCTTTCCCACGTTCATTCTTCAGGAATGACGTGTTATGTCCTTCAGATAACTGGGCAGAGCCTGTGGGACGTATCTGATGATTTTTCAATAGCAACTCATTATTCTTTTCAGCCACAAGAAGGAGAGATATCAGCTCGCCATATTTCTGAAAATTACGCTCCCTATATTGTTGAGCCAGGATCATAGTGTTGGGGTGCAAGGTTGAGAGGGTCTTTTTAATCATTTCAGTATCAGTAATATTTTCACCACATAAAATTAATTTTGAGCTTATCTTGAAAAGAGCAGAATTATATTCAGCTACAGATTTGAAATCTTGTAACCTCAAATTAATCCCGTCATATCGGACAGATGGCAAGTGAACAAGTTTTTGGTGATCAAATCTATCTTTGAGATTATTCCAAAGGGTGAGTGGATTTTTGATAGTGAGGTATTCAAATTTTAGATCTTCTTGGATGTGATGCCTAAGAAAGATAATCGCTTTTGCATTTTGTTCAACTGTTGGGATCTTTTCCGGGTCAATAGTATCTTTTAGGCCATTAGCACTAAGGTGTAATTCCGCATCAAGGGCCCATGACAAATAATTATTCCCGGAAACATCCAAGGCAACAAACTCTAATTTTGCAAGATTCGCCATTCTGAATAGATTTTAAATAAGATATAATATGTCACATAATATTTAAACAGGCAAGTTGTGTTAGTCCCTTAACAATATAGCAAGAATTACAGAAGGGGGGTTGAATGGTATTCTTGAACCTTTTTCTTGAAATAAAAATGTTCAACTCGATTATGGATATATTTGTTTTGATTAGCACAATGCGGAATGTAAACTTGAGTGAATCAAAACATAAATAATTAAAAACAAGAGTCTTTAAAAACTTTCTGGTGGATTTAACAATTCCACCAGAGATATATTTAATATATCGAGAGGACTCTGTGTGCAGAAATGCTCACAGCTGCTTACAAAAATAGAACTGCTAAGAACACAGGAAATGCTTAAGATAGTGCTTACAAAGATTTCTCTGTTGTTGTTTCTTAGCTTTTTCAGTTATTTTTCTATTTGCTACTCTCTTGGTTTATATATTACCAAGATTACAAAGTCAAAAGAACTGAACAAATATAAAATCTAACAGTCTTGATCTTTGCTGATTTTCGTCCTTTATTACCCAGTTAATGGGCTTCCACAGTGTATTTGTATCCAACTCAACGGCTGTGTGTCAGCTTTCACTGTTCCACTGATGTTTGAATCTTGATATGATCATCTGTCGACTTTCAGATCATCCGTCGATGACTTAATTGATCATCCGTCGACTGCTATGTTAAACATCCGTTGATAGTCATTTGATCATCCGTCGAAGCTTTGTCAAGCATCCGTTGGTAGCTATTTTGGCACTTGACTTCATTTCACTTATACTGAATTATAAGACATTGCTTATGTACAGTTAATCAACCTATTCTGCATATCTAGTTAAAGTCAACATGACTTATATGCTACTACAGATTCTATACAAAGGTGCATCCAACACTGTGCTACAAACTTATTATTACATAAGCTACTCACTCGATGGATAATAAGTTAATCATCCGTCGGGACTATAATGAGTTATCCGTCGGGACTATAATTCTTATCCGTCGAGTGCTATATTATTTCACTAAGTAAAATCTACTTAGATGTTTTGTTTAGGTAATCATCAAGTACTCAACATATTCGCATCAATCTCCCCCAATTTATGTCTACTGGAATTGTAGCCATAAATTAAGAGATACTTGATGATAACAAAACATCCTAAGCATATATCTTTAAAGATAAGTAGATAGAACTGAAAGTGCTTCAATTTAAACAAAAATGTACAAGGTTTGGCTCACAGTCAGTTCAAGATGCTCCTCTAGTCTGAGCAGATTTTTCTAGTTTCTTGAAGGTCTGGATCTTCTTCCAAGCTTTCTGTTGTTTTCTTCAATTTGATTCTGGAGCTGTCTATGGAATTCTAATTCATCAGATTCTGAGAGATCTAACATTTCTTGCATTTATAAGAGAGTCTCATTGCTAGAGATACTCAATTGGTCTTCTAATATGAAGAATCTTCTCACACCCTTGTCATCCATGAATTCCATCAGCCAGTAGGGCCTTAGATGCACTCTTCTCCCTGTGTATGGGATGATAAGAGTTTTGGGTAGTGCATCTTTGGCTCTAACACTCCTTAGTTCTTCAATCTTCTTCAATACTAATCTTCTTGCAGTTTCATTGAACCCAAAGTTTTTCTTGAAGGATGAATAGACTTTGATCAACACAGCTTGGCTTTCTTGAAGTATCCTGTGAAGAGGCCACTGAATCTCCCTTCCCCTTTGTACTTGAACACCAACCTTTCAGGTAGGTTTCTGTATGCATCAATTTCCCTTACCTCATCCAGCTCCTCCAGATAAAGGTTTAGATCTGAGAGTTCTTTGATGTCACACAAGTACAAGTAGTCTCCCCTGTTGACCTTGGGTTGAGCTTTGACTACTGACTTGGATTTGAGAGGTGACAGCTTCACTTTCTTGACTGCCCTTAATTTTGTCCTTCTTAGCTTAGTAAGAATTGGCTTGACATGAGAGTGATGGATGGCTGACTGATCTGGTTCCTTGACTAATTGAAACTTTTTCTGTATTTCCTCATCAATCTTTTTCCAGTTGATCAGAGTCAACTCTCCTTTATCAACATCTTTCAAATTTGCTGCTGCTGCATTTATAAGATCTATACCATCTGCAACTGGTGGCTTGGAGATAGTAATTGAAGGTACAATTACTTTGCTGATTTGAACTAGAAGTTTCTCCCCCTCAGTTGGTCCTTTCTCCCCTTACTTGATTCTCTCTCCCCCTTTTGGTTATCATCAAGTGGAGGAGTTAGGCCTTGTGCTTTAGCCAGTTGCATAAGAAGATTTGTCTGAGTCTGTTGATTTTGAAGAAGTAGAGCCACTGAATTCTCAATAACCTGAACTCTGTTCTCCAGCTTGGCTATCTTCTTGTCAGAATCTGATTCTCTCCTTAACCTTAGTAATAGATCATGCATGGTACCATATGGCATTATTGAATCCAGCTTCTCAGATTTATATGTCTTTAAGTCAGCTATATCCTTTTTCAATTCATCCACACTGAGATTCTGTCTTGAGTGTTGGATCTTCATTAAATGTAAAGAGTCTAGGTGATCTTGAAGAACAGCCTTGGTACCAGCATCTGAAGCTTCCTGAAGGGCCTGCTGAATAGCTATCACTTGTTTTACCAAAGACACCTCAAATTGCCCTGGTGTAAATTCCTTTGCCCATGCCCATTCAGGTAAACCTAAAGCAGAACTTGGGCCTTCAGCTCCCCCTAAGTTCATGCTTCTATCCAAAGAACCAGAGTCATCATCATCAGAATTTACTCCAAATTCTTCAGATGGCTCTCCAGCTTGAGAAGGCATTCTGTTCATAGCAGCTTTATCTCTTTGAAGAGATTATGTGGTGTGCACTAGATTCAAAGTCTGCTCTGCCTCCATATTGCCCTGAGCAGCCAACAGTTGATAGGCTGAAACAGGGTGAGTAAAAGTGTCTGCATCCAAGGAAATGTTATCAATTACAGCTTTATAATGTTGCTGAAATTGTCTTTCCTTTTCAGCATCATCCACAATCATTGACTCACTAGCAATGGCTGGTTCCATCCTTATTTCTCCAGTACCTGCCTTTCTCTCATATTCTCTCTTTTGTTCCATCAGGGTCTCACCCTGGCTCCCCACCCTCACACCCTCACCTTCACCTATTAAGGTGGGACTCCTCTCACTCACTTTTGCCAATCCTGAATGAATGGATTGCTGAGATTCACTCTTTTCCTCTCCTTTTGCCTGGGAGTAACCCAGCCTCTCACTCAATGCACTCTCCTCTCTCAGTCCTAAGAGTGATTGTATTACCACCAAATCTTATGCACTTGAAATTATTGAAGTTTGAAGTTGTGCAGAGACACTCGACGGATAAGTGATATCCGTCGGGTGAGTGGTAAAGCTATCTGACGGATAACTGCTGTAAAGCTTATCAGTCGGGATACAATCACTACTCGACGGATGAGCAATATCCATCGAGAGAGTAGAAATGAATGAGGTGGGAAGAGAAACTATTGTTGACTCTGTGTTGATTGAAGTTATTTGAGGCACAGATGTCACAATAGAATCAGAAATAATTGGCAAGTGAGCCAACAAATCATCTAAAAGATGATGCTCACTTGCACTAGATTTTGGCTTCCCCAACAGACTTAAAGAAGGGGAATCAGGAATTGAAGTGTTTATCATGTCCACTTCCAGTGAGTTAGTTAGTGAGTATTGTGTTTCTGTGGCTTCTATTATGAGAGATTTTGGTTGTGACTCCACATTTATTGGAGCCACATCAATCTGAATTTGAGAAGGTGCAGGGACTGTGTCTTTAGCACCAGTTTGCACTAAGTGTGTGCCCTGTGCATCCCCAGTTGTTTTGGATTTCTTCTTTCTAGTGTAAGTTTGGTGTGAGCTTGTGTCCCTAACCCTCTTGGCCTGTGCTCTTGGATGAGAGCTTTGTTCAATAGCCACATCCTTTTGGGAGGATGCAGCTAGAAGTGAGCTTTTGTCCTTTTTAAGCACTACAGTTTGTTGGGAAACTACAGTGTGGCTAGGCTGGGATTCACTCAACTCTCCAACCTTATCCTTGGGGTTTCTTTGATGTTCACCCCTTCCCTCACCTATCTTATCCTCCTTCACACTCCCCTCTTTGGCTTTGGTAGATTTTTCAACTGGTACCTTTTGAGAGATACCAGAGGGAGTTTTCTTTGATTTGGATTTAGAAATTGCAGTTGTTTTGGCAGCTTTGGTAGGCAACTGTTTGGTCATTATCACAGTTGTCATAGCTATGCCTAAAGTCAAAGAAATAGAAGAGATTGGAGTAATTGAGGGTCTGGATGAACTTACCTCACTTACCTGAGATGTCAGCATTACAGGAAAATAGAACATTGGCACATCCTTGTGATGGTTGGCTCTGTTCAAGTCTGCAATGATTCTTCTCTCTTGAACCCAACAAGCTAATTTGTTGTTTGGGTTCTCAAGTTCAATCTCTTGACAAAGATGGATAGCCAAAAGCATAAAAAATCTAGCATAGTAAATATTCTTTCCTCTTTTGGCTAAGTCACCTAGTTTAAAACCTAACTCATACACAACAAGGTCACTGAAATTGTAATATTTGTCTGTAACTAGCATGTATAGCATGTTAAGCATGGAAATGTTCACAGAATCAAAATTACTGATTTTTCCAGAAAAGACTTTAGTTACTACATCACACAAGTAACTCCATTCCTTCCTAAGACCTAGTCTTCTAATTTCACTTAGTTTTGCAGTAGGAAGTGCATAATGAATGGAATTGAGCATATTGACAATATCAGTGTCACTGTGTGGTGCAGTTACATTATCATCGGGAATCTTGAAACATGCTTTTATGACATCACTATTGATACAGAAATCATTACCTTTGATGGTTAGAGTGATGGTTTTGTCAGTAGAGTTATAGATTGATGTTGTCCACATCTCCTCAACAACTTCACAATAAATTGTGGGTGATTCCAGCATGGCAAAACTTAACTTGCAGTTGTTCACGAAGTCCATCATCTTATGATAGTCTTCAGATTGCTGAATCCCCTTATTGACCAAGGCAGTGAAGTTGTTCTTCTCATAGATGAACCCAGTCTGTGACATGATCTTAACTACGGGTGCCATTGTTAGGGAAGAAAAGTTTGAGGAGAAAGGGGATTTTTGCTTGAGAGAGAATGAAGTAACACAGTTGAATTTGAGAATGATAAAAGAAAATGATTAGAATGAAATAAGCTTTTATACTTTACTCAAAATCAACTGATAAAAATAATTAAGAGAAGTAAATTACCCAATAGAAATTGTTTAAAATAGCCGTTTTAAAATAAACTGTAAAAATTCCACCCATTATCCGTCGTGTAATGCTTACAAACTGTAAGTATACTCGATGGATAATGTTCAGGGAATTAACGGTTAAGATTTAGACACTTCGACAGATGAGGATAAGTTGTTATCCGTCGAGCTTTAAAATACTCCAGAAAAGTAATTGATTTTTATTTACAATTTGTATATCGACGGATGACTCAACTCGATGGATAATGGTCATCAGTCGAGATGCAAATTTTGACTTAGCCAAAATTTTCATCCAAGACTAAAAATCAGTTAAATTTCTGGCTACTTTTCAACTTGCAAAATAATTCAGATAAATTCAAGAGTAATTAAGCATACCTAACTCACTTACCAACCTAGAAAAGGTGGATTCATCCAGTGGCTTGGTAAAAATATCTGCAAGTTGCTTCTCACTTGGAACAAAATGTAACTCTACAGTACCATTCATTACATGTTCCCTTATGAAATGGTACTTGATGTCTATATGCTTTGTCCTTGAATGTTGCACTGGATTTTCAGTGATGGCAATTGCACTTGTGTTGTCACAGAAAATAGAAATCCTTTCAACTTGCAAACCATAGTCTAGCAATTGATTTTTCATTCATAAAATATGTGCACAGCAACTGCCAGCAACAATATATTTAGCTTCAGCTGTAGAAGTAGAAACTGAATTTTGCTTTTTACTGAACCAGGACACAAGCTTGTCTCCTAAAAATTGACAGGTTCCTGTTGTGCTTTTTCTATCAATTCTGCAACCTGCATAATCTGCATCTGAATAACCAGTTAGATCAAAGCCAGAATCTCTAGGATACCAAATTCCAAGGTTTGGTGTTCCTTTGAGATATCTGAAGATTCTCTTAATTGCTATCAAATGAGACTCTCTAGGATCAGCCTGAAATCTAGCACACAAATATGTAGCAAATATTATATGTGGCCTACTAGCTGTTAAGTACAGAAGTGAGCCAACCATGCCTCTATAACTTGAAATATCCACAGACTTTTCAGTAGTGTTTAGTTCAAGCTTAGTTGCAGTGACCATGGGAGTTTTTGCATATGTGCAATCCATTAGATCAAACTTCTTTAAAAGATCAAAAATATATTTAGTTTGACTAATGAATATTCCATCACTAACTTGCTTAACTTGTAAACAAGAAAGTAAGTTAGTTCTCCCATCATAATCATTTCATACTTGCTTTGCATTAGTTTGGCAAACTTTTTACATAGTTTCTCATCTGTAGAGCCAAAAATAATATCATCTACATAAATTTGAACAAGTATGCTAGAGCCATTCACATTTCTGAAAAATAAAGTTTTATCTACAGTACCTCTTGTGAAGTGATTTTCCAAAAGGAACTTTGATAAAGTGTCATACCAGGCTCTAGGTGCTTGCTTCAGTCCATAAAGTGCTTTCAGTAGATAATAGACATACTCTGGGAAATTTGGATCTTCAAAGCCAGGAGGTTGACTTACATACACTTCTTCCGCCAAATCTCCATTCAGAAAGGCACTTTTGACATCCATTTGATAGACCTTGAAATTGGCATGGGCTACATAGGCTAAGAAGATTCTGATGGCTTCAAGTCTTGCAACAGGAGCAAATGTTTCATCAAAATCTATTCCATCTTGCTGACAATAGCCTTTAGCAACCAATCTTGCTTTGTTCCTTACTACTATGCCATTTTCATCCATCTTGTTTCTGAATACCCACTTGGTGTCTATTGGATTCTATCATGTAGGCTTGGGTACCAGCTTCCATACTTTATTCCTTTCAAATTGGTTTAGCTCCTCCCGCATAGCTAAAATCCAATCAGGATCTAACAAGGCTTCTTCTACCTTCTTTGGTTCTTCCTTAGACAGGAAGCTGCTGTATAGACATTCTTCTTGAGTTGTTCTCCTGGTTTGAACTCTCGAAGAAACATCACCAATAATCAGTTCAAAGGGGTGATCTTTTGTCCATTTTCTTGGTTGAGGTAGATTATCCCTAGATGAAGAGACCTCAATGTTGTCTTGATGTGTAATTGAGTTTTGATTGCTAGAAACTCCCCCTGAGTTTGTGGATTTTTGATTTGAGATTGGGGTGCTTTCTATGGGTGATCTGCATTGACTTCCTGCTCCTTTTGATAACCCGACGGATGGTGAATTTTGAGTATCGACGGATGAGGCAGGTTGTCTTCCGACGGATAATACAGATTGCCTTTCGACGGATGAAGCGTTATGTAACTCGACGGATGTTGAGTTTTGTGCTTCATTTGTAGTAGATTTGTCTGCATTATCCTTAGACACTGTTTCTTGATCACTCTCATCATCACTTTCATCACTAACCATCTCAACATTGTCGAATTTGAGGCTCTCATGGTAATCTCCATCTTTTAGTCCTTCAATCTTTTTATCATCAAACACAATATGTATAGATTCAACAACAATGTTGGTTCTTAGATTGTAGACTCTATATGCTTTACCAACAGCATATCCAACAAAAATTCCTTCATCTGCTTTAGCATCAAACTTCCCATTTTAATCAGTTTGATTTCTCAGAATATAGCATTTACAGCCAAAGACATGAAGAAAGTTCAGAGTTGGCTTCTTGTTCTTGAACAATTGATAAGGTGTCATGCATCTTGCTTGATTAATCAGAGAGATGTTATGAGTGTAGCATGCAGTGTTTACAGCTTCAGCCCAGAAGTATGTTGGTAGTTTTGATTCTTCAAGCATTGTCCTTGCAGCTTCAATAAGAGATCTATTCTTTCTTTCCACTACTCCATTCTGTTGTGGAGTCCTTGCTGCTAAAAACTCATGCAAGATTCCATTTTCCTCACAAAATGCTCTCATGACATAGTTCTTAAACTCAGTTCCATTATCACTCCTGATTCTTCTAACTTTGAAATCAGGATGATTGTTAACTTGCCTTATGTGATTGATGATGATTTCACTAGCTTCATCCTTGGACTTTAGGAAATAAGTCCAAGAGAACTTTGAGAAATCATCTACAATTACTAGGAAAAATCTTTTCTTTGAGATTGACAATATATTGGCTGGTCCAAACAAATCCATGTGAAGCAGTTGTAGAGGCTCTTCAATTGCTGAATCAAGTTTTTTCCTGAATGATGCTTTAATCTGCTTCCCTTTTTGGCAGGCATCACACAGTCCATCCTTTGTAAACTCCACCATAGGAATGCCTCTAACTAGCTCTTTCTTTACCAGCTCATTCATGGTCTTGAAGTTCAAATGGGATAGCTTCTTGTGCCATATCCAACTTTCATCTTGACTTGCTTTACTAAGAAGACAAGTTACAGATTCTACTTTAGTTGAGTTGAAGTCAGCTAGATACACATTTCCTCTTCTCACACCAGTGAGAACCACTTTGTTGTTTTGATTATTAATCACAACACAGGTTTCTTTGTTGAAGGTTACTGAGTTTCCTTTATCACAAAGCTGGCTGATACTCAACAGATTGTGTTTGAGACCATCCACTAAGGCAACCTCTTCAATGATGATATTGTCCTTTGAAATCAAGCCATATCCCACAGTATAACCTTTGCTGTCATATCCAAAAGTGATACTTGGGCCAGCTCTCTCTTCAAACTCTGTGAGCAGGGTAGAATCACCAGTCATGTGTCTTGAACAACCACTATCCAAGTACCAAAGATTCCTTCTGTTTCCCTGCACACATCAAAATCAAATCAAGTTGATTTTGGTACCCAAGTTTCCTTGGGTCCTGCCTTGTTAGCTTTCTTCTTCTATTTCTTAGGTCTTAACTCATTTGACTTAGGAATTTTAGATTCTTCCTTAGTCATTTGGGTTGGGCCTTTGAAACCACTAGATGCAACAGAATTATCATACATGTTATGGCTAACAGGAAATGGCATGCTTGGTGCAAACATGTTATTCCAGTAAGGCATGCTAAATGGCATTTGAGGCATATTATATGCAGCATAATATGGATTAGGTACAAATGGCATATTAGAAAACTGTGCATTCATGTTCTGTGTAGGCATAGCATTAACAGGCATGGGAGGCATGGCATTCATGTTAGAGAATTGAGGTTGAACAGACATGGGAGTAGGCATGGCAGATTTGCAATTAACAGACAAATGATTTACACTACCACACTTGACACAGATTTTTCTAGGAGCATATTTGTCAGGTGTGTAGTTGTTATGTTTGTTAATCCCTACTTTACCATTCCTATTGTTTTTCCTTTTAGTCTCTGTTTTTACCTCTATCTTCTCAAGTCTGTCACTTAACTGTTTGACAGTCATGTGACCAACATTAGCCTTCTTCCCTTTCTTGGCTTGACTTGACTCTCCTGAAACAAAGTTCTTGGAAACAGACCCATACTTTTCATTTAGCTTGGTTAATTTGGCTTTGCTAATGGGTTTGCTCACAGCCGACGGATGACGATTTTTATCATTCGATGGATAACACTTTTTGTTATCCGACGGATAGTCCTTATCATCCGTCGAGTCTACATCTGTCAGCAATCCATCTACCAAAATAAGTTCTAGTTTATCCTTATTCTTTTTCCAGGCTTCATCACAAAAAGACTCAATTCCTTGAACCTTGGTGATTTGAGCATGAACATCTCTGGATGTTTTCCATGCTTTAATCACCTCATGTTCACGATTGAGCTGCTTCTTTAAAATTTCTTCATTTTTCAAGGACTCAGTTAATTCCTCCTTGGCAATTCTACACTCAATTTTTAGTTTCTCAAACTCAACAAACTGAGACTCAAGCACATTATTCCTCTCACTCAAAAACAAGTTGTTTTCTTTGATTTTAGCATTTTCTTTAGTGAGGGACTTAAGTGTAACACGCAAATGATACAATTCTGTAGACATGTCATTTATTGCATCATTACACTCAGCTTTAGATAAATGTGCAAGGTTTGTAGTGATTACCTGATTGCTTAAGGAACTTGTCTCTGTTTCATCAGACTTGGCCATAAGGGCTAGATTAACATAGCTGACATCCTCATCTTCATCCAAACCATCAGCTGCCCAGTCATTCTCTTGTGTAATAAAAGCCCTTTCCTTCTGTTTGAGTAGATCAAAGTATTTTTGCTTATAATCCACAGACTCAAATCTTTTCTTACTGGAATCTGACTTTCTACACTCATTTGCAAAATGCCCTACCAAGCCACATTTGAAACACTTGAATTTTGATTTATCCACCATGTTTCTATTTGGCTTGGCAGCTCCAAAGTTCTTCTTGAACTTGAGCTTTGCAAATCTTCTTGAAAGGAATGCTAGGTGTTCATCAATGTCCTCCGTGTCATCTTGGCTCAATGAATCTTCACTTTCTGCAGCTAGCCCTTTACCCTTGCTTTCACAGGCCTTTGAAGTTGATTCCACAGCTTCCATCTTCACTTCCTTCTCCTTTTCCAGTTCAGCCACTAGTGCAATGGATCCTCCTTTCTTCTTTACTCTCTCCATTCTTTCATCTTGCTCTATCTCAAGCTCATAGGTCTTCAGAATGCCATACAGTCTCTCCAAAGTAAACTCCTTATAATCTTGTGAGTTTCTCAATGAGACTGTCATTGGTTTCCATTCCTTTGGAAGAGATCTGAGAAATTTCAGATTGGAGTCTTTAGTCTGATAGACACTTCCATGCAATTTAAGAGCATTTAGTAGCTTTTGGAATCTACTAAAAATGTCAGTGAGTGACTCACTTTCTTCATTGTGAAAATGCTCATATTGCTGAATCAGGAGCTGCATTTTATTTTCTCTTACTTGCTCAGTACCATCACAGATTATCTGTATTGTGTCCCAAACTTCCTTGGCAGTCTTGCAGTTGATGATGTTATCAAACATGTCTGCATCAACACCATTGAACAGAATGTTCATGGCCTTTTTATCTTTCCTGACTTGTTCAATATCAGGATCAGACCATCCATGCCTTGACTTTGGAACAGATGGTTCATTTCCTGTTGCAGCTCTCATTGGAACATGAGGGCCTCTTTCTATGCAGTCCACATAGGCCTCATCTTGAGAAAGCATATGAAGATGCATCTTTACCTTCCAATGATGGTAATTATCTTTATCAAGAAAAGGAATCTTGACTCCAACATATTTCTTGTTCATCTTGCTGAATTGTTTTGATCTTTAAACTCTTTGTAGATTAAGAGCTTGCTCTGATACCAATTGTTAGTCCCTTAACAATATAGCAAGAATTACAGAAGGGGGGTTGAATGAAATTCTTGAACCTTTTTCTTGAAATAAAAATGTTCAACTCGATTATGGATATATTTGTTTTGATTAGCACAATGCAGAATGTAAACTTGAGTGAATCAAAACATAAGTAATTAAAAACAAGAGTCTTTAAAAACTTTCTGGTGGATTTAACAATTCCACCAGAGATATATTTAATATATCGAGAGGACTCTGTGTGCAGAAATGCTCACAGCTGCTTACAAAAATAGAACTGCTAAGAACACAGGAAATGCTTAAGATAGTGCTTACAAAGATTTCTCTGTTGTTGTTTCTTAGCTTTTTCAGTTATTTTTCTATTTGCTACTCTCTTGGTTTATATATTACCAAGATTACAAAGTCAAATGAACTGAACAAATATAAAATTTAACAGTCTTGATCTTTGTTGCTTTTCGTCCTTTATTACCCAGTTAATGGGCTTCCACGGTGTATTTGTATCCAACTCAACGGTGTGTCAGCTTTCACTGTTCAACTGATGTTTGAATCTTGATATGATCATCTGTCGACTTTCAGATCATCCGTCGATGACTTAATTGATCATACATCGACTGCTATGTTAAACATCCGTTGATAGTCATTTGATCATCCGTCGAAGCTTTGTCAAGCATCCGTTGGTAGCTATTTTGGCACTTGACTTCATTTCACTTATACAGAATTACAAGACATTGCTTATGTACAGTTAATCAACCTATTCTGCATATCTAGTTAAAGTCAACATGACTTATATGCTACTACAGATTCTATACAAAGGTGCATACAACACTGTGCTACAAACTTATTATTACATAAGCTACTCACTCGATGGATAATAAGTTAATCATCCGTCGGGACTATAATGAGTTATCCGTCGGGACTATAATTCTTATCCGTCGAGTGCTACAGTATTTCACTAAGTAAAATCTACTTAGATATTTTATTTAGGTAATCATCAAGTACTCAACATATTCACAACAAGTTGAAATAATAACTTTATACAAAAGGTACGACAGCATAGCCGGCCAGAAAACTTTTGATTATTACTTGACGGCAGCGCCATCTTTATATTAGTATTACTTGACGGCATAGCCATCTTTATAGATTTCAATCAGTAACATAAATATGTAATAATATTTAGAAGAAAATGAGGAAAAGAAAACGTACCTCTTTTATGAAATAGTTTTAGTTGATAGGGACTCGTGGGTCAGAATAAGTCGTAGCTCTTTCGAGAATAAAGCTTCAGTTAGCAGAGACTCGTGCTGATAACGTGTTATAAACCTTGACTGAAAATATTAGTTATGTTTAATGTAGAGGAAGTATAGGAGAATAGAAGATGGAGAGAAAGTTGTGTTGTATTTCATTAGCTAAATGAGCTATTTATAGTAGTTGGTTTACAAGGCTTACTAAGTAAGCTATTCAAATCTTCTTCATTAAGTATTACAAAACTTCCTCGATAAGCTTTACAAGTCTTCCTCGATAAGCTTTACAAGTCTTCCTTGGTAAGATTTGAGAGACTTCCTCGATACGCTTTGACAATCACTTTATTTTTATTCAAATATTTTAACAATAATGATATAATTAAATAGTAGATTTTGTAACAAAAATAAAATTGGGAAAATATAGAAGTGTAGAGGCAAACAACACGCAGTTAGAACTTGAAGTCTTGAACTGTCACTTGTAATGGGTTCTGTCTCGAGTCTCGACCTCCGCCTCACTCACTAATATTTAAAACCCAACTCACAGTAACCTCCTTCTATACGGCGGGTCACATACCTCTCCAAAAACCAATTTTTGTTTACACAAGGTAATCTTCAAAGCCCTTACCTTTTTTTTCAAAACATTGTTATAAAATTTGTTCCTTTCGTTGTTGGTTGTTTTAGTGTTCAAATTTTGTTAGGTTGAATAACTGTTCAATCAAAGCTATGGCAGACACTCTTTACTCACCTGTTGCTACCTCTGCTTCGCCTGTTTCTGATATGTCGTAGGTACAAGTTTTTAGAGCAACTCCAACAAGTTAGCTATTTAAGATCTTAAACTAAAATTTAAGGAATCTTGTATAAACTAGAGCTCCAACAGCATTCCTTTAAAAGTTAGCATCCTCCCCTCATGCCTTATTTAGATGTTTCTTAAAAATATTATTATAAAAATGGATCCTAATATTTTAGGATATTTTATTGTAGTTCAACTCTAACAATATTCCTTAGAGCATCTCCAATAAGGGGTTGTCAAGTTAGTTGTCAACTTCGGTGTTATAAAAATCGCTGATTTCGACGATTAATCGGCCGGTTAATCGGTAATCGGCTGGTCGCCGATTGAATTCGTCGAAATCGGCCGGAAAAACGTTTTTTGAGAAGTCGGGTCAAACTCGGACATAAATCGGGTCAACGACGTAAAATCGGGTGGCATCTGAACAGATATATGAAGTTTTTTCATCATTTTATGCAATCAAATGATATATATATATATATGTGTGTGTGTATTGTGCTTATCTTGATTGCTATATTAATAAATGATCGATTAAATGATGGTCATGAATATCAAAGAGTTGTGAAATTATTTAGCTTTGTGATATGACTTTGAATAAAGAGATGGTTTCGATCAGATCATGAAAAGGCGACAGAAGAAAGATGAAGACGACGGAAGAAAGACGAAGGCGGCGGAAAAATTTGATGGAGACTTTTAGGAATCAGGAGACTCTGATGGTTATGAATGAGTTACAGGGCTACTAGGTATTGGCTACTAGGTATTGAAGTTATAAATGATTTGGGCCATTTAATTACAAGCCCATTATCATAGTTATCTATTATTTCTGGCTCAGTCCTTTCTAATTATTAGGTACTAAACCAAATGTTAAAACAAGTGGGCTTACTAATATATTTTATATTAAATTTAATAAAATATCTTCGATTTTTACTCCGATTAATTATTCCGATTAATCCCCGATCCTTCCGAGTAATCCCCGATTAATCTTTATAAGATCATTTGACCAATCTTCCCCGATTACCGATTTCTATAACACTGGCCAACTTTGTCAAATCATCATATATATATTAATATTTTATTTTCACTCAATTTTATATCAACTTGGCAATATTCTACTCCAATAGTTAGTAACATTTAATTGTTACCTATGTGGTCCCTTAAATTAAATTGTAAATGACTCATAAACTAAAAAAGACATTATTGATATAAACCTTTTGCATTTGTATATGTATTTTAACCATTTTAGGAAGTTTCCAAGTTTTGACAACCTTGGTAGACAACCTCTTGGCAACCATACAATTCCAATAGGTTGGCAATCAAGGGTACCATGCCACATAAGATTTGGCAACCTCTGTTGAGATGCTCTTATAAGTGTATCATAATAATATTTTATTATTATATTTAAACTCTAGTTATGCATTTGAAATGAAGAAGGAGAGAGAAATGATTTTTTTATTATTAAAAGCAAGATTAGGAATTACTAGTGGTCCCTTATTTATAAGGCATGAATGAAGGATGTTAACTTTTTAAGGAATCACTAGCAAGATTCCTTAAATTTAAGTTTAGGATCCCAAATAACTAACCTGTTGGAGTTGCTCTTATAAGTAACCATTAGTGATTCCTTACCATCACTTTTAATAATAAAAAATTCATTTCTCTCTCTTCTCTGTATCGAATACATAACTAGAGTTTAAATATAATAATAAAATATTACTAGAATACACTTATAAGGAATGTTGTTGGAATTGACATATAATTAAATATCCTAAAACACTAGGATTCATTTTTATAATAATATTGTTAAGAAACATGTTAGGACTCTATTGGAGTTGCTCTTAGTCTTTGCATTAAGTTACAACACTTTTTTTATGTTTATGTGTATACTGTGTTAGTGTTTCTACTCTCTAGGTAATTTTTTAACTTGTAAATGGTGGCTAGCAATGAAACTAATTATGTTTCGAAATGTTGATATTATATAGAAAAGAAAATGTTTCTACCCTATTTTTTATATGCATTTAGTCCTAGAGTTGGACATTATTGGATAAGGAAAAATGTCTTTTTTTCCCGGTTGTGAGTTCCTTTTTAGCAAATGCGTGGTGCCGTTAGAACTGATTTGGAGTGATTTTTGACTTATGTAACAACAACGTATGTTTGTGGAATAAGTAAAAAAAATGACTTCAAGTTAAAAAAAACATAAGCCCTGAGTTGATACTCACTCCCTCCCGCAAGATTATTTTCTTTACATTTTTTTATGCTTATTAAGAAATCATTACAGTTCCACTTATACCCATCATAAATGCATGAATGTGGACTTTTATTCATATCTCATTAATTTTTATATAATTTTGAAGGAGGGTAATTTTGTAAAAATGTCAATAAATTTGCATTGGGATTTAAAAGTGGACATGTATTTGTGGGTAAAAAAATCTTTCAAAAAGATTACTATTGTAGGACGGAGGGAGTAATAGGTATTCTTTCAACTAACTTACTTATTCATTTTTTTGTAATTTTATTTGACAAAAGTTAATGTTATCATCTGTATGTACAACTCATTTAAATTATTTTTATTTATCTATTTTTAATAACTTGTAAGTTGTAACTTATACAAAATTATAAAATTACCCAAATAGATAATTTGACTTTTAACTTTTCACTTTTTAAGTGATGAGCAAATTTTTTAAGTCCGGCCAAGTGGCCTCTAAAATTTGTTCTTTGAAAACAATGTAATCTGTTCTCGCTATAAGATGTTGATTTGTGATTAAAAAAAAATACTAGTAAATTTTGACATAATGGTCAGTACTAGTATTTCCTTTTGGTTGCATTTATATGTGCATTTTCCTAACATATAAACTGTTTTTACTTTCAGGAAGAAAACAAGCTTTGATTTCACTCTCAGATAAAAAGGATCTGGCTTTGCTTGGCAATGGACTGCAGGAATTAGGGTATGTTTTTACTGGTTATTATCCTTTGCTGATATGTTAAAAGCACCAGTCTATCTTATATGGTGTAACGTTTCAACTGCATATACATTTGCTTAGTGCCAAATGTCAAATGATATGTTGTTTTTGCTGAAACTTAACGAACTGCCCTGTTGATGTGTGTGATGCGCCTATATTTAGTAGCTTAGAGACTTTATTAACAAATAAAGTACTTTGACTTGTGAATAGACCATTTTGTATAAGTAATTTTAATCATAGAATTTAGTTAATGAATCTGGAGCCTACATGAACCGTTATATTTTGATTGAAAGTCTTATTAACATAAGCCTAGATTCGTCAGTCTATCTGGATTGAATGTGTGATTATTCTCCAAAAATAGTTGAAAGGGAGATGACTTTACTAGACACCCGGCCCTTCGCCAACCTACAGGAAGATAACGAAAGGACCAATTTGCAGAGTCATTATCTCCTTAAGAAGTAGAAACAAGCTGGAATTGTTCCTAGGAAGCTAGCAATGTGCAATTTGTGTCGTAATGATTCTTTTGGAAATGTAACTGACTGACTGCTAGTACTACGTGTATATGGAACAGTCCTTTTATCCTAGCAAGCTAACGATACGTTGTTTCTCCTATGATGATGTTAAAGCTCTTGCAAGAATCTTGTTAAGAAGAATGACTTTGATATTGCTCTTGAATAATTCATTTCTACATTGTAGATTCAAAATTGTCTCGACTGGAGGAACTGCATCTGCTTTGGAGAGTAATGGTGTGTCTGTAACTAGAGTGGAAGAACTTACATGTTTTCCGGAAATTGTAAAACAATTTTACATAATGCATCTCAGCTCCTTTTTTCCTCTAAATTACATCTCATCCCTCGCTCTTACAAATATTTATATATAGGTTAAAATATTATTAATTATTTTACTTTATTTTGTGCGAATAATATACCTATGTTGTTTGGTTCCAAGTTTCTCCATACATTTTGTCTTTATCTGCCTTTTGTTGATATATTGTGATGTTCAAAAATCTCTATAAATATACAGCTTGATGGTCGTGTAAAAACATTACATCCCAACGTACATGGAGGAATCCTTGCTAGAAGAGACCAAAGCCATCACATGGAAGCTCTTGATAAGCATGGAATAGGTGAGTTCTGAATAAAATGTTGAGCAAGTTCATCTTGCCTCTCAAATCATCTCCGCCTAATTTGAATGATACTCTGCTTTAAAGCTTTTCAGAAAAATAACAACATAATACCTATTTCCTCAAGTGGTCCCAGAGCAACATTATTTTTACTTAAGGCGTATATTCTAATGCTCTTGTTATCCTTTGGCTATATATCATTGCCATGAATCATCCATTCGGCCTTGGTTTAAATCTAAATAACAATATTCGTCACTATGAGTTTCCATTAATATTTTCTTGTAAATCAAGAACTGTATGTTGAATTGACAACACAACATCTAAAACCTAATATTTTAATTGGCTGAATATGCAAGTAATAATTAGGTAGTTTTATTCTTTGTTTAACTTCGGTGGGTAAATTGACTAGGTAGTTGTATGTAATTTATTTGGGAAGCAAGTTTGTTGCTATGGAATAATGGTAGTGGACAATTATTTCCAGGCTTCCAGCCATGCAATGAAAAAAGTAGTTAATTTTTTAAATACAAGTTATTTAAATATTAGGTAACAGATAAATGCCAAATTCCTCCATATTGATGGATTCTTACAGCCAATACTTATTTTTCATAAAACAGCGAAGAACTTTTCTTACAGGTACATTCGATGTGGTGATTGTGAACTTGTAATCCTTCTATGAAACAGTTTCCTCAACCAACGAAATATCATTTGAGGATGGAATTGAGAATATTGACATCGGTGGGCCTGCCATGATCAGGGCTGCGGCAAAGGTTGTTTTTCTCAGATATTTGATAGTTTAGTATTTATTTTAAAATAACATTCTCCTTTTAGCATCTTATGTACCTTTAGCCATGCAAAATGAAAACACTTGACGTTCATTGAATACCAAAAAAGAAATGGAAAATAAATAGGTATCAGTTCTGATTTACTTTGTTTAACAATCACTAAATCTTGTTAAACAATTTGCGCACAGAATCATTTGATTCCAGTATGCCATTATGTGATACGATGACTGACCAGTATTCCATTTAATCTTTTGCTAAATCAAGTTAACAGTATTCTTTCCAGGATACTGTAACTTCGAAGACCATCAACCCCTTTCCCTACTAAAAAATCCAGCCTGTTGTGTCTCTCAAAAACAAAAGTGCTAGTTATTACCATCTGTCAGCTTCTTGTTAATTCATATTTGTTAAGCAGAATCACGAGGATGTCATGGTGGTGGTTGATTCAGAAGACTATCCTGAACTTTTGAAATCTCTTAAAGCAAATAAGGTCAATGAACAGTTTAGAAGGAAGCTAGCATGGAAGGCTTTCTAGCATGTAGCTAGTTATGATTCTGCAGTTTCAGAGTGGCTATGGAAGCAGACCGAAGGAGGTAATTCTTTTCTTGTATCTTTTCTGATTCAGTGTTATGTCATTATATTTCTCATCAGAATTGAGTATTGTTTTCACATTATTAAAGTAAATCTCTGGAATGACAATTAGAGCAAGTCCAATGCAGTGCTATAAGTGCTGCCATTTCTATAATTTGAAATCAAATGTCAAAAATTTCAACTCCAAAGGAGTTCTATAGTTGGATGCAAATATGCATATATGCATCTTTGGTTCTAAATTTGAAACCGATGATGCATTTATGCATCTCGCCACATCATCAAACTACTACAAATGAGATGCATGTTGTACTTTAAATGAAACTTAGGAGAAAGTGACAAAATTTAAGTAAATTAGGAAATATTTGGTTTCAAAATGCATCTAGCATTGGAGTTGAAGTTTTGTTTTAGCAACAAAAGACGCTTTTTGATGCCAAATTATAACAATAGCTATAGCTATTTTGCATCTTGCATTGGACTTGCTCTTAAGCATATCAAGAGTAAATTTTAGAACTATCTTTATGAATGATATTATTGTATAAATTTTCACGCCATGTTTGTGATGACAAGTTCTAAAAATGTCTGCATCATAATGGGAATAGGCTGGCAAAATATATTGCTGTAAATTAAATTGATGCTGGCTAGATCAAAGCTGTTTGGAAGTGTTTAAAGAAAGGATGTCCTTGATATTAGATATCGATCCAGTATTATATATGGTAGCAATATTGTTATCTGTCTTTAGTTATTGGAGATCACACTCTAACAAGCTCTATTAGGTTACAGCTGATAAATTTCCTCCCAGCTTGACAGTTTCCCTTTCTCTCAAAAGTTCTCTTCGTTATGGTGAAAATCCTCATCAAAAGGCTGCATTTTATGTCGACAAGAGTCTAGCTGAGTTTAGCTCAGGTGGTATTGCAACTGCTGTTCAACATCATGGAAAGGTGAGAATGTAATGTCCATGTACTTCTATAACTTAGTTGTTTACCCTCCGTAGTTTTTGCAGGTATTGTAGTTTGAAATATAAATATAAATATACCACATACCAACGGGAAAGAAAAAGAGAGACTAATTTTTGTTAACATTATTGGTGAGGAGAACAAGATGTATGTAATTGCAGCTAAATATATATAATTTAGATATTGGAATAACGTTTAACTTAATGTTAATTTTGAAAAAATGATTACAGTTTTTGGTTGAACTTTGTTGTTATGTTGTTAGTGAAAGTTATGTGTCAAGTCTTGGTGTCTTACCACTTCTTTTCTATGTTATTCATTAGAATTAATACAGTAATTTGTACAAGGTATGTGCTTTCTCATTGCTAATGTATTCTAATCTTGGTGCAGGAGATGTCGTACAATAACTACCTAGATGCTGATGCAGCTTGGAACTGTGTCTGTGAGTTTAAAAAACCTACTTGTGTAGTTGTAAAGCATACAAATCTTTGCGGGGTAGTTTCACACGATGATATAATTGAGGCGTATAGAGTAGCTGTAAAAGCAGATCCAGTGAGTGCTTTTGGTGGTATTGTCGCCTTCAACATAGAAGTCGATGAGGTTAGTCTGTTCATATCATAAAATTTGACGCGACTTTATATTTCCTGATAAGGTTGTGTGCGTTCATACAAATTTCTTCTTACACTGCATACTTCTTCCTACACGCTGCATCATAGCAAGATAAGGGAGGGATCTACTAAATTCATTTGAAGCACCATTGCGCACATTTGACTGTAAAAACAGATTTTTAGTATTGAGTGCCTAGAATTCCACTCCCAGTGGGGATGAGAAAAATAATTTTCTCTGTACTTCCTACAGAAACTATGAGTGACGCATTATTTCATCCTGATGTATAATTGATGTGTTTGGAAGGTTCTTGCCAAGGATATTCGAGAATTTAGAAGTCCCACTGATGGAGAAACTCGAATGTTTTATGAGATCGTGGTTGCTCCCAAATATACGCAAAAAGGACTTGAGGTTCTCCGTGGAAAGTCCAAGACTCTGAGAATACTTGAGGCACACCAGCATAGCAAAGGGAAACTTTCACTTAGACAAGTTGGCGGGGGTTGGCTGGCTCAAGATTCTGATGATTTAACTCCAGAAGATATACAATTCACAACAGTCTCTGAGAGGACACCTCAAGAAAGTGAGCTTCATGATGCAGAGTTTGCATGGTTATGTGTGAAGCATGTGAAGAGTAACGCAATTGGAGTTGCAAAGGTTAACAAGTTCCTGAACCTTGTATGTCTTCCATTTTTCTTCTGACTTCTACTACATGCATACTGATCATTATTTTGTCACAGAACAATTGTATGTTGGGCATGGGTAGCGGGCAGCCAAACCGTGTGGAAAGCTTGAGGATAGCTTTAAGAAAAGCTGGAGACGAGGTCAAAGGCGCAGCTTTGGCTAGTGATGCATTCTTTCCGTTTGGTAAGTATATATTCAAGAATTAGTAGATATCTGAATGTAAGATTTTCTTGTCTAGCTCTAATGTGGCTCTTGTTTCTATTTATTTCCACAGCTTGGAAAGACGCGGTTGAAGAAGCCTGTGAAAGCAGGGTTGCTGTAATAGCAGAGCCTGGGGGTAGCATAAGAGATAATAATGCAATTGATTGTTGTAACAAGTATGGAGTTTCACTTCTCTTTACTAATGTGAGGCACTTTAGGCATTAGTAAGAAAGTGTATCCATCTCTTAATAAATGCCTACTCGGAGATTGCAGAATGCATTAACTTGTAAAATTTTGATATCCATGGTCTTTGTTGGCCCAGGTTGATTAGCAGATGAGAGAATAAAGATGTTAGTGTACGCGGGGAAATATCGTTATCTGATCTTGAATCTCTCTATTTAGCTAACTTTCTTACAATCACTACTACCTCATGAATCAGATTTCCTGGGAGGTTTGCTGTGATATGAGTCTGACTATTAACAGAAAAAATGTGCTTTCTGCTGAGTTATTCAGGTTTGCTTTTTTAATACCGCAGTCTTTTTAATTCTGTGTTTCGTAAAAGTCAGATACTTTTTTGATAAATTAAATTAACAATAGATTTCTATTATTCTTACTATTCTTGTAAAAAAATTATTTTGGTTATCAAATTCTAAATGAGATATATGATTTACCTAAAAATGTCAAATGAACGTATTTTAATTTTTAACTACTAAAGTTCCACAGATAACCTCTCCAGGTCTCATTAATAACTTGCCTTTTTCTAGGGACATTAACAACTTACTTATAATCAATATACATTTTTGAATGAGTCTTTTTAATTATTATAGCAAATATAAGCTTTGTTAAATTTGCAAAAAAAAAAAATCTTTGGAAAAATACGACTTTTCAACTAAACCCGATCTCAAATTAACCAAAAGCAACTTAAAAACGTAAAAAGAAATTGTATCAGGCTACTTTTGATTGGAACCATAATTTTGCAAAATACAACATTTTAAAATTTTGAAGTTCAAGCATAGACGTTAATTTAAACCCGTATTTCTGCTTGGAGAAACCCACGAAATTAAATTAATTTGCCATCATATAGTTTGCTACTTTGCTAGGTGTATAGCATGCCAAGTCTCTGAACAAGAAAGATTTGCTTGGCTGATTAAACCATACTTCAAGGGAAGATACCACTACTATTGTCACTTCAAGGGCTAATGTCTAATGGTTAATATTACCTGAATATAGAGAGAGATCATCGTCACTGGCATATTTCACAAGGTGAAATTGCATTTTGTAGCTTCCATTTTCAACAACAAATCTTTGATTTCTGTTTTCATTCTTGTCTTCATATTAAAATATTCTTGATGTTCTCGTTCTAAAGCCTGGAGTTCTACGAATTTCTTCCTGCGAATTTCCTCAGCCTCGATCAATTGCAACTTTCTGATTCTGCTGGTGTACTCTTCTTCGATTTTTTCATTCTTTGCATTTGCAATGCGTTTGAGACCTTCAGCCTCCCTTCTTGCATCATCAGCACGTGACTGAAACATGTTGGCTTCTGCTTGCTTGATTCTTACAATACTTTCTAATTCATCAAAGCCAGGCTCCTTCTTAGTATGCCTTAACAAATCTGAATTGGCTACATTTTTATCATTCATTTCGAAGTCAAAACTGGGAAGTAAACTAACAGATCTTTCCAGTTGAGGAGCTTTATCTGCATATACAGCTTTTAGCCATGTTGGTTCTTGGCTCGATCCAGCAATAATACTAGTCCCCTCTTCCTGTTTCTTTTTTATAGTTTCATTTCCGGGAACAATCAGACTGCTGCTTTTAGAAGAATCGTTTCCTGTGTTTATAAGACAGAGGGGTAAGCACACAAAGAATGATAATGATATGATACTTAGAAATAATAAAATCACATATCTAGCTTACAAAGTTCTTATAAAGGAACGGAAAAACCAACGATGTTTGGTTTGGTATTCTACAGATAATAAATTATATAGCTTCACCTTATCATTTTACCACTGCAAACACATGATAATTAATATAGAACAGTACATGAGTCTACAGTATTTAACGATACAGATGAAAAATTATCATATATCGTATGAAAAATTATTGCCTTGAAGCTATCAGGGAAATCATGAGATTAGAGCAACACCTTGGTCCTTTTTAAGAAGCAGAATACTAATTACTAAAAGTAGGAAAAAAACTGATGGAAGACATCACTTGATTTATATACTGTGGGTCTTTGGATAATATACTGATCTTAAAGGTATAAACCATTTACAGAAGCAACTTTCCGGAAAAAAACAAATCTATTTACTTGCAAGAACATATAATCTTAAACATGTTGCGCATACAGTTTACTTTCTGCAAAGTTACACAAACTTTAGGAACATAGAACCCAAATCTTTTACTTTTCAAAAGGAAAATTTTAGTGCCTCAAATCTATAAGCCACTCGAAAATGAACACACTGTGCATACAGTTTAGTAATGTGGCCTTAATCTGGAGAACAAAATCAGGATGAAGTTTGTAGCATAAACTTGCCAAACAATTTTAAGCCCCATTACCAAGAACAATGTAATAATACAGTATAGAAGGGGGGAAAGTAGATATTCGTATAAATTATGGTGCAAGCAATTAAATTTTTACCAGAAGCGGGATTAAGGAATGTATTTAGTGCTTATAATTTATAAAAATTAAGATGACATTACAAATGAACAACTACCTGTTCTCTTTCAAAAATATCACAAGCAGCCAAATTCTAAAGAGTGAGGACATAACCATATTATAATACTTGACAGAAAGCTACGATAAACTCTACTGGATACTAAAGCAAGTAGAGATGCATTTTGAATAATTGTATATAGAGTAGTCAGTTTTAGTAAAACAATCCCAACATGACAACATACAAGCACCGAGTAAAAATGAGAATATTTACTTGCAAGCAATGCCATGATGCAACTTCGAACTTCTTGAACGTCAGATTTGTTTGCCAACCTTGTCAGCATCTGAGTGGCAAGTTCGTGCATCTGCCTCCCTCTAACATCCTCACTTGCACGGAAAATTTTTCTGACATAATGAAGTTCTTTGGAAAGTGTTTCAGCTGTCCATTCTTTTGCAAAATTTTGGAAAACTTCTTTTACAAAGCCAAACATTTCAGAAGGATGACGGCAAGCAACACAATGGAACTGCATTTCTGTTGTTCCTTGAGCCCCAGACGCACTGTCACCATTTCTAATATACAATTCTCGTAAACCACAATCTGCATGGCACCAATGAAGACACACGTCACATCCGACCCAACTACAGGTGTTAGATGCCATATCAAACTTTGAACATACTAGACACATGCAAGCACTACAAAATCCATCCTTCGGCACACAGATTCTGCAATCACATTCATCGACAGGCAACTGACTTCGACAGGTGAGATTACGACACCTTAGGTTCAGAAAAATTTCAGCCAGATCAGAAGATGAGATTTCATAATTTTGCTGGAGAAAATCTTGAAGACCAGTTTTTAAAGCTACCAAGACTTCTAGTTGAGCTCGATGGGACTGTAATAGAATTTCTAAGGTAATATCGGATCTCCTCGCCAGAGCTTTTTGAAGATCAAGTAGCTTTGATCTCTTACCAGGATTCAGAATAACATCACGAACCGACTCCTTTAACCTTGAAGCAGCTTGTCTGGTCATTTCATTGAATTTCCTGGCTGCTGTGTGTATTGGCTCAGAAACTATCATGCTGATAATTGGCTCCATGAAATCGGCTCCACTCCCCGGAAATGACTGCTTTTCTTCTTGTACATCACCAGCAACTTTATCTCTAGAACCGTGCCTCCTCTCATTCCAGTAATCAGGTCCAGTTCCATGGGACACAATACTCTGTGTAGGGGATCTAACTTCAGTTGGATGCATTAACTGCACACCTGCTAACTGTTTATTGTGACTTAATTGACGATCAAGTCCTCTAGGTAGTTTAGAGCTCCCTTCGTCAGCTTGATGCGGTAATTGAACAACACGACCAATGATAATATCTTGAGACATTTGTGAATGGTGTGCAAGACCATTTCCATTAGACAATATCCTTTGGTACATGGGGTTTTCTTTGTTTTCCGTCTCATTAGAAGATTGACCTTGCCATGCCACAGGTGTTACTTGGTCCAATCCCTTAAATATAGGGCGACTCCCAACTGATTTTTCACAGTTGTCGTATGAATTGTTTGTCAGGGAACAGCTAGGGTTATGTGTGAATGTCTGAGAACCTGAGAACGACAATGATGCAGTATATGCATCAGAACTTGTTCGTAAACTACTAGCAAAGGACTGAACACTCCTCGCATGACTAGGAGAACTAGGAGCTTGAACTGTATTTTGAGAACTAGCAGCTTGTACTGTGTTTTGGGAATTGTTAGCGTATAAAA
Organism: Apium graveolens; assembly: GCF_009905375.1. Taxonomy (NCBI): domain Eukaryota; kingdom Viridiplantae; phylum Streptophyta; class Magnoliopsida; order Apiales; family Apiaceae; genus Apium; species Apium graveolens. The sequence goes on from NC_133653.1 coordinate 209,489,255, forward strand.
CACTTGGTAAGCTTAGAGAAAGTTCAAGCGGTTCTGTTGCTATCTGCTCATCTTTCAGCTTACTAGAACTTGACTTCTCTGCTATACTAGCTTTCTTGACAGGATCAACAAAAAACAACTGAAAGCCCCTTGGGCTCGGACCTTCCGTAAAGGTTTCAGCTTCAGCTCTTATAACATCTTCTGTACAATCGCTAGAAGGCACAATAGCCAAACCTTTCCCCTTGTCTTTAACACTTTGATCAATTCTGTCCTCTAATAATGACAGAACAACTTTAGATGTAACATTTTTGTCCCCAGTTCCCTCTATCAATCCAGGCAAATCAATATTCTCCGTCTTCACTTCAAGATCAATGCTCTTGTTATCCTTCTGCTCATAATTGGAAGGGCATGACTCTTTTACGGTGTCACTTGCTTTCTCTGCAGACATGCTATTCTCCAAGAAACACTGTTGATCATTGGCAACTTTAACAACTTCTGTGGTTGCATTTGCAACTTCGTCTTTACTTGTTTCATAAACAGAAGTTTTAGGAGAACCTGATAACTTATCAACAATTTTCACCACATTATGAGTAGCTTCTGACACTTGAGTTTCAGATTTTTCTTTATGGACTATTCCATGACCGGGCTGTTGCTTTGCCTCAGGCAATAAGTCTCTTTCCCCTAAACTTTTAGCTTTAACCAGATTATTGTTACTAAACTCCTCCGGATTGGGTTTCAACCCATTAGCAGCTTCTTCTTCCAACTGCTTAACTACTGGAACTGGTTCAGGATCAGGTTCCAGTTCCCCTTCTTCCATCTCACTGTTATTTCCACTCTCAATTGGCAGGTCTTCGTTTTTCTTCACTTCAATGCTTTTTGATTGCTCGCTTCCAGAATCCTTTGACCTTGGAGGTGACTTTGCATTTTTCGAACATGATGACGACTTTGCATTTTTTGAACAAGATGGTGACCTTGCAGTTCTTGAACAAGATGGTGACCTTGCAGTTCTTGAACAAGATGGCGACCTTGCAGTTCTTGAACAAGAAGGAGACTTCGTATCTCTCAAACCCTGTGGGTGGTCTGCTGTCCGCACCGACTGCCAGCTGTTGGGTCTCCCCATCTCTCCTAAACTTCCACCAGGGGACTTTACTCTTCCTGTCTCATCTGATGTCACCCTGCTTCCTCTAGCAAATTCATGACCACCCCTAGAACCATTTTCATCAACATCTTTTACACCACCAAATCTCCTCCAAGACGAAACACTCCCTTCCCTTCGTGATCGATCCCTCTCCGACCTAAAACCCTTCGGAAACTCCCTCCTTGGCACAGAAAAGCTCTCAGAACGATGAATCCGATCCCCATTATATCCACCTCGTGGCGAACTCACAATTCCTCTTTCACCACCATCCCTATACCTATCATACACTTTTCTCCTATCATAACTTTCCCCATCATAATCCGTCCGCTTCCTAACGGATCTCAAATTCTCACGATCATCATCCAATCGATCATACCTCGACGACGATGAAGACAATCCTTTCTTCCCATTATCAGACTTATAATACACGTTCCGATTAGACAATGACCGATGCAAATTCCCATCTTCTTTTCTTCCCCAATCTTTATTAGGCCCTTTATCCCCGTACGAAGAAATATCATCACTAGACTTCAATCTCTTCATCCTCCTATCACTAACACTAAAAACACCTCCAAACAGATCATAAAACACTAAAACCAACCAACCCCTTCAAAATACCAAATCTTTAATCACCAAAAACTCCAAAGTTTCAACCTTTTCACCGCAAAAACCCCAAATTTAACAACTGTCAAGAACCATCCTAAACTTCAATAAACCCCCTAATTTCAGCTAAACAAACATCAAGAAACTCATCTTCACACACAGATCTCATGAATATAAACAAAACCCATCATAAACACAGCCATACAACAACACATAAACCACAAAAAACAAAGATTAAGCTAGCACCACCAAAATCTTGAAAACCCAAAAGTTCATCATTTTGAATAAAGATTGCAACTTAAGCTCAGATTAAAAAACCCAAATCAAGAAATTACCAGAAGCTGGTGATTTGTAGGTTGCAGAGTAAAAAAGTCTCTTCAAAGTGGGTTAAAACAGACCAATCTGTTTGATCTCTTTTGGTTTAACTGTAGTCATACAAATGTGTGTATAATATGTTGAGTGTATGTATAGAGATTTGCAATGACAGTCAACGGGGGGTTGTGTTTAAAGTAGATGAGAGAAGAGAAGTGGGGCTTGAATACTCAGGGTGTGTGTAATGCGCACCAGGCGCATTTTAGAAAAGTGAAGTTGGTCAAAGTGTCAGTTGAAACACAGTGACGTCAGCAAGTAACTTTCCACGTAGGATTTTTGCAGTTGGTCAAATGTATAGTGCCACTTTCACTGCTTTTTATTAGTCCTTGTCTTAATATTTTAATTTTTTAACTTTTATTTTTTATAAATTGTTGAAATACTTAAAGAAAATATAGCAAATATTAAAAGTATATTATAGAGAAAAAAAACTTGGTATATTTTAAAATTATGTTGGATAGAAATTTTATTAAAACCTATTTATGATTATTTATTTATTTTGCTAAATCTATTTATGATTATATACTGTCCTAATTATATTTAATATTTATATAATTTTTTATAAAAAAAATGATCTATGTATACTTTTAAAATGTTTAAATACATGAAGTAAAATAGGTAAGAAATTAGAAATATGATATTGGTAGAAGTTATATAATAACCTTAATTATTATATGTATATTTGCATAAAATAAAAACAAGAATAAAGACGCAAAGAGAGGAGTGTACGCCTCAAGTGAACAATTGTTGCGTGATAGGCACACTCGGACCATACCTAAACCTCAAGTTCTGTTCTGTTATCCTTGACCTTGAGCCACTTTGATGATATTGTCTTATGTTATTTGTATATGTACAGACATATTTCCTCATATCCAAAATGAGCCCATCTCCTCACCAACAGTTTTTCGTTAATTTCTTTTTTAACAAAAACCCAACCGAATCTTGGAAATGTTTGGTTTGGTATATAGAAAACTCATGATATCACTCTTCAAAATAAATGATGTAATAATTTTCATTATTTTCATCCCCTTATCTATTTTGTAATTTCACCAAAACTAATGGCACATATAATTCTCCCACAAGATATTTTTGATCAAATGCAATGAAAATGAAAGCTTTATCATGTTCTCCAAAGGCAAAAGATAACAAAACATGGTCCCTCACTTCACATTCCTCATAAAAACCCAATTTGCTCATGTGTATCTAATTAAGATCCAACCACTTCCAATCTTTCATAAACAACTCTTCAATGGCTGCTCTCTCATTTGTTCATTCCTTCAACACAATATATGTAACAACAACCTATAGAAAACTTGATCAAATCAGGAAAACTCCAAGAATTGTAGTACCTTATTGTTGCCAAAGTAGAGGTCCTTTGAGCTTGAAGACCAAGAAAGAAGAGAAGGAAGAGAATGACAACAAGGGCTTGAAGTTTATGGTAAGTTTAGAAAAAGTAGGAAAAGGATTGAAGGAAAGTTTGAGTCCAAAGAGGAAGGGTGACTGGAAAGATTTGGTTTTGATGAGTTTGTCATTTGCAGTTTATGTTTATATATCTCAGAAGTTAGTTTGTGCTTATTGTGTGTGGACTTCTATGCTCAAGCAATGGTAGCTAGGACCACATTTCAACCATTCATCCTCTAATACATAATCCATTTGTAATATACTTGATCTGTAATAAGTATGCGTAAGTGTTATATAGTTCACATTTACATCTTCATTTGTTGGGTTTTTTCAGTATATGGTTATGTAGTTTTTTATTCTCACCTCCATATACATTTGATATTTTTAAACAAGCTATTTAGGATCAAGCCTCTGGCTGCTTAACCTTAACCAACTTTGTTCAACTTCCATCTGATACTGTTGAATTGTATCAAAGATTAACTGGTGGAATCGGAATTTACAGTCTTAACAATACATCAAGTCAACCACTTCTCTTGCAACTGACATAATATCTAGTTTTGAATGTTTAGGTTGCCAAATGAAGACTGACAACTTAAAGTCATTTTCGGACACTATATGCAAGACTCCACACAGTGGTCCTCCCAAAAACTCAAAACCTCAAAACACGTAATAAATAAATTGCAAGATTAGGTACTTCAGTAGTTCAAAGCTCTGATCATCTAAACATCTCAAGCAAATGATATGACTCATATTCAGTGGGATTACAATAAAAATGAGTGAATAATAAGATGATATTTTAGGGGAAGTACATTTTTAAAACGCAAGTGAAAAAAAATTAGCAAAGGGAAACAAAGAATGGGGAGAATCTCAAAAATATGTCAGGCTACAGAAAATCTGTGTTGCGTTGGTCATATTTTTCAATAAGAATGAAGATTTATATATAAATTGGCACGCTTGAGTAGTTATCCAAATTCAGAGAATCAATTGAAGGAGTGAATGAGTATCCCGTATATTTCGTATTTTCATTCTATTCTGAATGAGCATCATGCATTAATACTAAAGTTTTACCAGATTCTATTTAACCAAACTCACTATAAGAGATTTTTCAAGGAAGCAAGGGAGGGGGAGGGGTTAACATGCAATTTTTTTAAATAAATACTCATACCAAGGTTCACTACGAAAGTTCAAAGCTCATATTATACCAGTTCTAAGGTGAACAACTACAACATACTGATGATGTAATACGAACATAATTTAAAGTTGTATCATTCCAAGACACCTAGAGATAGCTACAAAATAAAATTAACTAGATTACTAGCAAGCTTGAAGAAAATTCAGAATACCCCACAAACAAGTTTTAAATACATTTCAGACAGCTTGAAGATTCAACTCCCTTCTACACTAGTATTGGACTGTTGTCTATGAGAACCTAGCCACCTCAGCCTGCAAAGAAAAAAAAGGTGGTAAGTTGTATACCAGAAGTGCTAAAGAATAAAAGAGTTCGTTAAAAAAATAAAACCAAATCCAAAAAAACAACAAAAATAATCTAGGATCCTGCTGAATATATGTGCAGCAGTGCACACTAATATGAATGAATGTTGAAAGCCTTGCGTTATTTTACTTATACAGGACTTTCAAAAAGTCTATATGATCTCTTTCCTTGTGAGATTAGTTTTTCTAACTCAATGAAGCAATTACCAGCCAATACATTTAACTTGGAACTACTATTAGTATCGTTACACTTAAAAGTTCTTTCAAAGAAGATGTTACCTCATTCTCTGACCCAACCCATTATACTTGTGGAATATCAACATGAAGGCCAACAGACTTGATACACCTCACCGAAGTAATATCAGGTTCAGGACAAATACAATAGTTTCGCACATATTGTGCACACTCTAAATGACTTGAAAAAGTTTTTAAAGAAAGTTATATGAAGCACAATACCTATGTTACTCGGACTCTTCATTTTACCTTCGAGTACCTGTGTCTGACACTCAACACTCGGACATGTACACTCGGACTTGGACACTTATTTTAGACTAAAAACATATATATTTTTTAAAATGTAGCCAAGTCCGATACTTGGACACGTATCCATGTCGGGCACTTCTAGCCGAGTCCGAGTAACATATAATGTATTAAAATTGGTTGTAATTTTACAATAATTGAGAAAGACCTGAATAATCTCTGCAAATATAAGAAATAACTGAAAATGTGAAAAAAGAACAAAAAAATTCATCTGCCGACTCCAGGTAGCTACAGTTCGTGCCTGTCTAGGCTGACTGGTCAAATTATTAATACTTCCGGAATACCTATCAGTTTTTTTAACTTAACATATAACCAAAATTCAGCAAATCTGTCTGACACAAGAATTGGGTTGTGCATATTTGAAATATTATTCATCCAATCTGACACAGGTGAAATTTTTGGTAATATAACATTTATTTTTCACACAAATGACCAATGTATGAATAACTAATTTTATTCTTTATATTATTGCCCTTGTTTATAGCACGGGCATATTACCTAATTATCTGACTAGACGCTTGCGAACTGCAGCTAGATTAGACACCTGCTAAAATTACATATGATTTCGGGGGGAAATGCATATGATAACCAGTATAAACTGCCACACTGAATTTATTAAGGTACTAAAAATTGCATTTGATCCCGAAAAAAAAAAGGAAAGGATAGACAGAAAAGACAAGTTAGAAAAGGGTTGACCTTTATCTACTTAAAAGCTCAGTATATCTACCAAAACATTCTCTCATCAACAAAAGAGAGAGATTAGACATCTCCAAAAATGCTTCTCAGCCATGTCTGCTAAGTGATAATCATATGGGCTACTTGATTAATGCCATAAAATCTAGTTCCGACTACTGATATATACTTTAGCAAAGGTCAAAATTCATCCAAGTATTTTCTCAAAGAATTAACAATACCTTAATTAAACATGTAGCGGTGTAATACGAGTGTAGTTTAAATTTCATAAACAAGTCCTGAGTATATATACCAATATGTGCTACCTGGATAAACACATGTAAAGTTAGACAGTACAATCAGTAAATGGAGTCACACCTCAAACGCATTCTTCAGATGATCCAGTTCCTTGTCAAGATCATTGATAGCCTGATTATACGCCTGCATTGGTGAAGACTGGCTAGTGGTATGAATCTGTCAACCAATCACAATATCACACTGTCAGAGAAAATAATATACGAATACAGATATACTAAAATCATGACCACATAAATAACTAAACAAAGATAAAACCTCAAATTGCAAGAATTTAAACATTTATAGCGTAGCAGTGTAGCCTTAAGGATACCTGCCACGCTTTGGTAATAAGTCAAAGGTTCGAGCCTTAGACAAATGTGTGTGTGTATTTAAATTTCACGTAATTGACCACATTCAAAACAAAACTACTAATAAGTACAGATACACTACATAGTCACTACACTGTTCGTTACATAAGCACTTAATCGTCACTCAAATATATAACCAGTAATATTTTACATGCAAAAGTTTTTTATCAGACAATTCCACTTCTTCGTATTGAGCTCTTCCAGTACCAACAGTCTTCAAGGAAGTTTATATCGTATTATGACCTTACGAAGTCCATATTTAATGCCTGGAAGTACTACGTATATCTTAAAACCACAAGTGCGGACCCAGTAGTTTACAGAATTCCAGCTCAACATAGTACCCTAATTCTATGCTCTGTATAGGAATTTCCACATTTAATCATTCCTGTGCATATCCATGCCCTGAAATCATGAGCACACAGTGCCCAGCATTTTCGTTGGCTAGCTTTTAACATGTTATCATCTAATATGGATAGTATTGAGCCTCGCAACAGCCAATACAAGTCAACATACTGTCAAGAATTGGTGCTTGTTATGATCCTGATGTTTAATTCCTCCGTTAGCCATATGAACAAATCCTTGTATAAATCAACACAAATAACAAAAAAACAGACGACTATATTTAGACATTATATCCTTCAAATGCATTAAAGGGGAAGACATAAGACTGGTGGTAATTACTTAAAAACACTTTCAAGCAAGTGAATCAGCTGACTTAAATTGCAGGCACCATTTAGTATTTAAATAGGATTTAAAGAATCAGTAGTCAATCAATTAATTTAAAACAGGAGTTAGAATATTCTGCCTTTTTCTTGATAAACTTATTTTCTTTTGGCGATTCAGTTTAACTTCGGAAGTTCAAAGCAATTCAAGACATATAGAAATGCAAGGACAACTTAAAACATGTAGCAATCCAATAAAGTGACTTCTATATATGTTCATATTGCTTTCAAAATTCATTAGACCTTTACTCCTCAACTCCAACAACATACTAGCTAACATCGACATAACCCCCCAAATCACAGTAGCATAACATCAAGTCATCAATAAATTTAAATCTGCACTATAAGCTAAAAAACATCACAAGGCATAACAAATTAACAAAATGCAAGGCACACTATGCAAAACAAAAAATTTGCAACCAAAAAATAAAAATATTGAATGGTTTTTGCAACAAAATGACTAAACAACCAAAACATAATCAACTGTGTACAACTTCAACATTATACACTTTGTGACTAGAAAATTTGAATTGATAAAGGTTGTAATAGTTTGCGAGCAATATATTTATTATTTGAGAATCTAACTAATTGCAATATTACATTTTTGCATCAGCAACAAAAAGTAAATGTACATATAACTTTGGTTTAAATCAACAAATCAATAAATGACGAAAAATCAACCAAAGTAATGGAGCTAATCTAATCTGCCAAAACAGGAATCAACAAAAATCAATCTAATGAAAATCAACCAAAAACAACTTTAACTTCTTTAAAGTATCAACCAAAAACAGTTTCTAACTTCCTCTGAAAATAAACCAAAAAGAATCCCAATCAATCGAACACAACTGCACTTACTTTGGACAAATCGACCACAATAGCACATTAAGTAAAACCAGTCAAAATAGAATGTATTATCTTACCTTCAACTCATCTTCACTCATTTCGGCTAAACACGTATATACATATACAGATCTCTGTAAATTCTTCCTCGATTTCTCTCTCTTCATATACATATATGCATACATATATGAACATACTTATTTTCCGATTGAGATAAAAGGTACAGAGAATAAAATAGAGAGGATGATGGAGAACCGACAGATCCGTGAAATGAACTCGGTCGGAGGTGAAGGAGAATTCCGAACAGAGGTTTTATTGAACCACCTACCTAACGGATTAGAAAAGAAAGAAAAAAGGAAAATATATGGAGATACGAGAGAGGGGGACACCGAATTACCATATACTTAAAACTTTAAAGTTATAAAAAACAAGTAGTATAAATGCAAAGTAAAAGTAAAGATTGTAAAAATGCAAAGGGTAAAATAAAAAACCACATATTAGGTTCTGATTTTTGAGACGGGAGACAAAAAAAATAGCTTTTTCTTGATCATGCTTATTTCTCTTCGCTATTCAATGTAACTTTTCAAGACATCTATATTTAAAATAAGATAACTTCTATGTCCTTTTATATAACATTCCCAATTTAGTACACCTGTGCATCAAATTAACTAGCTATTATCTTAGTATTAGTAAACCTAAATACAGCCTTAATAACATAAATGTAACATCAACAATAAATTCAAATACACACCGTAAGCTAACAAAACATCATAAGGCATACCAAATCAACAAACTTCAAAACACAACATTTAAAACAAATCAAAACAACAAATTAATTAAAAACGCGAAAAATACGAACCCTGACGATAATCTTGTACTGAAGAGGATGCGGAAGCTTGTACCCGGCAAAAAGCACATTCTCATCCCTATGAAGTTGCCTAATATTTCACCAAACATCAAAATTAGGGTTTTAATTGAGCTGAATTACAATTAAATATCGAAACTTTAACAGAAAAAAGAGGGTTAATTAAAAAATTACATGCGAACAATGTTTCCGATAGTGTGATCTTCTCGTTCAATAGTGAAAGAAGCTGCATTTATAATCTTGGTGTCTCTTTCATATGAAACCCTAGCACAGGTACATAACAGTGAATTTATGTAAATAGAGAGAGAGATAGAGAGATAGAGAGAGAGATATAGAGAGAGAGAGACTTTTTGGTGCCTTCGGGGACGACGAAGCGCTCGTATCGATCGGGAGCATTCATCTTGTCTTCAAAATCAGTGTCGTCTTCTTCGGGTTGTAGCTTCGAACTTCTCTTTCTTTTCTTTCCTTTTATAACCAAAAATCAATTGCTCTCCCCTTGTCTTTGCAAAAGTTGCTTTTTTATATGGTTCTTTGAGAGGCTTTTCTGAATTAAATGATTTTTACAAAAAAAAATATATAGTAAACTGATACTCTCTGACGTTTAACCTGTCTAAATTAATAAAATATGTCGGTCCCGACTCGGGATCAGTATTAAAAATTAATAACCCTTTATCGTGATAATTAATTAATATTTTTTCAGAAATTTTTAGTATTAAATATCGGTCCCAATTTTCACATAAAGTGATAATCTCAATTAAATACATACATTTCATATCCCTGTATGAATAAGAAAAATATTTTACTTACTTTATCAACATTGAATACTTCTGCATTACAACAAACTATACTGGATATGGTAGACGGGTAAATTTGAGATTATGTTCCTCCTCCGGCCAGTGTTGTTGATTTTTTTGAGTTACATTAGGTTGGTCTTTTTTGTACTGGTATAATTCTTTTCAAATTTTATCAGTCAGTTATTGTAATACGGCAAGATTGTTTTGGAGACATATTTTCTAGAAGAGTAGGTAACTTTTAATAATATTCTCTAATTTATATATGTAACTTTTAAAGTCGAAAAGACTAAATGCATGAATGGGATTGATGGTCATTAATTTTTTAAGAAATTTAAGAAACTACTAGTCTCTGGTTAGCTGAATATAGAAATATATTAAATAATCCTTTTTTTATAATTCTAGTTAGCTGAATATAGATATATAAAAGGTACAATATATATTAGTAATTAAAAAAAATAAATTATTTTTACACTAAAAAATACAAACCTCTCTTAAGTGATAACCTCTCTTAAGTGATAACCTCTCTAAAGTGATAATTTTTCGGTTTCAGTAGTATCACTTTAGAGGCGTTCTACTGTATTGACTTTTTTTTATAAAAAATAAACCCGGATTCATCTATATAACTAAAAATAATCTAAATCAATTTTAAACTAGCATAAAAACGCGTGCAAGACCCGGGTCTGTTTATAAATTAAAATAATTTCTCGAACGAGCCGAGGCATATATTAAAATAATTTTGTAACTAAAATACGATAAATGGTAATATTTAAATTTAACTTTTTTATAGTAATTTTTAAGGCTATTTTGATAAGAACGTGAACGTATGTTAACCGTATGATTTAAACGAAATAATCATATAATTATTAGACATTAAATTGGGTAAATATCAAGGAGTGTATGATGAACATATGATGCAATCTTATTAGTACCGAGTAAGATCAAGCTTAAGATTCTCTTACTTTTTCTTTTTATACATAAAATATATGATTACATATGTGGGTCATTACTCTATGAAAAACAATCATATTAGTATTGTGTAAAGATTAAACTTAAGGTTCTCTTACTTTTTCTTTTTATACATAAAATTTATGATTACTTATGTGGGCCATTACTCAATGAAGAACCATCTTATATGCATAATCGCGGAGAACCATTGATTTTATTATAAAATTGCATCACAAATTGTAAATTTTATTTCAAAAAATATAAAATTCGATGTTAATCTAGAATAATAATTATATTTGAATATAATAAAAAAATAACAATTAAAATTTGAAAAAAAAATAATTTTAAATTTGATTTTACAGTGAAACAATTTTGAATAACTGTGATCACACTCTCATTCCACCATATAACCATTTTAAACCTTTTCATTAAATTTCAAAGATTTTTTAAATAAAAAAATTGTGTAAATTGGCTTTTTAACTTTGTAATTAAAATTTGTAATCATATATGATGAAAAATGAAATAAATTATATATTTTTAAGTAATAATTCTCCATGTTTCTCTATATAAGAGAGTTTTTCATGGAATGTTACCCTAAATATGTGAGTTAATTTTAAAATATTGTAAGTCATATGTCATAACCTATTTGTATATTCGAGGATTCAACTCAACTCAAATAAGAATATAATAAGTAAATAGTGGATCTACCGTCAGAGAGATCTCGCAAAGTAATATCTGTCAAAGGATTCAGAAACAAGGTTCATCTACAGACTTGAGGAGTTAATTCACTGGAAGAAGTTCAAGAAGTTGATCATGCCTCAGTGATATAAATCAAGATCGTGGATTTAATCAAGTGACAGAGATCTCGTCAGGGTATCAATAAATTACAAGGATTTAATCTGAAGAAAATCAGAGTATCAAAGTCAACACATGAAGAAATGTCACGGAAGTTAGTCACTCATGAACCAGACAGTACATCGACTGTCAACGTTGAAGTGGTGGAATTGATTCATAATTTTCAGTGATTTTCAGAAGATTTGCAGAAGAATGGTTGCTGCTCAAGACTAGAATTAATTCTCTATTAATTAATTAAGTCATCTAATTTAATTAAGAAAATAAATTATATCTGCGAAGAATAATTTATTTATTAATTGAATTAATTGATTAATTAATTCTGAATTAATTTTAGGAATTTTCAGAAGTTTAATTGGTTTAAAAACAGTCTTAAATCAGCAAGACAATTGAAAATGAACTAGCATGACAATCTGGATTGTCATACCGATTGTCATGCCAAGTCATTTCAATTGTCATACCGAAAGTTACACTAGGAAGGAGATTGTCTTGCTAGTTCAACTGATTGTCATACCGATAGTCATTGTAGTTCAATCAGATTGTCTTGCTAGTACAATTGAAAGTCCTACTGAAAGTCTTGCTGAGCCAAAGAGATTGTCCTACCGATTGTCATTGCAGTTCAAGTAATTTTGTTGGATTGCATACAAAAAGAAAAAGAAGCAGAAGACATTAATTCACTGAAAAATACAAGAACAAAAGAGCAGCCGCCTTGAAATATTAAATCATCTTCTCTGCAGAAAATTCAAGATCAAATTTTTAGTTTCCAAGTTAAATCCAAACCACTAGAAATCTTTATCTTGTTCTTGTGTAACAATCTAGCGGATCAAAATCCCTAGAACTTAATCTCAAATTGCGTTTAGCATTTGATTCTAATTATTGCAAAAATAGAAAAAGTTCATGTCGAATTTATTCTAAATTTGTGATAATTAATTTGAGATTAATTCCTTGTAATCGATACAGTTGTTGTAACACCTTTCAAGTTTAATAATATTTTTATTTAACTTGAATTTTGTTTCACATTTTTTATTCCGCATTTTATTCGATTATTTGGTACTGTTTGTATTCAACCCCCTTCTACAAACAAATTGGGACCTAACAAATATGTATAAATTTATAAATAAGATCTTGATCAGCACCCCGAACCAGCAAATATAACTTAAAACTAAATATTACTTATAAATATGTTATGCCACATGATAAATATAACTAACTTAATAAAATTATAATATATATACTAACTATTGATTTTGGATAATATCCGATTAATTATTTCAATCAATCTCCAATTATCTGATTAATCCTTTAACGGTGTTTGCACAGATTAACTCTGATTCCCGCTTTCTGCGATATCACGTATTCTAAAATTTTTAAGTCAAAATTATAAGTGTTTTGTAAATTTAGTGTGTGATTGATTAATTTATAATTATGTAAATATATATTAGGCGTCCACATATCGGGTTGATCAGATTTAAAATATTTTTACTTTTTAAGATCAGGCCTAATTGAAATAATTTGAAAATTTTCAAACCAACCAATGAAAAATAAACTAATAACCCAACCATACTCGTCGTGTTTCAGTTTGTGTTGGGTCGGCTTGAATAAGTTCAATAAGCTTACAAAATTTAAATATCAATGTGCGTATTAAAAATAAAAGACTTTTTAATTTATAATATTATTTCTAATATTTAGTTTTGAGTAACAATGTAATTTTGGTAATGTAGATTATATTGTAAGTAATATGTGTACGCATAATGTAATTATAAAACTACAAAATAAAAGTATAATATAGTGTGCAGTGCATAGTTAGATATAACATATACATACATACTAAATAATCGAACAAAGTTTGAAATATAAATCGAGTTGGGTTGGATGAAAAAACATAGAAACCTAAATCAATCCACTTAATTCAATTTTTTAAAGCTAACCACATATTATTTTTAAAGCCATTTAATCTACCAAAAGAGGGTCAGGTTGATTCGTCCGATCGAGATTGTGACTAAATACATAGTTATACATAAAATTTTAAAACATGAAAAAAATGAGTCACATAAGTAATATAACTAATATTTTATTTACTTAGAAGTTAAAATAAAAAATTGGGTTAAAGGAAAATTGTAATTTAATTAATAAGATTTTTAAAACAAACTTAAAAGTCAATTTACCACAATAGTTATGACATGAAATTCTGAAAAAGAGGTCGGTGGTTCGATACTTAGCTAGAACAAATTCATCTCATTTTGCATAAATAAAAACGATATGAAATAGAACATCAATATTTACAACCGAATGCATAAATCAGACACAACAATCTATCATAGTTTAGTCCGAAAAAGATAGCAATTTGGTATATATATTAGTTGTTGACTTGTATCTATAAAAACTCTGAATACTTCTATTCTTATTAATTTGGGACTATACAAATAATACCCCGTCTTATTGGGTCGACGTCCTTGTCGAGCCCATAAACATACATACGAAACTCGGACAGTGATTGTACACTTCCGGCCGGGTGTAACTCTGATATCATTTATAACATTTAAACCCACCATTGAATACATACTCGACCTAACAACCCGTCATAATTCAATCCGAACAAGCTAAAAATTTGATACACATTAATTATTTACTTGTATCAATAAATGTCTCGAATACCCTTATTTTTTCGATTTGGTATGTTACATGACACATTTGTAATTTTTAGATATACTACGGTTAAAAGGTAACTTCATAGTCATTTTATTGATTTTCATTGTCCTTAAATTTAAATTTATTTCTTGTTATATTATTAACTTTGTTTAATTTTTTAGTTTAATTTTTTTGTTACAAATTTGTTTTATTAGCTTTTTACAATAAACTATATATCATTTTAACTATACCAATATTAAAATTATATATCTTGATTAATAGTAAAATTATTTGATTTATTTACTCGAAATTAGAAATGACTTCAACATTCCTGTATTTGTTGCATATTCTTGAAATACTAATGTTAGGGGTACAAAAAATATCGTTGATGTGGCATGGGTGATGTGGTAATATGGAATAATTTAATTGGTGTTGTTAGTGTGAATGCATGAGGGTCCATTTATATTTAGCCAATAAAAATCTGACACGTGTAATTTCGCACCCCTAGTATTTTCCTATTTGAAATGATTTTGTAATTTAATAATTTTAAATTAGATTGAGCATGTAACCAAATAATCGATCCCTAACCAAGGTTCCATTAATATGATACAAAATTTCTTCAGGGGACACTATACATTTTAATTGTATTGTATAAGTGTGTACTATTGTTATTCCTAGAGGACTAACAATGAGATTTACAGAAGGGGGGTTGAATGTAAATCTCAAAACTTTTTCAGGTTTTGAGAAGTTTATTAAAGCAGTGTGTTCTAGATGAACAAGTGTATGAATTGCTTTGAGCTAATGCAGACAGATATATATTCAAACACAAAATGTAAAGAACACAACAAACTTTAAAAACTTTTCTGGTGGATTTGTTGTTCCACCAGAGATGGTATATTAGAAAATCTGTGTTCAACAATGTTGATCACAGCTGCATCCTAGTACAAACTAGATGAATTTTCTCTCAAGATATTTCTTAACAGCTCTGGAAAATTTCTCTCTAATTACTAGCTTCTTCTTGGTTTATATATTACCAAGTGTACAAGTGAAAAACAATATAAAATTACAATAGTAAAATAAGTTCTTCACTTGCTTCTTTTCCTGTTCACTCAAGTACTTTGTTGACTATTGCATCTTTGTACTAAAGAAGAACGGTTGCTTTTTCTGTTGATCCTGAAATTCGGCTACCACATCTCAGTTTTCTCTGTCAACCCATGTGCCTCTGTTTGTAGGTACAACTACCACTTATCAACGGCTAATTAGCAGAACATCCGTTGAAGCTTTCATCCGTTGATGACTTCATCCGTTGAAGCTTTCATCCGTTGATGCATTTATCCGTTGATGCATTTATCCGTTGATGCTCTAGAGACATCCGTTGAAGCTTAGCTTCTCATCCGTTGAAGGTCTTTTAAGTCATCCGTTGATACCACTTCATTTATACAAAATTACAAGGCATGAAATATTTACAATTGGCCTTCCTATCTGCATATCATCTAGTAGTCAACATGACTCATAGTTTCTCTCAACTTCTAAGAGTTACATTTTAAATACAGAGACTGAAATATGCTACAATACTAGACTTATTTCTAAGTAAAGCTACACCATCAACGGATAGCCAAAGTGGTCTTATCCGTTGAGGCTACAGACACTAAATTTCTACTTAAGTGTTTTGTTAAACATATCATCAAACTAATGCACATATATTCCTAACAATCTCCCCCTATTTATGTCTATAAGAATTGTAGGCATAAATTCAGGGTTAACTTGATGATAACAAAACACTTAACAAATATTTGAATTGAAACTAAGTAGAAATATAAAAGTGCTGCAAAAGTGTATGTACTAGGAGGTAATTGAAGATTTACAGTATTTCCAAGGGTGCTCCTCTAGCCTGAGCAAATCATCATTTTCTTCTTTGTTCCCTGGTTTTCTTTCCTAGCCCTTTGTCATTTTCCTCAATTTGGAGTTGGAGTTGTCTGAAGAATTCAGTTTCATCTTCATCACTGATATCCAACTTAGATTGCATTTCCTTGAGAGTTTCATTACTGGCAATCTTGAGTTGGTCTTCAAGTCTGAAAAATCTTCTGACTCCTTTGTCATCTCTAAATTCCATCAACCAATGAGGTGATTTGTGAATTTTAGTTCCCCTTTCTTGTATGAGTAAGGTTCTGGGCAAAGCATTTGGTTCCCTCCAAGTCTTCCTTATGTTGGCAATCTTGTTGAGAATTTCAGTCTTGGCTGTTCTGGTAAAGCCAGAATCCTTTTTGATGGCTGAAAAGACTCTGATCAAGGTAGAGTAGCCTTCATTTAGAATCCTGTAGAGAGGCCATGTTCTTTCCCCAGCTCCCTTATATCTGAACACCAATCTCTCTGGTAGCTGTCTGTAGGCAGCTATTCCCCTTACTTCCTCCAGCTCATCCAGATAGAGATTAATGTCTGAAGCTTCTTTTATGTCACAGATGTGAACATAATCATCTTTAGAAATGGGTGGCTTAGGGTTAGGTTTTTGTTTTTGAGTGAATTTCTTAGAGGTTAGGGGAGGTGTAGATTTAGATTTTCTTTTCTGTTTCTTTGGTAGTGGTAGAGTGGTTAAAAAGGTAGGCAATGTGATGTTGTCCCAATCAATAGGTTCCTCTTTTGGAATGATTGGTTCACCATGGATATTTATAGAGGGATCAGCAACAAAAGGTTCAGGTATGGAAGGTAGTGGTTTAGATATAGATTTGGTATCTTCAGGGTTATCTTCACTCCTTCTGTGTGCCTTGGCCTTTCTTCTGTTTCCCTTCTGCCATTCCTCTCTTTCCTCCATATTTTCACCAAATATACTCCCAAGAACCTCATCTAAGTTAGCAATCTTTTCTTCACCCCTGACTTCAATTCCTTTCATTTCTTCAACTTGGCTTGACTTTAGCTGTTTTTCAAGCTTTGCTTGTGCTCTTTTGTCAGCCTTGAGTTTTACAGCTTCTTTCTTCAACCTTCTGGTTTCTTCCCTTTTAGCCTTTAGAAATTTGGGATGTCCTTGCATCACACAGATACTCTTTCCCTCTCTATAGATAAAGGCCATGTTCATTCTCTCACCCTTGTCCTTGGTCTCCTTCTTCTTTATGATGCTTGCACTTAGAACTTTGTCTCCATCAGGTTTTGGAAGAGGAAAGTCTACTTCCTGCATCTGAGCAAAGTCTAGGGGATTCTTTGTGGAGTCCATACTGGATCTAGTGTTAGGCTTTAGAACCATAGGTTTTAAATTCTTGAAAGAAGTCTCTCCAACCTTATTTCTCCCTACTGGCTTGAGCTCCATGTTGATTGGTTCAATCTTTGTGCTAAATTTCACAGATGTTGATTTATTTTGTGTAGAACCAAACACCAATTGCAACCTTTCATCAATTCTCCTCCATTGTTCTTTCATTTGTATTTCAGCTGCTGCTAGCTGAATCAAATCAATTCCATCAGGTTTTCCCTTGATTTGAATGATTGGAGAGGTAGTGATGGCAGGAACTAGCACTTTAGATATCTGAATCTTTGTAGAGGGCTCTCCTTCCCCTTCCCTTTTATTCTCCCCCTTTTTGTTATCATCAAGGAGAGGGGTCAAGCCTTGTGCTTTTGCCAGCTGCATTAGGAGATTGGTTTGAGATTGTTGGTTGAGAAGAAGGGTGGCCACAGAGTCTTCAATTCCTTGAACTCTGTCTTCCAACTTGGCCAGCCTTTGTTCAGTAACTGATTCCTTTTTCAATCTCGAAACCAAGTCCTGCAAAGTACCATAGGGCATGACTGAATCCAATTTTTCTGAAGTGAAGGATTTCAAGTCAGCAATATCTTTCCTGAGATCATCTAGACTCATATTTTGCTTTACTTTCTGCAACTTCATGAGATGCAGTGAGTCCAGGTGAGCTTGGAGGATAGCCTTGATATTTGCATTTGAAGTGTTCTGAATGGCCTGTTGAATAGTGATGATTTGTTTGACCAAGTGGACATTGAATTCACCTGTTCTATGCTCCTTAGTCAGGGCCCATTCAGGTAGATTAGGAATGGAACTAGGGTCTTCATCTCCCCCTATCTTCATGCTTCCATCAGAAGAAATAGAGTCATCATCATCAGAATTTACTCCAAATTCCTCAGATGGCTCACCAGCTGTAGAAGGCATCCTGTTAATAGCAGCTTTATCCCTTTGAAGAGATTCTGTTGAGTGCACTAGATGTAGTGTCCTTTCTGCCTCCTCATTGCCCTGAGCAGCCAACATTTGATAGGCTGTCACAGGATGAGTAAAAGTGTCAGCATCCAAGGAAATGTTATCAATTACAGCTTTGTAATGTTGCTGAAATTGTCTTTCCTTTTCAGCATCATCCACAATCATTGACTCATGAGCAATGGCTGGTTTCACCCTTGTATCAACTGTACCTGCTATTCTCTCTTTTTCTCTATGTTCTTGCATCAGGGGCTCCCCCTGGCTCACACATCTCACTCCCTCACCTTCACCTTCTAAGGTGGTACTCCACTCACTGACTTTTGCCATGCTGGAAGAAATAGCATGCATTTTTGTGCTCTCAATCTCTCCTTTTGCCTGGGAGCAACCCAGCCTCTCACTCAAATTTTCACTCCCTGCCCTCAATCCTAAAAGTGATTGCACAGTATTCATGTCTTCTACACTTGGAATCATTTCAGTTATTTGTGTAGAGACTATCAACGGATGTGGAATATCCGTTGAAGTTGAAACTGTTGTTATCAACGGATAACTGCTGTTAAGCTTATCCGTTGAAGAGCAACCACTTGTCAACGGATGAGTGATATCCGTTGAAGAAGGAAAAGAAGATGAAATTGAAAGTGATATAACTGTTGAATCTGTATAGATTGATTTGATATGTGTTGATACAGATCCTTCAATTATATCTGAAAGAATTTGCGGGTGATCCAACAAATCATCTAAAAGATGATGATCACCTGTATTTGAGTGGGGCTCCTCCCTGAGTTGTAAAGAGGGAGAATCAGGAATTGATGGGAATAACATATCCACATCCAGAGATGGTGAAGAAGTATTTGGTGATTGATGTGTAGTTATTGTGAGAGAATGGGGCTGTGACTCCACATTTATTGGAGTCACATCAAACTGAGTTTGAGAAGGCACAGAGACAGATGGATGTGTCTGTGCAGTGTGTGCACCCTGTGTAGAAGATTGGGTTCTAGCCTTCTTTCTTCTAATAAAAGCTTTTGTAGGTGAGTGTTTGGCTTTAGTGTCCCTCCCTCTTTTGTTCTGTGTTCCTGGTTGGGAACTCTTTTCAATAGTAACATCCTTTTGGGAGGATGCTACTAGGGATGTGCTAGAAACCTTTTCAACCACCACAGCTTTTTGAGAAACTGGGGCTTGGCTAGCTTGGGAAGCACTCAACTCTCCTTCCTTATCCTGGGGGTTTCTTTGATGTTCACCCCTCCCCTCACCACTCACACCCTGTTCACTTCCCTCAGGGTTAATGGTTGTTGTTACAACTGTTGTCTTTTGAGAAACAACAGAGGTGGTTTTCTTTGTCTTGGATTTTGAAAGTTTAGATTTGGTGACCTTGGTAGAAATCTGTTGGGGCATTAACACAGATTTCATGGCCACACTAGAAGATAAAGAAATAGAGGGGTTGGAAGAAGTAGGAGTTGTAGAAGCAATTACCTCACCTACCTGGGGTGCATTCATGATTGGTAAATATACCAATTGCACACTGCTGTTGAGATCCATTCTCAATAAGTCTGCAAGAACTCTTTTCTCTTGTGCCCAGCACTTGAGTTTATTATTCTCATTGATAATGACTAAATTTTCAGCAACATGGTTAGCCAATAACATAAAGAATCTAGCATAATAGATGTTATTAGGTCTATTAGCTTTGTTACCTAATCTAGTACCTAATTCTAGCATCACATAGTTGCTAAAGTTAAAGTACCTATCAGAAACAAGCATATAGAACATATTAACAAGAGATGAAGTTATGGCATCAAAATTACTAATTTTCCCAGAGAAAACCTTTATGAAGGCATCCCCAAGAAAACTCCATTCTTTCCTAAGGCCTTTTCGTCTAATACCCCCTAAATTAGCAGAGTTAAGAGAGTAACCTATGGAATCTAACATGCTGGATACATCACTATCAGTGTGTGGTGTCATGGCATTGTTCTCAGGTAATTTAAAACATGCTTGTAAGTCATCACAGTTAATACAGTGATTTTTACCTTTGAGAGTGAAGGAGATAGTCATATCCATGGAGTTGAACTCAGCAGTTGTCCAAATCTCCTCAACTACTTCACAGAAAATCGTTGGGGCTTCCAGCATTGCATAGCTAAGTTTACAGTTTTTGATGAAGTCCATCATTTTGTGATAATCTGAGTGGGCTTCATTCTTTTCTACCAGAGCTATGAAATTGTTCTTCTCGTAGATGAACCCAGATTGAGACATAATCTTCACGACTGGTGCCATTGTTGTGAGTAGAAATTGCAGAGAATAACTTGAAGGTTTTGCAGAGAGAAAATGGTAAATGCTTGAAATTCTAAGAAAGCGTAAAGTAATAATGAACAATCAGAAGGGCTTATATTCTTTCAAAGAAAAAGAAATAAATAAAGGATTAATCAGTAAATAGGTGTTAGTGAATTTCAGCCGTTTAAAAATAAACTGTAAGTATTCTAATAACTACCTTTAAAACCAATACATACAGATGTATGTATGGTATCAACGGTTAAGAAAATAGAATCAACGGCTGTGAAACACCTCAAACGTCTGATGTGACATTTCAACGGATAATGTAAATTGTCATCCGTTGAAAGGTACTTCAGTTTTATCCGTTGACGGATAAAAGTTCCAGAAATATACTTGTCTTTCAACGGATAATGAATATCCGTTGACAGAGCAATTTTGACTTTCAACGGATAGGGAACATCCGTTGATGGAATAAACTTTGTTAAAAGTCAAATTTGTTCTAGCAACTAATATACTTCAGGCTTCACATCAAATTGCAAAGAAGACATGAATTTTAAGAGTAATTAAGCATACCTAGCTCACTTACCAATCTTGTGAATGTTGATTCATCAAGTGGCTTGGTAAATATGTCAGCAATTTGTTGTTCACTTGGAACAAAATGTAGTTCCACTGTACCATTCATGACATGCTCCCTGATGAAGTGGTACTTAATATCAATGTGCTTGGTCCTTGAGTGCTGCACAGGATTCTCTGTTATGGCTATGGCACTTGTGTTGTCACAAAAGATAGGTATTCTATCAACATGAAGTCCATAATCAAGGAGTTGATTCCTCATCCATAACATTGAGAACAGCAACTTCCAGCAGCAATGTATTCAGCCTCAGCTGTAGAAGTAGAGACTGAATTTTGCTTTTTGCTAAACCATGATACAAGCTTGTTTCCCAGGAATTGGCAGGAGCCTGTTGTACTTTTCCTGTCTATTTTGCAACCTGCATAGTCTGCATCTGAATAACCAATTAGATCAAAGCCAGATTCTCTAGGATACCAAATTCCTAAATTTGGTGTACCCTTGAGATATCTGAAAATTCTCTTGATAGCAATTAAGTGAGACTCCCTAGGATCAGCTTGAAATCTAGCATACAGACATGTAGCAAACATTATATCTGGTCTGCTAGCAGTTAAATATAAAAGAGAACCAACCATGCCTCTATAACTTGTAATGTCCACAGACCTTTCAGTCTTATTTAATTCAAGTTTGGTGGCAGTGGCCATGGGAGTTTTTGCAGATGAACATTCCATTAAGTCAAACTTCTTTAAAAGATCATGAATATATTTAGTTTGACTAATGAAAATTCCATTACTAACTTGTTTAATTTGTAAACCAAGAAAATAGGTTAGTTCTCCCATTAGGCTCATTTCATAATTACTTTGCATTAGCTTAGCAAACTTTTTACAAAGTTTATTATCTTTAGAACCAAATATTATGTCATCTACATAAATTTGAACAAGTATACTAGAGCCATTAACATTTCTAAAGAAGAGAGTTTTATCAACAGTACCTCTAGTGAAGTGATTCTCCAAAAGAAATTTTGATAATGTTTCATACCAGGCTCTAGGTGCTTGCTTCAGTCCATAGAGTGCTTTCAACAGATAATACACATAGTCTGGAAAATTTGGATCTTCAAATCCTGGAGGTTGACTTACATAGACTTCTTCCTCTAATTTTCCATTTAGAAATGCACTCTTGACATCCATTTGATAGACTTTGAAATTGGCATGGGCTGCATAGGCTAGAAAGATTCTGATAGCTTCAAGTCTTGCAACAGGAGCATATGTCTCATCAAAATCTATTCCCTCTTGTTGAGAATAGCCTTTAGCAACCAATCTGGCTTTATTCCTTATGATAATGCCATTTTCATCCATCTTATTTCTGAATACCCATTTTGTATCAATAGGACTCTTGTTCTTTGGTTTGGGTACCAGCTTCCAAACTTGGTTTTTCTCAAATTGGTTTAGCTCTTCCTGCATAGCTAATATCCAATCTGGATCCAATAAGGCTTCTTCCACTTTCTTAGGTTCCTCCTGAGATAGAAAACTACTATACAGACATTCATCTTGAGTAGCTCTTCTTGTTTGCACTTTAGATGATGCATCACCAATGATCAGTTCAAAGGGATGATTCTTGGTCCATTTCCTTTGAGGTGGAAGATGAGCTCTAGATGAGGTGATCTCAGTATTGTCATGATGTGAGACAGCGTTTTGATTAGTTGAAACTCCCCCTGAGTTGTTGGTCCTTTGCAGGGAACTTGGAGTTCCATCAATTAATGATGTAAATTGATTATCAGTTGATGAGCTATGATCAACGGATGCTTCATTAAGTACTTCAACGGATGATGCACAATGTCTTTCAACGGATGCTGAATTTTGTGCATTATCCAGGGGCAAATTTTGTATTCCTTTTGAAGTGTCGTCTCCATCAATCTCTTCTTCACTATCATCACAATATATTTCAATATTGTCAAATTTGAGTCTCTCATAATGTTCCTCATCTGTTAGTCCATCAATCTTTTTATCATCAAACACAACATGCACAGATTCCATAACAATGTTGGTTCTTAGATTGTAGACCCTATAAGATTTTCCAGCTGAATAACCAACAAATATTCCTTCATCAGCCTTTGCATCAAACTTCCCTTTGTGGTCAGATTGATTCCTCAGTATAAAACATTTACATCCAAAGACATGAAGAAAGTTTAGAGTTGGTTTTCTTTTCTTGAACAACTGATAAGGAGTCATGCCTTTAGCTTGATTGATCAAAGAAATATTTTGAGTGAAACAAGCACAATTAACAGCTTCAGCCCAAAAATATGTTGGTAACTTTGATTCTTCAAGCAATGTTCTGGCAGCCTCAATTAAAGATCTGTTCTTTCTTTCAACTACCCCATTTTGCTGAGGTGTTCTTGGAGCTGAGAACTCATGCATGATTCCATTTTCTTCACAGAACAGCCTTAATGTCAAATTCTTGAACTCAGTTCCATTGTCACTCCTGATGTTTCTTACCTTCAAGTCAGGATGATTATTGACTTGCCTGATGTGATTGATAATGATTTCACTTGCTTCATCCTTTGATCCAAGAAAACAGACCCATGAGAACTTTGAGAAATCATCTACAATCACTAAGCAATATCTTTTTCTTGCTATTGACAATACATTGACTGGTCCAAACAAATCCATATGTAGCAGCTGTAATGGTTCATCAATTGTTGTTTCAAGCTTCTTCTGAAATGATGCTTTCCTTTGTTTGCCTTTCTGACAAGCATCACACAGACCATCCCTTGAGAATTCAACAAGAGGAATTCCTCTTACTAAGTCCTTTTTGACTAGATCATTCATTGTCTTGAAATTCAAATGGGATAGCTTCTTGTGCCATAGCCAACTCTCAACTGAACTTGCTTTGCTGAAGAGACAAGTAATAGATTCTGCATCTGTAGAGTTGAAGTCAGCTAAGTACACATTTCCTTTTCTAACTCCAGTTAGAACCACTTTGTTGTCTTTCTTACTAGTGACAACACAGGCTTCAGAATTGAAGGAAACTGTATTCCCTCTATCACATAGTTGACTGATGCTCAGTAAGTTGTGCTTGAGACCATCAACTAATGCAACTTCTTCAATGATGACATTCCTTGTTGAAATCAAGCCATATCCCATAGTAAACCCTTTGCTGTCATCTGCAAAGGTTATGCTGGGGCCAGCTCTCTCTTTAAACTCTGTGAGCAGGGAGAAATCTCCAGTCATGTGTCTTGAACAGCCACTGTCCAAGTACCATAGATTTCTTCTATTTTCCTGCACACCACAAAATCAATCAATTTGATTTTGGTACCCAAGTTTCCTTGGGTCCATTCTTGTTAGCCTTTCTCCTAGACTTCATTCCTCCTGCATCTTTAGACTTAGGTGAGTTTGAGTCAACCTTGGTCTTAGATGTGGTTGGTTGAGGTGTAGGGTTAGTCACAACATTATCCAGCACATTTATAGAATTATTAGGCATGGATTGTGCATACATGTTATTCCACATTGGCATATTGTATGGCAATTGAGGCATACTGAATGCAGCAAGATAAGGATTGTTAAAATATGGCATGTTTGCAAAATGTGCATAAGGATTTTGTTGAGACATAACAGGCATAGCATGTAGAGGTGATACAGACATGTTAGGCATGGAAGAGGGTACAGTTATGGGAGATTTCTTAATAGATTTACAATTAGCAGATAGATGATTAACACTACTACAATGCACACAGCTTTTTCTAGGAGCATACTTATCAGGTGTGTAATTGTTATGTTTGTTAACTCCTACCTTCCCATTTCTGTTGGATTTCCTTTTGGATTCCTTTTTATCCTCAACCATCTTGAGCCTATTGTTTAACTGTTCTAAGGTCATGTGCCCTACATTCACCTTTCTGACATCTTTGGATGTGCTTGCTTCTTCTTTGAAAAAGTTCTTTGAAGTTGAACCAAACTTTTTGTTGAGTTTCTTTAGATTTTCTCTTTTAACAACATCTGCCTGTTTTAATTGAGGAATCTTCAACGGATGTTCCTTTTCTTCCTTCAACGGATAACTTTCATCATCCGTTGATTCCACATCCGTTGACAGTCCATCAATTAATTCCAGTTTCTTTTTATTTTTATCCCAGGCAGTTTCACAGAATGATTCAATTCCTTGGACTTTGGCAATTTGAGCACTTACATCCCTAGATGTTTTCCAGGCTTTAATCACCTCTTGCTCTTTCTCTAATTGATTGGAAAGTATTTCTACTTTCTTAACAGATTCAGCTAGTTCATTCTCAACAGATATACAATGCAATTTGGTTTTCTCTAGGTCAATCAACTTATTTTCTAACACAGTATTTCTATTGCTTAAAAACAGATTGTTCTCTTTGATCCTACTATTTTCTTTAGCAAGAGATTTAAGAGACACACGCAAATGATACAATTCAGTAGACATGTCATTGAAAGCATCATTGCACTCTTCTTTAGTAAGCTGTGTTAAATCAGTAGTGATTACCTGATTGCTTGATGAACTAACTTCATTTTCTTCAGAATCAGCCATGAGAGCAAGGTTGACATAATCCACATCTTCATCCTCTTCATCTCCATCAGCTGCCCAGTCCTTTTCTTGAGTAATGAAAGCCCTTTCCTTCTGTTTGAGTAGATCAAAATATTTCTTTTTGTAATCTACTTGTTCAAATTTCTTCTTTTCAGAGGTTGGCTTTCTTCACTCACTTGCAAAGTGTCCACTTATACCACAATTAAAACACTTGAACTTGGATTTGTCCACCATGTTCTTATAGGGTTTAGTGGCTCTAGTGTTTTTCCTGAACTTCATCTTTGCAAATCTCCTGGACAGAAATGCAAGATGCTCATCAATACCATCAGAGTCATCTTGACTGGAGTTGTCTTCATTTTCAGCAACTTGCTCTTTACCCTTGTCTGATTCTGGATTTCTTACACCATCTTTGGAGCTTGATGTAGATCTCACAGTTTCTTTTCTGCATGCTTTCTCATTTTCAGCTACCAATGCAACTGAACCTCCTTTCTTTCTCCCCCTCTCCAATACCTCATCCTGTTCCAACTCTAGTTCATAAGTCTTCAAGATTCCATATAATCTTTCAAGAGTAAAGTCCTTATAATCCTGAGAGTTTCTTAAGGAAACAGTCATGGGTTTCCATTCCTTTGGTAAGGATCTCAAAAATTTAAGATTTGAATCCTTCACCTGGTACACTCTACCATACAGCTTCAGTCCATTCAACAGCTTTTGGAATCTATTGAATGTGTCATTTAAAGATTCATTCTCTTCAAAATGAAAGTACTCATACTGTTGAATGAGAAGCTGCATTTTGTTCTCTTTTACTTGTTCTGTACCTTCACACAGCAGCTGAACTGTGTCCCAAACCTCTTTGGCAGTTGAACAATTTATCACATTATCAAACATATCCTTGTCAAGACCATTAAACAAAATGTTCATGGCCTTCTTATCCTTGTGGACTTCTTCTGTGTCTTCCATTGTCCATTCTGCTCTAGGTTTTGGAATGGATTGACCAACAGCAATTGTGGCCGTAGCAACTGTGGCTGCTTTGTGGGGAATGTGAGGACCATTCTCAATGCAGTTTACATAACCTTCATCTTGGGAGAGTAGATGAAGGTGCATTTTCACCTTCCAGTGGTGATAACTGTCTTTGTCAAGAACTGGGATCTTTACTCCAATATCCTTCTTACTCATCTTTGTTAGATTCCAAGATCTTTAAACTCTTTGTGTGTCAAGAGCTTGCTCTGATACCAATTGTTATTCCTAGAGGACTAACAATGAGATTTACAGAAGGGGGGTTGAATGTAAATCTCAAAACTTTTTCAGGTTTTGAGAAGTTTATTAAAGCAGTGTGTTCTAGATGAACAAGTGTATGAATTGCTTTGAGCTAATGCAGACAGATATATATTCAAACACAAAATGTAAAGAACACAACAAACTTTAAAAACTTTTCTGGTGGATTTGTTGTTCCACCAGAGATGGTATATTAGAAAATCTGTGTTCAACAATGTTGATCACAGCTGCATCCTAGTACAAACTAGATGAATTTTCTCTCAAGATATTTCTTAACAGCTCTGGAAAATTTCTCTCTAATTACTAGCTTCTTCTTGGTTTATATATTACCAAGTGTACAAGTGAAAAACAATATAAAATTACAATAGTAAAATAAGTTCTTCACTTGCTTCTTTTCCTGTTCACTCAAGTACTTTGTTGACTATTGCATCTTTGTACTAAAGAAGAACGGCTGCTTTTTCTGTTGATCCTGAAATTCGGCTACCACATCTCAGTTTTCTCTGTCAACCCATGTGCCTCTGTTTGTAGGTACAACTACCACTTATCAACGGCTAATTAGCAGAACATCCGTTGAAGCTTTCATCCGTTGATGACTTCATCCGTTGAAGGATGTTATCCGTTGAAGCTTTCATCCGTTGATGCATTTATCCGTTGATGCATTTATCTGTTGATGCTCTAGAGACATCCGTTGAAGCTTAGCTTCTCATCCGTTGAAGGTCTTTTAAGTCATCCGTTGATACCACTTCATTTATACAAAATTACAAGGCATGAAATATTTACAATTGGCCTTCCTATCTGCATATCATCTAGTAGTCAACATGACTCATAGTTTCTCTCAACTTCTAAGAGTTACATTTTAAATACAGAGACTGAAATATGCTACAATACTAGACTTATTTCTAAGTAAAGCTACACCATCAACGGATAGCCAAAGTGGTCTTATCCGTTGAGGCTACAGACACTAAATTTCTACTTAAGTGTTTTGTTAAACATATCATCAAACTAATGCACATATATTCCTAACAACTATCCTATTCATGCAAATATATGTTAAATCAACTATAGGTTATGATCCAATTTGTATATATATAATCATAATTTTAACTTAATTTTATATATTAATTTGATTATGCATATGATTTATTTAATTATTTAATTTATAATTAATATGTTAGATATATTTGAGATGTCATGTCTAATGTGTTTAGTTTTCAGATCTTAACAAACAGGAAATATCAGTATTTTGCTGGAATCAGTACTTACTGGAAGTCAGAACTTAAGGATATCAGAACTTAAATTATCAGAAGATAAATACCAGAAGATGGATATCAGAACTTAAGTACGGGAGGACTAACAGTTAAGGAAAGAAGCTGATTTACAGGAAAGAAGACCGAGACTAATACAAAAGAAGATATGCATGGAAAGAGTTAGAGGACTTAAAGACTTGTATAAGATATCTGATTGATATATTTTAGGAGACATAATTATATTCCATATCAATTAGAAGTTATCTTGTAACTGCGTACTATATAAACACAGACATAGGTTTACACTATATGTGTTATCATTATCGAGAAGGTCATACATTGTAACCTAGCAGCTCTCGTGATATTTGTTCATCATTGAGAGAGAACAGTTCCATTGTAACAGAGTTTATTATATCGAATATATCTGTTTACTGTTACTTGTGTTCGAAATCGATTAGATTGTATTCTACACTGTATTCAACCCCCTTCTACAGTGTTGTGTGACGTAACAAGTGGTATCAGAGCCTATCTGTTAACACACATACAGTAAAGATCCAAAACAATCATGTCTGAAGAAGCAGAAAATCCAACCAAGCCCGCCAAAACTGAAGAAACTCAAAAGACTCAAATCCACAGTCGATATGAGACTATTAGGGTTCCCATACTGAGACCTTCTGAGTACCCCATATGGAAAGTGAAGATGGCTATATTTCCGGAAGCTACAGATCCAGAATACCTTGACAGAATTAATGAAGGACCGCATAAGCCAACCAAGCTCTCTGTTGTAGTTGCAGATCAGCCAACAATGTTAGGTCCCAATATGTTTGTAGAAGGGGGGGGGTTGAATACAAACTATACCGTTTAATCGAATTTAATGCGGAATACAAAGTGAAACAAAATTCAAGTTAAATAAAACTATTATTAAACTTGAAAGGTGTTACAACAACGGTATCGTTTACAAGGGATTAATCTCAAATAAATTATTACAAATCTAGAATAAATTCGACATTAACTTTTTCTATTTTTGCAATAAAAAAGATCAAATGCTAAAAGAAATTTGAGATTAAGTTATAGGGATTTTGATCCGCTAGATAGTTACATAAGAACAAGAGAATGATTTCTAGTGGTTTAGATTTAACTATAAATGCTAGAAATTAATGTTCTGAAATATTGCAGTTGAATATGAAAAGTTTTCTGCTGCTCTATTCTTTTCTTTGTTCTTGTGTTGTTGAAAAAAATGATGATTGTCTTTAATGATTTGTTGCTGTTGACATTTAATTAAATCAATAGAATTGAATTGTACTGGCGAGACAATCGGTGAGACAATCCGTTGATCTAGCAAGACAATCGGCATGACTATTGAATGAACTGGAAAGACTTTCGGTATGACAATGAAATGAACTGCAAAGACTTTTGGTATGACAATTAAATGAACTGGAAAAACTTTCGGTATGACAATTGATTGTCATACCAGTTCAAATGATTGTCTTGCTGAATTAATATTGAATATTACTTCAAAATCAATTCTAAAAAAACATAATATTAATTCAGAATTAATTAACCAATTAATTCAATTAATCAATAAATTAATCTTTACAGATATAATTTATTTTCTTAATTAAATTATATGATTTAATTAATTAATAGAGAATTAATACTATTCTTGAACAGCAACCACACTTCTGACAATCTTCTAAAAATCACTGAAAATTATGAATCAATTCCACCACTTCAATGTTGACACTCGATGTACTGTCTGGTTCATGAGTGACTAACTTCCGTGACGTTTCTTCATGTCTTGACTTTGATAACATGATTTTCTTCAGATTAAATCCCTGTAATTATTTGATACCCTGACAAGATCTCTGTCACTTGATTAAATCCACAATCTTGATTTATATCACTGAGGTTTGATCAATTTCTTGAACTTCTTCCAGTGAAGTAATTCCTCAAGTCTGTAGATGAACATTGTTTCTTAATCCTTTGACAGATGTTACTTTGAGAGATCTCTTTGATGATAGAACCACTATTTACTTGTTACATTCTTATTTGAGTTGAGTTAAATCCTCGAATAAACAAATAGGCTATGACATATATCTTTCAATCTCCCCCTATTTGTTTGTTAGACAATAAAAAGAAATACCTAGAGGATAACTCAACTAACAAATAAGAAAAAGATATGAACAGTAATGCAAAGTAAATAGCAGAAAAGTTCTGGATTATATTTAACATTTTCCAGATTCCAAAAGAAATTTACAAGTGAATACAAGATAGATGTTCCTCTAGACTGAACATATGAATATATTTGTCTATCTTGATTCATTAAGCTCTAAGCATATTACATTAAGTTTTGAGCTATTTGAATTCAGTTGTCTTCTCTTCCGAATTCACCTTCTTCCAAATCTTGCAGCAACTCCTTGTCATAGACAAGATCCCTTTCTGAAGTGAAACTGTCTGGTCTAACTGGTTGAACTCCAACTGACTTTAGCTTATTCTTCAACTGATTGTACCTTTTAATATTCTTTTCACAGTAAGCTTGAATCAGATCAGCAGCTTTAGTTTTCAACTCAGATGAGTATCCAGGAGTTCTTAAGTGATGTTCCATCCAGACAAGATGCTTAGCAGAGTAGTCTTTAAGAGATTGTGAATCGAGATGGCAGATTTGAAGACAGTCAGAATTAAAGAATCTTACTTGAAAGGGTAAGTTGACCACTTGAGGACTAATCCTATTATCAAACTCTTTTAGCCTTTCACGAAGGACTTCATTCAATTCTGAGCTTCTTTTGACATTATTGAGAAGAACCCAAATCTCTGATAAAGAACGATTCTTAAACAGATGAAGTGATACCTTGAAAGATCCTTCACTCTGACAATATACAAATATGCTCATTTCATTTAGTGATCTGTCAAAAGCAGCTGAGATCCTTGAGATTTCAGTCTTGATAGCATTCATGTACACGTCATTGTTTGGATTAGAAATTTCCAGCCTGTCGAGAAGATGTAGAAACTCTCTATCATTATTTGTACTCAGTTGAGGTATATTAATAACTCTTCTTGCTTCATCCCATTTTACACCAATCTTCAGAGTGACATCTCTTCTTCTTGCTTCAGCTTTAATGTCATGAAGATGTTGCTTTTCAAGAGTTTCTGTTCTTTGGATTTCTTTCCTCATATCAATGATCTGAGATATCTTTTTAAGTTCAGCTTCTTTTCTCTTCAACTCTGACTGCTGCTGCTGGAACTCTTTCTCAAAAACAGGATCCACTTGAGCTTCCTCTTCCCATTCTTCAAAATTACTTTCCTCCTCAGCTTCAAAGGTACCAGCTTTATCTTTCAAGACTGGTTCAGTGGGAACATCAAGAATATCGATGTCATCTTGTTCTCCACTATAGTAGACATCATCAGCCTTCCTTGTCTCTCCCGCAGAAGAATCTTTTTCTTTTCCTTTTGCACTCCTCCCCTGCTTCTCCCCCTTAGTTGAGTAATCCTCTACAGATTTCCCTTTAGACCCTTCATGACCTCCATTACCTCCAGAGCCCGAGCCTCCACTAGACGGCCCTTCAAAGAAGGTCATTTGCTCTTCATTAGGGCAGTGAGAATTTTTAATCATAAAATACAAGTGCTTCATCCCTTCATTGAGATGTTCCATGCCCTTTTCTATCTTTAGGAATCTGGAAGAGCCCAGTGAATGGTTCATTTCAATCTGATCTTCGAGAGAATTCATTCTTGTATGGATAGAGTAGATGTTTGAAATGTCTTGGGCTGATAAAGTTGGAGATTCCTGAATGGAGTTAAGCTTTGGTATCACAGTGGTCTTCAAATCTGAGATATCATTCCTGATGAATGCCAGCTGATTGTTGACAGAGGTGGAAGAAGAAGACCGTTCAACTACTTGTGCTTTGAATGTTTGAGCCTCAACATGACTTTTAGCAAGTTGTTCTTTCAGAGTAGCAATCTGAGCTAACAGGTTTTCAGTGTTTGTGTCTGTGTGTGCGCTCACCTGAATATCTCTTGTTCCTGGTTCACTCATCTCACGTGCTTGTGTTTCTCTCAATATAATTGCTTGTGAGGAGCCATCCTGTTGCTGGTCGTCTATACTTGCAATTGAAATTACCCTAGCCTCTTCAAGAGAGGTCAGTGGTGGTGCAATGGGAATTCGCAAGTCCCGATCCTCAACCAAGTCTATCTTTTCATGGGAAATAGATATCTGAATTGCTTCAGGGATAGACTGACCGAGTTGCCCTCCACTTTCTCCAGACAAATCTGCGAGTGGAGAATCCCGTGAGGGAGCCAGAGGTGTTGGATCTGGGACGGGAGAAAATGACTCTATTAGAGGTAGCTGAGAGTCAGATTTTCCCTCTGAAGCATGTGACTGCTCTTCTGCCGTAACTATGGCAAGCACTGTAACCGACTCAATATGCACTCCTCTCTCTGTGTCCTGAGTGTCATATATTGGTATGTATGCTTCCATTGTGAGTAATGGAAGTGTGCTTGACTCAGTACAAGATGCCATGGCCCTATGGCGAATTTTAATAGATTCATCATGTTGAGAGAATGTCTCTAGTAACTGTTCAGTGGCCATTTCAAAGTCCATGTCCTGTTGGGAGGACAAGGATGGGCTTTCAGATGCCTCAGTAAATGTTCTTCTCTTCTTGGGAGGAGGCAAAGCTGAGGGTTCATTCACTTCTAAAAACACACTACTTCCTACTAACCTTCTCGGTAACATTTTTGACAGTAGGGGAGAGTTTGAGATAGGTTGTGACTCTGTGTTTGGCTCTATGACCTGGGATTGAAGTTGTAATTCTACAACTTCATGGTCAACCCTATCAACCACTGAGGGTCTTACATCAGAAGTAGGAATAGGTTGAGAGTGAGGAATTATTACCTGCAGTGGAAGAGCATATGATGTTTGTGCCTAGGTGGCTTGAACCACTGGAGGTTGAGTTTGCTGTTCATGACCGGGAAGATTAAAAATTGGTAAAGGATTGAAGGTGACCATGAAAGCAGATACAAGTACTGGAACTTGCATGAATTTAAAGGTTGCGTCTTGGAGTGTGTAGATCATTTTGCTTACCGGAGGGGGTTCAGCTACTGATGAGTTAGCAAAAAGAGCCTTGTGCTCAGGTGTGAGAAGATGTTCTGCTATAAGCATGAGAAATTGAGCGTAGTAGCAAGAAACCCTACGATTCGTAGAATGATCACGCAAAGCTGCAGTGAGACGCCTCAGAACAATGGGTAAAAGTAATTTGCCAAAATTGATCCTTTGATTGAAAACAACCGCAAGACCAATATACTGTAGAGTGGAAGTGATGTTGTGAAAATTGGATTTAGTGCAGTTGGCAAACACTTTGGAAAGTGTATCGAAGAAAATATCCCATTCAGAAACCAAATTGGATTTAGACAACTTAGTCAAATTAATCACCCCCTGATAGTTTATTGCATGAAAAAAATTTGAAATCTCATTGTCAAAGGGTAAATTACAGAAATTGTCCATTGGAAAATTTAAAGCTCTATAGATGACTGTTTCATCAACTACATACTGTTTGTTTGCCACGGTGAATGAAAAAGATTTAGAATCAGCGGCCACAGTAGAAGTTGTGCAAATCAGTCTAAGCAAGTCGATATTTAATAGAACATTTGATTTAATAGCAGAGATAACAATCGAATGATCATTTAAAAATCTAATCCACGGCTTAAAATTTTCAACATTACAATTTTCCGGATTAAAATAACCAACATGATTATGCGAGACAATTTGGAAATTGAGAGCCATTTAAAAACAAATACAAAAAGACACACACTTTCAGAATTTTAAGAATTAAATTAAGGAAATTCGAATTAAAAAAAATAATTAATAATTCGAATTAATTCAATTATATCTAAAAAATTAAATAAAATGTGTCTTGTTGATTTTTATCCCACAAAACACACTAGTAATTACTGATTAAGCAAACACACAACACAATACCAGTTCTTAAGCCCAAAAGCGAATTGGGATTTTTTAAAGTTGAAGAACACACAGCCATTTCGAAATGAAAAAAAATGTGGGCAGCACTTCTGTATGTATACACGTGTATGTATATATAACAGGAGTGATGTTTAAGATTGCTGAGTAAGAACTCGAGCAAGAATGACAATGGCGATGGTTGATTTTGTTTTTAAAAAAATGAAGCAAAAGAGAGAGAGAGACAGCGATTGTTTTTTTACTATATAATAAATAAGACAATCACAACAGAATGATTAAGTAGTATAACTGGTATGACAATTCGGAATTGTCTTACCTATTGTCATACCAATAGTTATACTGGACAAAACTAGGAATATAAAATGAATAAACCAGAAAGACAATCGGATTGTCATACGGATTGTCATTCTAGTACAAAAATAAATATAGAAATATATAATTTAAGTTTTATAACTGGCATGACAATTGATTGTCATACCGATTGTCATGCCAATATAAAACTATACTGAATAATTAAAATAAACACTGTTACACTGGAATGACTTTCAACAAGACAATTGTAATAGTCTTGCCGATTGTCATTGCAGTTACAAAACAAAAAAAAATAAATACAGAAAATACAGAAAATATTAACAATTATACAAAACAAAAATAAAGACTAATATAAATGGCAGAAAATATTTACAAAATTAAAATATTTCAGATATAATTATATTTTCAGTCCAAAAATAGATTTCTTTCGAATTTTAGCAAATAAAATTCATAGAAAAATATTTTTAGAGAAAATAAAATATTCTGAGATATTAAAATTAACAAGTAGAATAAATAAAGAAGATAAGATAATAAAAATTACATAGAATTAAGCAAGGAATATGGTAAACATGATAAAATAAATTTGCAAATGAATTTTTCATTCATGAAAAATTCATTTGTAAATTCATTCAAGACCAGATCTCAGATATTAACTAGTTTAATCACTAAAACTATTCAACATACCCAATTTACCAACTAATCTGGTAAATATGGATTCATCAAGTGGTTTAGTGAAAATATCTGCTATTTGTTCTTCTGTTGAAACAAAAAATAGTTCAACAGTACCATTCATGACGTGCTCTCTAATAAAATGATACATGATGTCAATATGCTTGGTCCTTGTGTGCTGCACAGGGTTGTTAGTGATGGCTACTGCACTTGTATTTTCATATAGAATAGGAATTTTGTTCAATACAGAGCCATAGTCCCGTAGCTGGTTCCTAATCCACAAGATCCGAGCACAGCAGCTTCCAGCAGCAATATATTCAGCCTCGGCCGTTGAGTTGAAAACTGTTTGCTGTTTCTTGTTGTACCATGAGACTAGCTTGCTACCTAGGAATTGACAACTCCCTGAGGTGCTTTTCCTATCAACAACACTTCCTGCGTAATCTGAATCTGTATATCCAACAAGGTTAAAACCTGATTCTTTAGGGTACCAAATACATAGATTTGGTGTTCCCTTAAGATATCTCAAGATTCGTTTAACAGCAACGAGATGAATATCTCTAGGATCCGCTTGGAACCTTGTACATAAGCATGTAGCATACATAATATCTGGTCTACTTGCGGTAAGATAGAGTAATGAGCCAATCATACCTCTGTAGCTTGTGACATCTACCTTAATGGAGTTTTCATATGGTCCAAGCTTGACAGCTGTAGATGACGGAGTCCTTGCTAATGCAGAATCCTCTAGATTGTACTTTTTGAGGAGTTCCTTGAGATACTTGGATTGACAAATAAATATTTCATCTAACCTTTGATTTACTTGTAATCCGAGAAAGAACTTCAGCTCTCCCATCATGCTCATTTCAAATTTGCTGTGCATTAACTTAGCAAATCTCTTACAGAGACTATCATTAGTAGACCCAAATATTATATCATCCACATAGACTTGGACTAATAAAGTATCATTCTTATACTTTTTAGAAAAGAGAGTTTTGTCTATGACACCTCTAGTAAAGTCATTTTCAATTAGAAATTCAGAAAGAGTGTCATACCATTTTGTTAGGTCTCAATATGTTTGTAGAAGGGGGGTTGAATACAAACTATACCGTTTAATCGAATAAAATGCGGAATAAAAAAGTGAAACAAAATTTAAGTTAAATAAAACTATTATTAAACTTGAAAGGTGTTACAACAACGGTATCGTTTACAAGGGATTAATCTCAAATAAATTATTCCAAATCTAGAATAAATTCGACATGAACTTTTTCTATTTTTGAAATAAAAAGTATCAAATGCTAAAAGCAATTTGAGATTAAGTTCTAGGGATTTTGATCCGCTAGATAGTTACACAAGAACAAGAAAAGGATTTCTAGTGGTTTAGATTTAACAATTAATACTAGAAATTAATGATCTGAGAAATTGCAATAAGTTCTCTGCTGTTTTCTTGGTTCTGTGTTCTTCTCTATATTTGATATTCAATGCTCTGTCTGTTGAAAATCAGCCGATGCTCTTTTATATTCAATCAACCTATGATTTTAATTGGCAAGACAATCCTGTTAGCTCAGTGAGACAATCCTTTTAACTGGTTGAACTTTCGGTAGGACAATCTATTGAACTGGTAGAACTTTCGGTAGGACAATCTATTGAACTGGTAGAACTTTCGGTAGGACTATCTAAAAGGCTTGGAAAGACTTTCGGTATGACAATCCAATTGTCATACCAGTTCAAATATTTGTCTTGTTGATTTAATTTTGAATATTAATCCAAAATCATTTCTGAAAAATGCATAATATTAATTCAGAATTAATTAACCAATTAATTCAATTAATCAATAAATTAATCTTTGCAGATTTAATTTATTTTCTTAATTAAATTATATGACTTAATTAATTAATAGAGAATTAATACTAATCTTGAACAGCAACCACTCTTCTGACAATCCGCTGAAAATCACTGAAACTTATGAATCCATTTCACCACTTCAATATTGACACTCGATGTACTGTCTGGTTCATGAATGACTAACATATGTGATGTTTCTTCATTTCTTGATTTTCATCAGATTAAATCCCTGTAATTAATTGATACCCTGACGAGATCTCTGTCACTTGATTAACTCCAAAATCTTGATTTATATCACTGAGGCTTGATCAATTTCTTGAGCTTCTTCCAGTGAATTAAGTCCTCAAGTTTGTAGATGAACAATGTTACTTAATCCTTTGACATATGTTACTTTGAGAGATCTCTCTGACGATAGAACCACTATTTACTTGTTACATCCTTATTTGAGTTGAGTTAAATCCTCGAATAAACAAATAGGCTATGACATATGCCTTTCACATTTTCTCGGATACTGTTTGAGACCATAGATTGCCTTGAAAAGAAAGTAGACAAAATCCAAATGATCTCGATCTTCAAAACCAGGAGGTTGCTCTACATATACCTCTTCATCCAACCTTCCATTCAGAAAGGCACTCTTGACATCCATTTGATAAACTTTAAAGTTCGAGAATGCTGCGAATGCCAGAAATATCCTGATGGCCTCAAGTCTAGCCACTGGAGCATAGGTTTCATCATAATCAATGCCTTCAGCTTGAGAATACCCTTTAGCTACCAGTCTTGCTTCCTCTTCCCATTCTCCAAAATCACTTTCCTCCTCAGCTTCAAAGAAACCATCTTTATCTTCCAAGACTGGTTCAGTGGGAATGTCAAAAATATCAAAGTCATCCTGTTCTCCACTATAGTAGACATCATCAGCCTTCCCTGTGTCTCCAGCAGAAGAATCTTTTTCTTTTCCCTTTCCACTTCTCCCTTTCTTCTCCCCCTTAGTTGAGGAATCCTCTACAGACTTTCCTCTAGACCCTCCATGACCTCCATCACCTCCAGAGCCTGAGCCTCCACCAGACGGCCCTTCAAAGAAGGTCCTTTGTTCTACATTAGGGCAGTGAAAATTTTTGATCATGAAGTACAAGTGCTTCATCCCTTCATTGAGATGTTCCATGCTCGTCTCTATCTTCAGAAATCTGGAGGAGTCCAGTGAATGATTCATTTCAACCAAGTCTTCAAGAGAAGTCATTCTTGAATGGAGAGAGCAGAAGTTTGAAATGTCTTCAGCTGATAAAGTTGGAGATGCCTGGATTGAGTTAAGATTTGGTACAACAGAGGTCTTCAAATCTGATATCTCAGTCCTGATGAGAGCCAGCTGATTATTGACAGAGGTGGAAGAAGAAGACCGTTCAGCCACTTATGCTTTGAATGATTGAGCCTCAGCCTGACTTTTTGCAAGTTGTTCTTTAAGATGAGCAATTTGAGCTAACAGATTGTCAGTGTTTGTGTCTGTGTGTGCGCTGACCTGAATATCTCTCCTGTTTGGTTCACTCAACTCACGTGCTTGTGTATCTCTCAATATTATTGCTCGTGAGGAGTTTTCCTGTTACTGATCTTCTGTACCTGCAATTGAAATCACCCTAGCCTCTTCAAGAGAGGTCAGTGGTGGTGCAATGGGAATTCGTGAGTCCCGATCCTAACTCAAACCTATCTTTTCATGTGAAATAGATGTCTGAATTGCTTCAGGGATAGATTGACCGAGTGGCCCTCCACTTTCTCCAGATAAATGTGCGAGTGGAGAATCCCGTGAGGGAGCTAGAGGTGTTGGATCTGGGAGGGGAGAAAATGACTCTATTAAAGGTGGCTGAGAGTCAGATTTTCCCTCAGAAGCATGTGACTGCTCTTCTGCCGTAACTATGGCAGGCACTGTAACCGACTCAATGTGCACTCCTCGCTCTGTGTCCTGAGTATCATCTATTGGTCTGTATGTTTCCATTGTGAGTAATGGAAGTGTGCTTGACTCAGTACAGGATGCCATGGCCCTATGGCGAATTTCAATAGATTCATCATGTTGATAGAATGTCTCTAATAACTGTTCACTGGCCATATCAAAGTCCATGTCCTGTTGGAAGGACAAGGATGGGCTTTCAGATGCCTCAGTAAATGTTCTTCTTTTCTTGGGAGGAGGCAGAGCTGAGGGTTCATTCACATCCAACAACATACTACTTCCTACTAACCTTCTAGGTAACATTTTAGACAGTGGGGGAGAGGTTGAGATAGGTTGTGACTCTGTGTTTGGCTCTATGACCTGGGATTGAAGCTGCGGTTCTACAACTTCATGGTCAGCCCTATCAACCACTGAGGGTCTTTCAACAGAAGTAGGAATAGTTTGTGAGAAATTATTACCTGCAGTGGAAGAACATCTGATGTTTGAGCCTGGGTGGCTTGAACCACTGGAGGTTGAGCTTGCTGTTCATGACCGGGAAGATTGAAAATTAGTAAAGGAATGTAAGTGGCCATGAAATCAGATACAAGTACTGGAACTTGCATGAATTTGAAGGTTGTGTCTTGGCGTGTGTAAATCATTTTGCTTACTAGAGGGGGTTCAATTACTGAAGAGTTAGCAAAAAGAGCCTTATGCTCAGGTGTGAGAAGATGTTCTGCTATAAGCATAAGAAAACGAGCGTAGTAGCACGAAACCCTACGATTTATAGAATGATCACGTAAAGCAGTAGTGAGACGTCTCAGAAGAATGGGTAAAAGTAGTTTGCCAAAATTGATCCTTTGATTG
Source organism: Apium graveolens (assembly GCF_009905375.1). Lineage (NCBI taxonomy): Eukaryota > Viridiplantae > Streptophyta > Magnoliopsida > Apiales > Apiaceae > Apium > Apium graveolens. The sequence continues at coordinate 209,529,385 of NC_133653.1, forward strand.
AAAATAACCGCAAGACCAATATACTGCAGAGTGGAAGTGATGTTGTGAAAGTTGGATTTAGTGCAGTTGGCAAACACTTTGGAAAGTGTATCGAAGAAAATATCCCATTCAGAAACCAAATTGGATTTAGACAACTTGGTTAAATTAATCACCCCCTGATAGTGAATAGCATGGAAAAAGTTTGAAATATCATTTTCAGAGGGTAAATTACAGAAATTGTCCATTGGAAAATTTAACGCTCGATTGACGACTGTTTCATCAACTACATACTGTGTGTTTGCCACGGTGAATGAAAAAGATTTAAAATCATCGGCCACAGTAGAGGTTGTGCAAATCAGTCTGAGCAGATCGACATTTAATAGCACATTTGATTTAATAGCAGAGCTAACAATCGAATGGTCATTTAAAAATCTAATCCACGGCTTAAATTTTTCCACATCACACTTTTCTGGATTAAAATAACCAACAAGATTATGCGAGACAATTTGGAAATTGAGAGCCATTAAAAATTATAATAAAACACACACTTTCATAATTTTAAGAGTAATATTAAGAAAATTCGAATTAATTAAAAAAAATTAATAATTCGAATTAAATCAATTATATCCGAAAAATTTAGAAAGTAATGTATCTCGTTAATGTTCTTAACTCCCAATAAAAGATCTGAAAAATGCACAAGACACAAAACAAAATTAACTAAAAATACCCAAAAACAAACAAACACAAACTGATTTTGAAGGGAACAAAAAAAAACGAAGTGAAAATAGTTTTAACAAAAAATCGACAGCACTTCCTTACTGTATGTATACACACGAATATGTATATATATAACAGTAAAGTGTGCTGAGTAAAAACTCGAGCAAGAAGACAACAATGGCGGTTTGTGTTTGATCGAATAGAGAGAGAGAGAGAGAGAGAAACAAGACTGCTGGAATTTGAAAAAAAAACAAGTGAACTGATTACAAATAACAGAAATAAAAAAAGAACTTATGTAGACAACTGGTATGACAATCGAGGAAAGTCATACAGATTGTCTTCCCGATTGTCATACCAGGCTAATGGAAATAACAAATAAATACTAAAAATATAACTGGTATGACAATCTGATAGTCATACTGATTGTCATACCGGTATAAAATAGATGAATTAAAACAGAGTAAACTAGAAAGACAATCGATAGTCATACCGATTGTCATTCTAGTATAAAATAATAAAAACAAATAAATCTGATATAAATTTTATTACTGGCAAGACTATTGATAGTCATACCGATTGTCTTACCAGTATAAAATTAAATTGAAAAACAAAATTAAACACATATATATACTGAAATGACTTTCAGCAAGACAATTACAATTGTCTTGCCGATTGTCATTGCAGTAATAAAATAATTATAAACAGAATTTGTATATACACAGTTACAGAATATATATACAAAAAATAATATTTCAGAAGTAATTATATTTTATTCCAAAAGTAGATTTCTGTTGAATTTTAGCAAATAAAATTCATAGAAAAATATTTTTAGAGAAAATAAAATATTCTGAGATATTAAAATTAACAAGTAGAATAAATAAATAAGGTAAGATAATAAAACTTACATGGAAATAAGCAAGAATTATGGAAAATATGATAAAATAAATTTGCAAATGAATTTTACATTTATGAAAAATTCATTTGTAAATTCATTCAAGAACAGATTTTAGATATTAACAAGTTTAATCACTAAAGCTATTCAACATACCCAATTTACCAACTAATCTGGTAAATGTGGATTCGTCAAGAGGTTTAGTGAAAATATCTGCTATTTGTTCTCTAGTTGGAACAAAAAATAGTTCATTAGTACCATTCATGACGTGCTCTCAAATAAAATGATACCTGATGTCAATGTGCTTGGTCCTTGTATGCTGCACAGGGTTGTTGGTGATGGCTATTGCACTTTTATTGTCACATAGAATAGGTATTTTGTTCAATACAGAGCCATAGTCCCGTAGCTGATTCCTAATCCACAAGATCTGAGCACAGCAGCTTCCAGCAGCAATATATTCAGCCTCGGCCGTTGAATTGGAAACTGTTTGTTGTTTCTTGTTGTACCATGAGACTAGTCTGCTACCTAGGAATTGACAACTCCCTGAGGTGCTTTTCCTATCAACAACACTTCCTGTGTAATTTGAATATGTATATCCAACAAGGTTAAAACCAGATTCTTTAGGGTGCCAAATACCTAGATTTGGTGTTCCCTTAAGATATCTCAAGATTCGTTTAACAGCAACGAGATGAATATCTCTAGGATCCGCTTGGAACCTTGCACATATGCATGTAGCATTCATAATATCTGGTCTACTTGCAGTAAGATAGAGTAACGAGCCAATCATACCTCTGTAGCTTGTGACATCTACCTTAATGGAATTTTCACATGGTCCAAGCTTGACAGCTGTAGTTGACGGTGTCCTTGCTGATGCAGAATCCTCTAGATTGTACTTTTTGAGGAGTTCCTTGAGATACTTGGATTGACAAATAAAAGTTCCATCTAACCTTTGATTTACTTGTAATCCAAGAAAGAACTTCAGCTCTCCCATCATGCTCATTTCAAATTTGCTGTGCATTAACTTAGCAAATCTCTTACAGAGATTATCATTAGTAGACCCAAATATTATATCATCCACATAGACTTGGACTAATATAGTATCATTCTTATGATTTTTAGAAAAGAGAGTTTTGTTTATGACACCTCTAATAAAGCTATTTTCAATAAGAAATTCAGAGAGAGTGTCATACCATTTTCTCGGAGACTGTTTGAGTCCATAGATAGCCTTGAAAAGAAAGTAGACAAAATCCAAATGATCTGGATCTTCAAAACCAGGAGGTTGCTCTACATACACCTCTTCATCCTGCTTTCCATTCAGAAAGGCATTCTTGACATCCATTTGATAAACTTTAAAGTTAGAGAATGCTGCGAATGCCAGAAATATCCTGATGGCCTCTAGTCTAGCCACTGGAGCACAGTTTTCATCATAATCAATGCCTTCAGCTAGAGAATACCCTTTAGCTACCAGTCTTGCTTTGTTTCTTGTAACCACACCATCTTCATCTAGTTTATTCCTGAATATCCACCGAGTACCAACAACTTTCTTGTGTGTAGGCCTAGGTACCAGTTTCCAGACTTATTGATGTTCAAACTGATTGAATTCATCTTGCATAGCAATCACCCAATCTGGATCATTCAGTGCTTCTTCAATCTTCTTAGGTTCCATCTCAGAAAGAAATCCTGAGAATAGACATTCATTTTGAGTAGCACATCTAGTTCTGACTCCAACATCTGGATCACCAATAATCAACTCAAAAGGATGAGCTTTATTCCAGACAGTCTGTCTTGGAAGATTTGATCTTGATGATTCGCCTCGAAACACATTGGGATGTTGTGTCCTACTAGTTGATCCTTCAGCATCTCTCCCTGAGTTGTTGTCAGGTTGACTTGATGATTCTTCGTCAGTAGCAGTGGTATCTTCATTGTTGCCAATGTTTCCATCACCATTACCTTGAGTATCATCATGATTAACAGATTCTTCACCAGCAACAACCTCGGGTTCTTGATCATGTTCTGATTCTAAATCTGACATATCATCAAACTTCAGTTTCTCAAAAGGATCTTCAGTTTGGATACTAGGGAGTTTAGTGTCATCAAATGTAACATTTACACTTTCAGTTACTTTGTGTTGATCAATGATATACACCCTGTATGATCTTCTTCCATATCCAACACAAATACCCTCATATGCCTTTGCCTCGAATTTACCACGACGATCATCTCCATCCTTGAGCACGAAGCATATGGCACCAAATACATGAAAGTATTTGATAGAAGGTTTCTGTTCATTCATAATCTCATAAGGAGTTTTCATGAAGTCTTTGTTGATTAGAGTTCGATTCTGAGTATAACATGCAGTATTGACAGCTTCAGCCCAAAAGTACATTGGTAGACCTGATTCACTTAACATCGTTCTTGCAGCTTCAATCAATGTACGATTCTTCCTTTCTACCACTCCATTTTGCTGAGGGGTTCTAGGAGCTGAAAATTATCTGGTAATCCCTTTGTCTGTACATAATCCATTGAGAAGTGAATTCTTGAATTCTATTCCATTATCTGACCTTATTGCTCTAACAGGGACATTAGAATCTAACTCGATCAACTTGATATGATCAATCACAACTTGTAGTGTTTCATCCTTAGAGTGAAGGAATAAAACCCACATATACTTGGAATAGTCATCAACTATCACAAGGCAGTAACACTTCTTTGACATCGAAAGAACATTAACTGGTCCAAATAAATCCATGTGCAATAATTGCAGAACACCAGTTATGGAGGATGTGTCAGTGCTTTTGTGACGTGCTTTCTTTGACTTTCCTTTCTGGCAAGCCTCACACAGTCCTTCAGGGGAGAATTCCAGCTGAGGCAGACCTCTGACCAATTCTCTTTTGACAAGAGAATTCATTGTTTTGAAATTGAGATGGGAAAGTCTCTTGTGTCGTAGCCAACTCTCATCTGACGATACCTTTGAATAGAAACAATTGACTTCAGGATTGCTTCCAGAGTTCATGTCAGCTACGAACAGATTTCCTTTCCGGATTCCCAGCAAGGAGGGTTTTTCATTTTTCTTGTGCAGAATCTGACACTTCAGCTTGTCGAATAAAACATTATAGCCGTTGTCACAGAACTGACTAATACTAAGCAGGTTGTGTTCAAGTCCTTGCATAACATACACATTTTCAATGATAACATTACCAGCTAGCAAACAACCATATCCCTCAGTTAGACCTTTGCTGTTATCTCCAAAGGTAACCACGGGGCCAGCTTTCTCAACCATATTTGATAGCAGGGCTCTATCTTCGTTCATATGTGTTGACGATCCGCTGTCAAGAATCCACACTACCGGTTGTACCTGTTTAATGCCCTGCAATACAAATGGATTAGACCTTCTTCGGAACCCAAGCTTGGTTGGGTCCGGCATACTTGTAAAATTGGCCTTTATCAGGCAAAACAGCATTCTTAACTTTAATGTTCTCAACTTTCTCAATGATTGGACATTTGACCTTGTAAATAGCCTTGACAAATTTCTGTTTAGGCTTAGGCACAAATGTCTCATTTCTAGCTTTAGAAGGACTAGCAGTCTTAAACCTATCATGCTTCCTATTATTCACATGCTGACGAGGAGTAGTCTTATCATTAGAAACATGCTTACCATTAAAATAAACATACATCAAATTAAAAGCACAAGACATACAATCAGGAAAACCACATGCTTTATGAGAGGGATTAACAGTAGGCAACTTATGCATGGTAGACATGGCATTTGTGTTATCCAACTCATGTGTGTCTGAGTTAGTCTCAGTTGCTTTCACAACTTTGACTGGAACCTTTGACACACTTGACTTGGAAACAGCTTTCTCATTAGCAAGATCTTCAGCACGTATTTCTTCTTGAATAATAAATGAGGTCTCATCAAATGGTTCAGCAATTGATTCTTTATAGAGGGGTTCATCAACACCCTTAAGCACATGTGGTACTTCCCTACCTTTAGCACAGACATGAGGAGGGGAGTTTATGCCTAATTTTCCAATAGCTACAGTGTAATCAAAACCTATTCCAGATGTTTGATTAACATCTTGCTTATTGTAAAACTCTTTAGACTTCAAACAAGAATTAAAGTATGCATTAACCTTAGTCTCAAGACCGGTGATCTTGTCTTTGAGAATAGTTTCGAGTTGTCTATAACAGTCAACTCTATTCTCTAGAAAAGATACTTGTTCTTTTAATTTGTCTTGATTAATGTGCACAAGTCTTAGTTCATTGACCTCTTTCTCAAGGTCTTTGATTTGTTGATTTAATATTTCATTATCATGACGAGCACAATCTAAGGAACCTCCTAGATGATAAACTAATTCAGCATCAGTAAATTTTACCTCTTTTCTTGACGATGAGGTGTTTGCATCACTAGCCATGAGAGCAAGATTCCCAACTTCTTCATCTTCACTGTCAGTATCATCCCAGCTTCTTCCCTTTGCCAGTAAGCCCTTTCAGATATACTCTTCTGATTAGAATCATAAGAGTTCTTTCTAACTTGTTTTGGCTTCCTGCATTATGTGGCAAAGTGTCCCAACTCATTGCAGTTGAAGCATCAAATGGTGCTTCGATCAACCATCCATGTTTTGTACCCACCACTGCTGGTGTTAGAGGATGAAGATCCACCTTTCTGGAATCTGTTGTAGTTGGACTTGTACTTGAACTTGGGATTCTTCTTGAATCTGACATTGGAGAATCTCTTAACAATCAGGGCCATTGACTCATCTTCCAATTGCTCCAGTTCTTCCAAGGAATAAAAATCATCTCCTGATTGATTTGTAGTAGGAGGATCAAATTCTGCTACTATCACATTTTCTTCAGCCTTGGAAGACTGTACCATTCTCTCTGACTGGTGAGATTGTTGTTGTTGTTGTGGTTGTTGTTGTTGTTGTTGTTCTTCAGCTACTAGAACAGTAGACGTGCTGACCACTCTTCCTTTCCCGTATACTTCCTTCTGCTGAATCTGCTCCAACTCATAGGTTTTTAACACACCATAGAGCCTTTCCAAAGAAATCTTACTCATATCTCTTGCTTCTCTTATGGCAGTGATTCTATGTTCGAGATGAGTTGGCAGTGTTAAAAGGAACTTTTTGTTGACCTCCCTGACTGAATAGTATTTACCATTAATGTTCAGGTTGTTGATCAATGCATTGTACCTCTCCAACACTTCAGTGATTCCTTCTCCTGGATTGGATTTAAAGTATTCATACTCAGAGGTTAGGATTTCTAACTTGTTCTCCCTAACTTCCTCTGTGCCTTCATTAATCACCTCAATAGTTTCCAAGATGTGTTTGGAATCTTTACAGTTCATCACATGTCTATTCATCAAGGGATCAAGGGAATCAACTAAAATTAATTGAAGGCTAACATCCAGGGAGGCTTCTTCTTTTTCAGCAGGAGAAAAATCCTCAGGATTCTTTACATAAGTTCTAGCTTTGGTAATCACAACATCATTTTCTATTACCTCTGGTTCAATAACCATCAGAATTTTTGGACCCTTCTTAACAGTTCCAGATATTTGGGATTTGCAACTTGTAAAAACAATAGCATCTTCTTCTTCCACATAACATAATTTTCTTTATCGAATAGTGGAATTTTAACGGTTCCAACTTTTTGTGTAGTCATTATGAATTTTTGAGTAAAAAAAATTCAAGGAGTGGAAGAATCATAAAAGTCTAGGATCTTGATTTGTTTATTAATCAGAAGGCTCTGATACCAATTGTTAGGTCTCAATATATTTGTAGAAGGGGGGTTGAATACAAACTATACCGTTTAATCGAATAAAATGCAGAATAAAAAAGTGAAACAAAATTCAAGTTAAATAAAACTATTAATAAACTTGAAAGGTGTTACAACAACGGTATCGTTTACAAGGGATTAATCTCAAATAAATTATTCCAAATCTAGAATAAATTCGACATGAACTTTTTCTATTTTTGAAATAAAAAGGATCAAATGCTAAAAGCAATTTGAGATTAAGTTCAAGGGATTTTGATCCGCTAGATAGTTATACAAGAACAAGAAAAAGATTTCTAGTGGTTTAGATTTAACAATGAATACTAGAAATTAATGATCTGAGAAATTGCAATAAGTTCTCTGCTGTTTTCTTGGTTCTGTGTTCTTCTCTATATTTTATATTCAATGCTCTTTCTATTGAAAATCAGCTGCTGCTCTTTTATATTTAATCAACCTGTGATTTTAATTGGCAAGACAATCCTGTTAGCTCAGCAAGACAATCCTTTTAACTGGTAGAACTTTCGGTAGGACAATCTATTGAACTGGTAGAACTTTCGGTAGGACTATCTAAAAGGCTTGGAAAGACTTTCGGTATGACAATCCAATTGTCATACCAGTTCAAATATTTGTCTTGCTGATTTAATTTTGAATATTAATCCAAAATCATTTCTAAAAAATGCATAATATTAATTCAGAATTAATTAACCAATTAATTCAATTAATAAATAAATTAATCTTTGCAGATTTAATTTATTCTCTTAATTAAATTATATGACTTAATTAATTAATAGAGAATTAATACTAATCTTGAACAACAACCACTATTCTGACAATCTGTTGAAAATCACTGAAACTTATGAATCCATTTCACCACTTCAATATTGACACTCGATGTACTGTCTGGTTCATGAATGACTAACATCTGTGATGTTTCTTCATGTCTTGATTTTCATCAGATTAAATCCCTGTAATTAATTGATACCCTGACGAGATCTCTGTCACTTGATTAACTCCACAATCTTGATTTATATCACCGAGGCTTGATCAATTTCTTGAGCTTCTTCCAGTGAATTAAGTCCTCAAATCTGTAGATGAACAATGTTACTTAATCCTTTGACATATGTTACTTTGAGAGATCTCTCTGACGATAGAACCACTATTTACTTGTTACATCCTTATTTGAGTTGAGTTAAATCCTCGAATAAACAAATAGGCTATGACATATGCCTTTCACATTTTCTCGGATACTATTTGAGACCATAGATAGCCTTGAAAAGAAAGTAGACAAAATCTAAATGATCTCGATCTTCAAAACCAGGAGCTTGCTCTACATATACCTCTTCATCCAACCTTCCATTCAGAAAGGCACACTTGACATCCATTTGATAAACTTTAAAGTTCGAGAATGCCGCGAATGCCAGAAATATCCTGATGGCCTCAAGTCTAGCCACTGGAGCATAGGTTTCATCATAATCAATGCCTTCAGCTTGAGAATACCCTTTAGCTACCAGTCTTGCTTTGTTTCTTGTAACCATACCATCTTCATCTAGTTTATTCCTGAGTACCCACCGAGTACCAATAGCTTTCTTGTGTGAAGGTCTAGGTACCAGTTTCCAGAATTATTGATGTTCAAACTGATTGAGTTCATCTTGCATAGCAATCATCCAATCTGGATCAGTCAGTGCTTCCTCAATCTTCTTAGGTTCCATCTCAGAAAGAAATCCTGAGAACAGACATTCATTTTGAGTAGCACGTCTAGTTCTGACTCCAACATCTGGATCACCAATAATCAACTCAAAAGGATGAGCTTTATTCCAGACAGTCTGTCTTGGAAGATTTGATCTTGATGATTCACCTTGAAATACATTGCGATGTTGTGTCCTACTAGTTGATCCTTCAGCATCTCCCCCTGAGTTGTTACCAGGTTGACTTGATGATTCTCCGTCAGTTACAGTGGTATCTCCATTGTTGCCAATGTTTCCATCACCATTACCTTGAGTATCATCATGATTAACAGGTTCTTCACCAGCAGCAACCTCAGGTTCTTGATCATTTTCTGATTCCGAATCTGACATATCATCAAACTTCAGTTTCTCAGAAGGATCTTCAGTTTGGATACTAGGGAGTTTAGTGTCATCAAATGTAACATTGACACTTTCAGTTACTTTGTGTTGATCAATGATATACACCTTGTATGATCTTCTTCCATAACTAACAAAAATACCCTCATATGCCTTTGCCTCGAATTTACCACGAAGATCATCTCCATCCTTGAGCACGAAGCATCTGGCACCAAATACATGAAAGTATTTGATAGAAGGTTTCTATTCATTCATAATCTCAAAGGAGTCTTCATGAGGTCCTTGTTGATTAGAGTTCGATTCTGAGTATAACATGCAGTATTGACAGTTTCAGCCCAAAAGTACATTGGAAGACCTGATTCACTTAACATAGTTCTTGCAGCTTCAATCAATGTACGATTCTTCCTTTCTACCACTCCATTCCGCTGAGGGGTTCTAGGAGCTGATATTGTCTGTTAATCCCTTTGTCTGTACAAAATCCATTGAGAAGTGAATTCTTGAATTCTGTTCCATTATCTGACCTTATTGCTCTAACAGGGACATTAGAATCTAACTCGATCAACTTGATATGATCAATCACAACTTGTGGTGTTTCATCCTTAGAGTGAAGGAATAAAACCCACGTATACTTGGAATTGTCATCAACTATCACAAGACAGTAACACTTCTTTGACATCGAAAGAACATTAACTGGTCCAAAGAAATCCATGTGCAATAATTGAAGAATACCAGTTATGGAGGATGTATCAGTGCCTTTGTGACTTGCTTTCTTTGACTTTCCTTTCTGGCATGCCTCACACAGTCCTTCTGGGGAGAATTCCAGTTGAGGCAGACCTCTGACCAATTCTCTCTTGACAAGAGAGTTCATTGTTTTGAAATTTAGATGGGAAAGTCTCTTGTGCCATAGCCAACTCTCATTTGACGATGCCTTTGCATAGAAACAATTAACTTCAGGACTGCTTCCATAGTTCATGTCAGCTACGAACAGATTTCCTTTCCGGATTCCCATCAAGGAGGGTTTTTCATTTTTCTTGTGCAGGATCTGACACTTGAGCTTGTCGAATAAAACATAATAGCCCCTGTCACAGAACTGACTGATACTAAGCAGATTGTGTTCAAGTCCTTGCACAATATACACATTTTCAATGATAACATTTTCAGCTTGCAAACAGCCATATCCCTCAGTTAAACCTTTGTTGTTATCTCCAAAGGTAACCACTGGGCCGGCTTTCTCAACCACATTTGATAGCAGGGCTCTATTCCAGTCATATGTCTTGATGATCCGCTGTCAAAAATCCACACTACCGGTTCCACCTGTTTAATGCCCAACAATACAAATGGATTAGACCTTCTTCGGAACCCAAACTTGGTTGGGTCTGACATACTTGTAGAATTGGCCTTTATCAGGCAAAACAACATTCTTAACTTTTATGTTCTCAACTTTCTCAATGACTGGACATTTGACCTTGTAAACAACCTTGACAAATTTCTGTTTAGGCTTAGGCACAAATGTCTCCTTTCTAGCTTTACGAGGACTAGCAGTCTTAGACCTATTATGCTTCCTATTATTCACATGCTGATGAGGAGTAGTCTTATCACTAGAAACATGCTTACCATTAAAATAAGCATACATCAAATTAAAAGCACAAGACATGCAATTAGGAACACCACATACTTTATGAGAGGAATTAACAATAGGAAAATTATGCATGGTAGGCATGGCATTTTTGTTATCCAACTAAGGTATGTCTGAGTTAGTCTTAGTTGCTTTCCCAACTTTGACTGGAACTTTCGACACACTTGGCTTGGAAACAACCTTCTTATTATCAAGATCTTCAGCACGTATTTCTTCTTGAATAATAAAGGAGGTCTCATCAAATGGTTCAACAATTGATTCTTTATAGAGGGGTTTATCAACACCCTTAAGCACATGTGATACTTCCCTACCTTTAGCACAAACACAATTTTAACCAAGGTTCCATTAATATGATATAAAATTTCTTCAGGGGACACTATACATTTTAATTATATTGTATAAGTGTGTACTATCCTATTCATGCAAATATATGTTAAATCAACTATACGTTTTGATCCAATTTCTATATATATATATAATCATAATTTTAACTTAATTTTATATATTAATTTGATTATGCATATGATTTATTTAATTATTTAATTTATAATTAATATGTTAGATATATTTGAGATGTCATGTCTAATGTGTTTAGTTTTCAGATCTTAACAAACAGGAAATATCAGTATTTACTGGAATCAGTACTTACTGGAAGTCAGAACTTAAGGATATCAGAACTTAAATTATCAGAAGATAAATATCAGAAGATGGATATCAGAACTTAAGTACGGGAGGACTAACAGTTAAGGAAGGAAGCTGATTTACAGGAAAGAAGACCGAGACTAATACAAAAGAAGATATGCATGGAAAGAGTTAAAGGACTTAAAGACTTGTATAAGATATCTGATTGATATATTTTAGGAGACATAATTATATTCCATATCAATTAGAAGTTATCTTGTAATTGTGTACTATATAAACACAGACATAGGTTTACACTATATGTGTTATCATTATCGAGAAGATCATACATTGTAACCTAGCAGCTCTCGTGATATTTGTTCATCACTGAGAGAGAACAGTTCCATTGTAACAGAGTTTATTATATCGAATATATCTGTTTACTGTTACTTGTGTTCGAAATCGATTTGATTGTATTCTACACTGTATTTAACCCCCTTCTACAGTGTTGTGTGACCTAACAAGTGGTATCAGAGCCTATATGTTAACACACATACAGTAAAGATCCGAAACAATCATGTCTGAAGAAGCAGAAAATCCAACCAAGCCCGCCAAAACTGAAGAAACTCAAAAGACTCAAATCCACAGCCGATATGAGACTATTAGGGTTCCCATACTGAGACCTTCTGAGTACCCCATATGGAAAGTGAAGATGGCTATGTTTCTGGAAGCTACAGATCCAGAATACCTTGACAGAATTAATGAAGGACCGCATAAGCCAACCAAGCTCTCTGTTGTAGTTGCAGATCAGCCAGCAATGTTAGGTCCCAATATGTTTGTAGAAGGGGGGGTTGAATACAAACTATACCGTTTAATCGAATTTAATGCGGAATAAAAAGTGAAACAAAATTCAAGTTAAGTAAAACTATTATTAAAATTGAAAGGTGTTACAACAACGGTATCGTTTACAAGGGATTAATCTCAAATAAATTATTACAAATCTAGAATAAATTCGACATGAACTTTTTCTATTTTTACAATAAAAAGATCAAATGCTAAAAGCAATTTGAGATTAAGTTCTAGGGATTTTGATTCGCTAGATAGTTACACAAGAACAAGAGAATAATTTCTAGTGGTTTAGATTTAACTATAAATGCTAGAAATTAATGTTGTAAAATATTGCAGTTGAATATGAAAAGTTTTCTGCTGCTCTATTCTTTTCTTTGTTCTTGTGTTGCTGAAAAAAATGATGATTGTCTTCAATGATCTGCTGCTGTTGACATTTAATTCAACCAATAGAATTGGATTGTACTGGCGAGACAATCAGTGAGACAATCCGTTGATCTAGCAAGACAATCGGCATGACTATTGAATGAACTGGAAAGACTTTCGGTATGACAATGAAATGAACTGCAAAGACTTTCGGTATGACAATTAAATGAACTGGAAAGACTTTCGGTATGACAATTGATTGTCATACCAGTTCAAATGATTGTCTTGCTGAATTAATATTGAATATTACTTCAAAATTAATTCTAAAAAAACATAATATTAATTCAGAATTAATTAACCAATTAATTCAATTAATCAATAAATTAATCTTTGCAGATATAATTTATTTTCTTAATTAAATTATATGATTTAATTAATTAATAGAGAATTAGTATTATTCTTGAACAACAACCACGCTTCTGACAATCTTCTGAAAATCACTGAAAATTATAAATCAATTCACCACTTCAATGTTGACACTCGATGTACTGTCTGGTTCATGAGTGACTAACTTCCGTGACCTTTCTTCATGTCTTGACTTTGATAACATGAATTTCTTCAGATTAAATCCCTGTAATTATCTGATACCCTGACAAGATCTTTGTCACTTGATTAAATCCACAATCTTGATTTATATCACTGAGGCTTGATCAATTTCTTGAACTTCTTCCAGTGAATTAATTCCTCAAGTCTGTAGATGAACATTGTTTCTTAATCCTTTGACAGATGTTACTTTGAGAGATCTCTTTGACGATAGAACCACTATTTACTTGTTACATTCTTATTTGAGTTGAGTTAAATCCTCGAATAAACAAATAGGCTATGACATATGCCTTTCAAGCAAATACCATACCAAATGAGAAAAGTGAGTATACAGCTGAAGATATCTCATCCATTGCCAAGGATGCAAAGGTAAGGCATTTGCTGCATAGTATCATTGATAATGTCATGTCAAACAGGGTAATTCATTGCAAGACTGCAAAGGAGATATGGGATGCTTTGGAGACAAGATGCCAGGGAACTGATGCAATCAAGAAGAACAGGAGGACTATACTCACTCAAGAGTATGAGCACTTTTACTCAAAAAGTGATGAGTCATTAACTGACTTATATGACAGGTTTGTCAAACTCTTGAATGATCTATCACTGGTGGACAAGGAATATAATCTTGAAGATTCAAATCTAAAATTCCTATTAGCTCTTCTAGAAAGTTGGGATTTGAAGGCTACTATTATAGGAGATAACTATGCTCTTGATAAAACTACTCTTGATGAAATTTACGGTATGCTCAAGACTTATAAACTTGAGATAGATCAAAGAAGCAAGAGACATGGAAGACAGTTAAGGACAGTTGTTCTTAAGGCCGAGGAGGAATTCCCCAAAGTGGTTGTCTCAAAGAAAGGCAAAGGAAAGGCTCTCATCATAAAGTCTGATTCAGAATCATCAAGTTCTGATGATGATGATTCAGAAACTGAAAGTTTACTTGAAATAGATGCTGATGAAGAGATGATGAAATTGTGTGCTCTTATGGTGAAGGGTATTACAAAGATAGCCTACAGGAAATTCATACGGGGAAAGAAGTCTTTCAAGAAAGGTGGAAGTACTGATAAGAAAGGTTTCAGAAAGTATGAAGGCAAAAGTGCAAAGTCTGACAGAGGAGACAATTCAAATGTCAAATGCTACAATTGTGGTGAAAGAGGCCACATATCTCCGGACTGCAAGAAAGGAAAGAGTGACAAAGGAAAGGCACTTGTCACAAAGAAGAAAAGCTGGACAGACTCTTCAGATTCTGAAGATGAGGTGAATCATGCTTTAATGGCAAATGCTGATGGCAGCCCTGAAACTGCTGAATTGAAGGTACCTCAAACAACTTATGCCTTTCATACTGATGATATTACTGAGTTGAGATTATATCTTAAAACCATGTTTATTAGCTACAGAGATCAAACTTTAACATGTGAAAGATTAACTTCTGGAAATTATGCTTATAAGAAAAGGAATGATTATTTAGAAAAAGAGTTAGTTATGTTCCATCAAACTCCGAAAGAGAGAGATGATGCTTTTTATATTAGAGATGAATTGCTAAAATTGAATGAATCTCTCAAAACTGAGTTAGAAAAAGAAAAAGAGATTATCATGACTTGGACCAACTCTGGCAGGACAACTCAGAATTTATTAAGTAGTGGAAACAGGAAAGAGTGCTTAGGTTATGGAGATGATAAAAGTGAAAAAGGAACTGAACAATTTGAGCCAATTGTTGTTAAACAAACTGTTAAGCCAAAGGTAAATCCTGTTAAGTTTGTAGCTAAAACTGTAAAGTCTGATTCTGAATAGATGAAAGAGTCTGCGACAGAAGTTAAGGAGAAGTCAACTTCTGACAAATTAGAACAGGATAAACCAGCTGAAGTCAACATAGGCTTAATGACAAAGAAGCAGCTTAAGCATAAGCTGGAAGAAATAAGGAATGTCAACAAGGTTAACACAACTAGGAAAAATAGGAATGTAAAGGAAGGTGTGAATAAAAGCAATAATTATATGCCTGTTCCCAATGCTCCTAGAAAGAAATGTTATAAATGTGGAAACTCTAAACCTCTTGCTTCTTTTTGCAGGAAGAATAAGAATATAAACTCTTTACCTCCTAAGTCAGGAATTAAGAGTCAATCTGTTAGGTTTAAGCCACAAAATCCTTGTTTTCATTGGGGAAGTTTATGGCATTCCATTTATACTTGTAAGGAATATCATAGTTTATACTATGATTATTATCAAATAAAACCTTCTTTGAAGAAAGTTGCTTTAATTCCTTCTAGTGTAAAGTCTGATGCAAAGTCTGATATAAGTTCTGATAAACAACATGTTAGCATAAAATCTGATATTAAATCCGCTGCAAATGCTAACAAACTTAAAAAGGCCAAAGGATCCAAGCAAGTCTGGGTCCTTAAAACTAACCATTAGTGGTCTTTGTGATTACAGGGCAACAAGAAAAACATCCTAGTACTGGATAGTGAATGTTCAGGACATATGACTGGAAATAAAGCCCTGCTCTCAGACTTTGTGGAGAAAGCTGGCCCAAGAGTTTCTTATGGAGATGGCAACATGGGAAAAACTCTGGGATATGGCAATATTAATCTTGGGAATGTCATCATTGAAACAGTAGCTCTTATCTCAGGACTTAAACACAATCTGCTGAGTGTGAGTCAAATCTGTGACAGAGGTTATCATGTGGATTTCTTTGAAGAATACTTTGAAGTTGTAAGCAATTCTACAGGCAAAGTGGTTTTGAAAGGTTACAGGCATGGTAACATTTATGAAGCCAGACTTTCAACAGGTTTTGATGGTTCTGCAATCTGTCTGTTGAGTAGAGCATCAATTGAAGAAATCTGGAATTGGCACAAATGACTCTCTCATTTAAACTTCAACAACATAAATGAGCTTGTAAAGAAATATCTTGTGAGAGGATTGCCAAAATCAGTATTTACTTATTTGCTCCTGATGGCCTTTGTGATTCATGTCAAAAGGCAAAACAAAGAAAATCTTCTTTCAAGAGCAAAATTGAGTCATCAATTCTTGAGCCTTATCACCTACTGCATGTTGATCTATTTAGTCCAGTCAATGTCATGTCTATTGCAAAGAAGAAATATGCTATGGTTATAGTGGATGAGTTCACAAGGTACACTTGGGTGTACTTCTTGCACAAGAAGAATGAAACTGCATTTACTCTAACTGATCATGTCAGACAGCTGTATAAGTTGGTCAAAGATTCTGTTAAAATTATAAGAAGTGATAATGGCACTGAGTTCAAGAATTCAATCATGGAAGAGTTCTGCAAAGAGCATGGAATCAAACAGGAATTTTCTGCACCTGGAACTCCACAGCAAAATGGATTTGTAGAAAGAAAGAACATGACTCTCATTGAAGCTGCACGAACTATGCTTGATGAAGCAAAGCTGCCAACCTACTTTTAGGCTGAAGCTGTGCAGATTGCTTGTTTTACATAGAATGCAACACTCATAAACAAGCATGGAAAAACACCATATGAGATGGTGAAGAAAAAGAATCCAAATCTGAAATACTTTCATGTATTTGGATGTAAGTGTTTTATTCTTAAGATTCATCATGAACAGCTGTCAAAATTTGATCTAAAAGCTGATGAAGGAATTTTTTTTGGATATCCACTTTCCACAAAAGCCTTCAGAGTATACAATTTAAGAACAAGGGTTGTCATGGAATCTATCAATGTATCTTTTGATGATAAGAAGATTACCGGACTTGAAGATTTCAATGATCACGATCAGCTGAGATTTGAAAATGAAGACTTAAATTCTGATTCTGTAAATTCTGATGACCTAAACTCTGATCCTGTAAGTACTGATGACATTGAATCTGTGGTAACAACTCTAAAGGAAAATGCACCTATCCAGGGGGAGCAAGTTGAAGATCCTACCACATCTCAAGACTCTAAAGAAGCATCATAACCTGACACTGGCTCTTCAAGTTCTGATTCATCTAGTTCTGATGAGCCAAATTCTGATAATTCTGGAAGCTCTGATACTTCAAATCCTGAAGGATCCAAGTCAAATTCTGAAGTCTCAGAGAGCATAACTACAGGAGGAGCATCAGAAAATGCTAATGGAGACAACATGGATCATGGGGGGAGGATCCAGTTCTAGAAGTCAACTTCAATCTGCAAGGAAGTGGACCAAATCACATACACCTAACTTAATTATTGGAGATCCTGAAGCAGGTGTCATTACTAGAACTGCAACATCAAATGAATGTCTCTATCATTCTTTTCTATCTCATACTGAACCAAAAAAAGTGGAAGAAGCTCTTCAAGATGCTGATTGGGTGCAAGCAATGCAAGAAGAGTTAAATGAATTTGAAAGAAATAAAGTCTGGACCCTAGTGCCAAGACCGAAGAACAGATCAATTGTTGGCATAAAATGGGTGTTCAGAAACAAAACTGATAGTGATGGCATAATTATAAGGAATAAAGCAAGGCTGGTTGCTAAAGGCTACTCTCAACAGGAGGGTATTGATTATTATGAAACATTTGCACCAGTTGCTAGATTAGAAGCCATAAGGATCTTTTTGGCTTATGCTACTCACAAAAAGTTTAAAGTCTTTCAAATGGATGTGAAAAGTGCAGTTATTAATGGAGAATTGGAAGAAGAGGTCTATGTTGAACAACCTCCAGGCTTTGTAGATTCAAAATTTCCAAATCATGTCTACAGGCTTGACAAAGCACTTTATGGCCTTAAGCAAGCTCCTAAAGCATGGTATGAGACTTTAGCTCAATTCCTTCTAGAAAGTGGATTTCACAGAGGTACAATTGATAAAACACTGTTCTACCTCAACCATGGAAAGGACTTACTTTTGGTACAGATATATGTTGATGATATCATATTTTGTTCTACAAATGCCAAACTCTGTGAGAGGTTTGCAAAACTAATGCAGTCAAGATATCAAATGAGTATGATGGGAGAACTTAGTTATTTTCGAGGCCTTCAAGTCAAGCAGAATAAAGGAGGTACTTTTATCTGTCAATCTAAGTACACCAGAAATTTACTGAAGAAATTTGGAATGCAAGATTATTCAACAACATCCACTCCCATGGCCACTGCAACCAAGTTAGATAAAGATACCGGTTCATCAGTAGATATTACTAACTACAGAGGTATGATGGGCTCTTTACTCTATTTAACTGCAAGTAGACCTGATATCATGTATGCTACCTGTTTTTGTGCAAGATTTCAGGCTGATCCAAGAGAACCTCACTTAATAGCTGTGAAAAGAATTTTCAAGTACCTTAAGGGTACAACTGATATGGAATTGTGGTATCCTAGAGAATCAGATTTTAAGGTAATAGGTTACTCAGATGCAGATTTTGAAGGATGCAAAATAGACATGAAAAGTACTAGTGGAAGCTGCCAATTTCTTGGAGGCAAATTGGTTTCTTGGTTTAGCAAGAAACAGAAGTCAATTTCCACATCAACTGCAGAAGCAGAATATATTGCCGCAGGAAGTTGTTGTGCACAGATTCTTTGGATGAAGAATCAGTTACTGGATTATGGGTTAGAATTTTCTAAAATCCCTATTTACTGTGATAATCAAAGTGCTATTTCTGTGACAGGTAATCCATTTCAACACTCAATGACAAAGCACATCAGTATTAGGTACCATTTCATAAGGGAACATGTGATGGAAGGTACAGTGGAATTGCATTTTATTCCAACAGAATAATAACTAGCAGATATCTTCACAAAACCACTATGTGAAGCTACTTTTACAAGACTGGTGTAATAACCCCAATTTTTGGAAATTTTTGAAACCCTTATGAATAGTGTTTTGCTGAATAAGAAAACTTTTCATGCCACACTATGTAGGGGTTCTGTTATTGATATTCTGAGATTTTATTAGTACTCTATATGGTATATAAGTGTATGTAAAGATCGTCAGAATCCAATACCGAACACTTTGATTTTTCCCGGAAATCCACTAGATACGGAAAGAATTGAGTATAAGGTAACAGGATAAAAAGGATTTAAATAAAAGGATTGTAAGAGAGGATCATAAAAGGATTAGAGTGTATTGAGAAAGGTTAAGGGAACCCAAGTAATAAGATCCCGGGTATGATCCCTCAAACGATAAACGAAAACGAAAGTTAAGCGAACCGTATAACAGATCAGCGGTCATTAGGCAAACAATTAGGAAGTTAATCAAAGAGATTAGAGGGGATGATGTCATCCAACTAATGAGAAGAGGACAAAGAGGGGAGGATGACATCACATGATGACATAAGCATGACATAGGGAGGAAGGAGATGTGGTTGGTTTATAACCACACAAAGTCAAGGTTAGAAAGGTAATTACCCAAAAACAAAACAAAAACAACCAACCAAAAAATCAAATCAAAGCAAAAAACACAAAAATCCCTCTCTCTCCAAGCTTGCTCTCGGCTTTTCTTCTTTTTCAAAGAAGAAATTTCCAAAATTTAAGATCCAAGGCTTGTTAATTAGTGAGGTAATTATCTAAGGTTCCTTGTACATAGATATGGATGTCCTATAAGTTTAAGCTTCTATTTCCTTCACAATCTCTTCCATTAATTCAAGGAAGAAGATGGTGAATAGTAACTTTCAAAAAATAACTTTAGTTTTCTTGAATTTTTATGAAAGTTTAAGGTTATACAAGCAAGGATCAAGGTTCTTTAGGCATTCAAAGTTCTTGTGTTGTGTTAAGAAGCTTCAAGGAAGGTATAATCTCTTAACCAAGCTTTGTTATTGAATGTTAAGAGCATAATATGAGTATTATAGTTCATGAGAGGCTTGATGGTTGTGTATGTAGGGATTAGTTGGTTTTGGGATGTTTTTGGAGTTGTAAATCTTGGTTGTTGATTAATGAACTTAAGTGTAGTTTAAATTCATGATAAAGAATAGTATAAATTGTTAATGTTGAGTTGTTGGGGCTGTTATGATAAAGTATGGATGGAGTTTTTATTGGGTTGTGATTGTAGGTTGATTGTGAGATGAAATGGAGTGGTTTAAAATTGGGTAATCGCGTAAACATAGCCGTCGTAATGCCCGATTTACCGTAGACTGTTTTTGTTCTTAATATCAGAACCCTTGAACTCACTGTTAGGTTTTGACCATTGCCATGGTTAGATAGTTCATGTTACGAGCTTCGTTTTGATATGTAGTTCGTTTGATTCCGATGTACGGTTTAGGAGAAACGGCCGTTTTAAGTAATGACGTTTCGCGAACGAACCCTTACCCCTCGCCTTACTTTGAAACATAGGTTAAAGACCTTAAAAGACTAATTGAAGTATGAAACATTTATGTAAGGTGTAATAGGCAGATGGTAAGACACTCGCGAAGGAATCGCCTTAAAACTCATAATGGTTAAATTATTAAAAATGGTGGAGCCGAGGGTACTCGAGTGACTTAAGAGAATCAGTAAGCGCAAAGTGAACGTTAGGACTCTAAATGGTTAAAGTCTAGTTTCTTAAGCGACCGGGGTTTAATTCCGACTTATGTTGTTGTTCATAGGTTATCGGACCCATTCTAAGCTTAAGCCTATCCGGGAGCACTCAGGCAAGTTTTCTACCCGCTATACTGTTGTTGTGATGTATATATGTATATGCATTGTCTTGTGATAAATGCATGTTGGTTAATTAGCAAATTCTTGCGATATATTAGAGCATGTGATATGTTATATATGCATGCCTGTTTCGTATTCTTGATTTATATATCTGTTGGTTCAAATGCTTATTAGTTGCATAATACCTATGCTAGAGATAAGCGGTAATTTGCATATACCCTTAGTAAAGGGGACCCCAAGGTGAACATTTTCTAAAACCGGGAGTCGATGTTCCCGAGTATATTATATATATATATATATATTTAAATATATATATTGATATAGTTTTGAAAACTATTAATCGAATAAGGTTTATTCGATAACTTTTATTTATTTAATGAATAATATTACGAATATTCATTCGAGGGCTTATGACTCCTTTTATTTATTTAATGAATATTATTACGAATATTCATTCGAGGGCTTATGACTCCTTTTATTTATTTAATGAATATTATTACGAATATTCATTCGAGGGCTTATGACTCCTTTTATTTATTTAATGAATATTATTACGAATATTCATTTGAGGGCTTATGACTCCTTTTATTTATTTAATGAATATTATTACGAATATTCATTCGAGGGCTTATGACTCCTTTTATTTTATTTAATTAATATTATTACGAATATTCATTCGAGGGCTTATGACTCTTTTATATTATTTATTGAATATTATTTGAATATTCATTCGAGGGCTTATGACTCAGTTTATATTATTTAATGAATATTATTTGAATATTCATTTGAGGATCTATGACTCCGATTATTTGCTGAAATATATTCTTTATTTTATTAAAGAATAAGGTGTCGATAATCAAACTTATTTTTGATTATTCAAAAAAAGATAGTACTTTCGAATAAGTATATCTTTGGTTATTTAATACTCGTTTCAAGTATAAGTTTTACAACTTCTACTTCAATTATTTTTATAAGGATTATCATTATGGGAATATTATTTAAATAATAATATTCAGATATTTTCTAATATATCGGGACTGATTTACTTGATTAAATCAGCAGTATTCGAAACACTCTTTAAAGTGTTTTCGAGTCTTCAAAATGATTCTTAAAAGTTAGAGCGGATCCCAAAACTCATTTTTATATTTAAGATCTTCCTTTCAAAGGGGATTTAAATATTCGCTCAAAACCTGGGGGATCCGGCTCAGTGGTGTATTTTACATTCGCAACGAGGTTGCTGTTTTGATAAATAAATTGATTACTTACCCAACGTTCGGGAAGTAAGTCCATCTATCGAGTCGGCATAAGCAACATGGGCTCAGTGGGCGTCCATGATAGTGTAAGTGGCTCAGTGGGAGTCCATCAAATGCGTAAGGGGCTGAGTGGCAGTCCGGCATAAGGTCCCTTTGCGACCAGGGTGATGACCAGTGGGGAATTCGTCCATCTACTAGTAGAAAAGGTTACTTATTGGTATCTTTGCCTGATCAGCAAGATATCGGGTTTATGCCACAATTCTTTTTCCTTCCAAAAATTTATTGGATGTTACAAACTCTGTTCATACTTTACATGACAGAGGTTTTCAGGAAATATATAAAGAAGATATATATGTGGATATATATATCGGAACTTAATGAAGTATATCATAACTTCATTTCCTTCAATAATACTTCAAAGATTAATCTATTTAAATCTTGTCTTGTAGTCTCATCTATGTGATGAACTGTTGAAAGCTCATTATAACTTGAACGGTGGTAGTTCAAGTAGTATTTGGAAAAGATATAAGTATATTGGAGTATCTTGTAACCTCATCTTTTAAACTTATATCTAGTAAATGATTATCTTATGCATGACAAAGATTTTCAGAAAAACGTTGAGACAAGGTTAGATATATGAGATCACCTTGCAACGATATTTTTATACAGTTATAAACTGGAACTCTGTGTATATTATGCATGGAAGAGCACTTCCAAGATTTTGAAAAGTATATATGTATATATACTGAATATTTTGCGACTTCATCGCATTAAGATATCAAACTTGGTTCATTTCTTTTGACCAAGACTTTCATGAGTACTATGAGAAGGCTCATATATTGTAAATTATTATACATATTATTTTGGTGGGCTTGCTGCTCACCCTTGCTTTCTTCTTTCATCACACAACATCAGATAGACAAGATGAACAGGACCAAGCTCCCAATTCGCGAGCGGATAGGAAAAGTTTCGCAGTTCCTATAGGCGTTGATGTCGCTGTAGCTGAGGTAGGAGCTACCAATAGGCTAGGCTTTCAACTTTTGATGTACCAGACTTATGTATATTATGAATTGTAATAATGGCAAAGAAATATAAATTTATTCAGAAACCTGTTTAAGGTGTATTGGCATATAATTGTGGAATAAAGCGACTTGTGATTATTTTTGGATATTCATCTCTGAGACTATAACTTGTGGTGTGTGTGTTTATTGTGGGGTCACAGTACAGTGTAGTTGATTATTTATTAAGATTGGGTGTTATTAAGGGAAATGGAACTCGTGACAACCCGGATCCCCGACCTCGGATTTGGGGGTGTTACAGAAGTGGTATCAGAGCTAAGCGTTATAAACCTCAGAGATGATGTGACGTTAAGATAATAAGTTCACTAAGATAATATGAACTCTTGCCAAGTTCATAGTCGGGCTACCTAACATAGTATTGACAGTTAAAACCCTTATGGGAACCCTTATAAATATCGTGATAAGAAGCGTAGTTCGTTATCGTATATGGTAGCGGGACTCCGAACCCTGAGGTTGAGGAGCAACAACGCGATGATATTTTATTACTTATTGGAGATCAGATTATGGATCCGATAGAGCGTCCTAACGCGGGATCGGATGATGTTCATATTGAGGATGTAGCGGTTGAGGATGTTGTCCTAGAAGGGATAGTTGCTGAGGAGGATCCTGACAAGAATGAATAAAGGACCACTGATGAATTGATGACCATGGTTAGGACGACTACCAGAGGTAGGATTGGTCGATCACTACCGGAGGTTCGTTCAAGTTTGTAAAGATAGTAGCCCCCTTTAACGCGGCTTACTCATAAGACTGAGAAGTTCGAATAGACAGAGAAATGTGAGAACAGCTTTTAAGAACTAAAGCAAAGGTTGGTGACGGCTACTATGTTGGCGTTGCCTGATGGAAAATGAGATTTTGTGAAGTATAGTGACGCTTCGCATAAGGAATTAGGGTGCTTCTTATACAGCACAGTAAGGTAATCACGTACGCGTCAAGACAATTAAGGGAATATAAAATTCGATGTCCCCATCCATGAGCTTGGGCTCGTGGCAATAGTTTTGCCCTAAAGATTGGAGGCACTACTTGTATGGAGAGAAGTGCGAGATTTACACAAGCCATAAGTGCTCTAGTGCATTTTTACGCAGAAAGAGCTCAACATGCGCCAGAGGAGGTGGTTAGAGCTAATCAAGGATTACAATTATGAGATTCTTTATCATCCAGGGAAAGCCAAAATGGTGGCTAATGCCCTTAGTATAAAGGAGAGACTCAAGATGAAAATGTCTTTGGGAGAGTTGATAAGAGATTTTGAGAAAATGGAAATAGAAGTGAAGGTAACCGGAGCCGGTACCGAAAAGCTGTTTGAGATTGCAATACAGCCCGAATTATTGGAAAAGAACATATTATGACAGAAAAAGTGATGAATGAAGGTATAGAGCCAACAAATAGATAAGAGATTAATACCGAGAAAGATGATAAGGGAATAATGAGGTATTCCTACAGAATTTGGGTTCCAAATGTTCAAGAGCTTAAAGATGAGATCTTAGATGAAAGCTAGTTTGAGGAATAAGATTTAGAGCAAACCCTGAACGTGATAGTCAGGGAGGTCGCCATCAAGATAGAAGGAACCCATAACATAATGAAGTGGAAAATGAGGATTAAAAACATGTAGGCTGACCCCGATTATGGGGAGGAGGAGGGAACGTTCAGACTAAGGAAACAGAAGTCGAGTAAGGAAAGGAGACCCGAGACGGTACTCCTATACGACAATTTATGGACCTTTCTAGACAGAACTTAGACTATTATCCCCAACCACCACCCTGAGGAAACAATGCGATAGGAAATTCTTTCAGGACCTTTAAGTCTTTAAGCTCTCAGAGTTCCAAGGAACAGGTTGACCTAGTCGAGGCAAGAGCCTGGCTAAAGGAAATAGAGGAATCATTTGAGATTCTGAATGATTGACGAATCACAAAAGACTATTTTTGTCACTTACCCTCCTAAGAGAGAGACCACCCACTGGTGAAAGGCCAAGGAAGGCATGAAGCAAGAGATTATAATAAACTGATTTAAGTTCAGTCAATTGTTTTCGGGAAAGTAATTTCCAAAGATAAGGAGATAGTGTAAAAGCTTTGGAGCTAGAACAAAAGCGGATAAGTATGATGAATTATGAATCTAAGTTGTAAAAGTTGTCAAGATTCGTTCTGAGGACACGAATCCAGAATGACGGGATGTTTGAAATCAATACTTATGTTGAATTAGTTCATGAAATAAGGATAAGAGAAAGGAAAATAAAAAGAAACTGAAGTGAAAAGGAATATAAAGGCAATAGAGTTTGAGGTATGATAAGGGAGTTGGGTATGAGGAAACCCTAAAGACTCGTAGCAATAGAAATAGAAAAGTATGCATTCGTCAGGATGAGGGTGATTCACCATGAGTTAAAATTGATGGTTGAGGGCATAAGAGATACATATATTTTTATCCCCTGTAAGTTGGGAGGATTCGAGGAAACCTTGAGATAGTTCGAAGGATAAATAATGAGACGCGGATAGACTGAGGAGACAAGAAAGTAAGAAATTAGGAAAAATTGGATGAAGGAAGTGACCTTCAAGAATGTGAAGTGTAAGACCGGTGGCAGGATACCCAGAAAGGGAGACGACAGGTAGGAAAGATATCCCAACATTGAGATGACTGTTGAGATAAACAACAAAAATAAATGAGGAATTATTAAGAAGAAGTTACCGTTGAACACGACCAATATCTTCCAGAACACCCCTGTTATCATTACCGAATCAGGCAAGAAAAGTGGATAACCGTTATTATCTTTTGGAGGCCATATGGATTGACCTCATTTTGGATAAGGATACTATTATGAAATTTGGTATAGAATATCGAGGTGGAAATGATTGAATAAGATACCCTTATCAGGGATATATGACTTGATTTATCCATGAAAGGATGCAAGTACCTTTTTAAAGGTGGGATTAAGGACATAACCTCAATATCTTGAGATGAACCATGGGGGATGCATAAAGGATGGCATTTCACCCTTAATAGGGACATTATTAGTTTGGGTAGTATGGAACGAAGGACTAAGGTAATAACAACCTTTAAGGATCAGTGGAGAAATTTTTCAGAAGTATATAGACAATGATTCTGGTATTAATAAATGGTATCTTGATATGCCCTGTAACTAGGGAATACATGAGGAACGATTCAAGGATAACCTTAGAGGTTTTACAAGGAGAAAGGTAATATTCAAAATTCTCAAGAATAGAAATGTTGATAAAGGAAATATGACGTAATTATAATGATGCCAAGTGAGGCACGTGTTAAACCACGAGAAGGTATGGATCGAACCAGTAATGGTCGAAAATGTTCAGGGCAATTAGGACTTAAGATAAAAGATGTTCTAATTATGATTGAGAGTCAGTCGTGACAGTGATTAACCTTTAAAGACTGAGGCAATAACTTATGGAAAAATGGTGATTTTTTTTACTCATCAGATTTTAAGGAAAACATCTTCACAAAAGCTGTGATTGAAATGAGGTAGAAAATTTATTTGGAGGTGGTTAAAATGACATTGACTGTAAGGAAATTTTACTATCAGGAAAGGCCAAAGAGGCGGCCGACACTTTAAAGGTAAGAGGATAATTATAGGCGCTTGTGCCAAAGGAATACAGTGATGATGGTTAAAGCTATGCAGGTTGTATTATGGTTTGGAAGATTGACATTCCTTCTGATGACTGTGCAATACCCAACCGTAATAGTAGTTAGTAAAGGTTTAATTCGTGTAATCGCCATGAGTGGGCTATCTATCTCAGAAGGTACTATCTTGAGAATAATCCAGGACCATATTTCAAAAAGGACTAAACAAACCTTTGAGTTAAGTCTTCTATGGAAGACATATGATAAGAATGGTATTCACCTGCTATCGTTGCTTGGACTGAAACTCTTCTGCAATTTTATCTGCTTCATGTCATGTATGTATGTCAGGATCAGGAGTGTTCTTCATGAATCAGGAATGGTGATTATGTTACCTCCTTAGAAGGATTTGATACGACATATATGGACTCCGTATGGTTAGATATTAAGATTTCATGGAAAGTGAATGACGACAGTAGGTCAGTGCTGGACCATAGTAATGCAGCAATGATTCTGCGAGTAATGAGCTGATTACAACCGTGAGAGTTGATTTGGAATGGATGTTGAGATTGAGTACCACTAATCGGGTCGTGGTAATGTATAAGTTATCATTGATAGACTAATTAAGTAGAGTATCTACCTATTGAATATTTATTCCTTCTTATAAAAAGAGAGTCGTATTACTATATGAGGAAGGTTGCGGTGCAAGCATAGAATTCTAGTAACGATGATGTCTAGAATGAGATCCCAGATTCGATTTTCGATATCGAGGGAGTTTCAAAGGTGATTGTGTATAAGCTCGAGGAAGAGCATGGGTCCATAGAATGATGGACGGGATAGCGAAAATATTTAGGCATGTGAAATACGATGCTATAATACTTGATGTTGATATAAATACATATATGTTTTGTTCTCCTATGACAAACCTCTATAGTTCAGAGGTAGATTCCAAGCTAGATATTTTATGGCAATAAAATTTTTACGAATATACAATTCTCTTTAGTTCGTTCTTTTCTCTTCTTTTCATTTCATGTAAGCTGAGAAGAACAACCCTTCCAGAAGGGGAGGTATTGTCGAATGACTATCTATCTGTGTGATAGAAGCCTAGTAGGATACCATCTATTGTTTAATTGCTTGTCAAGTACTAAAGGCTGGCCACCTTCTGTACTAACTATGCGATATAACAAGTGTTCATGATCATAGTGATCTCTCAACAAATTCATTTACTTCTATATGATTGATCAAACTTTGGGAAATAGAAACAACTGAAAAAGGAGTAATAAAGTTGTGGTAGTATTCGGAATGGAAACACATTCGTGATACTAAGGTTGACGTGGTTATTAAAAGGTTATAGAATGCTAACGAGCAAAAGTATAACCAGTATAATATTAGGAATGGAAGGTAGTAGCGATTACGAACTGGAAAAGAATGGGTATTAAGACGCCAAAGCTATAGTGCTAGAAGCTGTGATAAAATTCCATGCAATAGACTTGAAAGAATTTGGAATGATCACTTAACGCGGATTAAGTTATCTTATGACAATAGATTATATGTCATTATCGAGATGTCGCCTTATGAGATCCTTGAGGGAAGACAATGTCGATCTCCCTTATGTTAGGATGAAGTTGTAGAGCGCAAGATGCTCGGACCAGCAGTGGTCCAAAGGACCAAGGGGTTAATAGATTTAATCAGAGGACGGCTGGTAGTAGCCCAAGATGGACATAAGAAGTATGTTGATTTGACACGAAAGGACAAGGAATGGGAAATAGGGGACCTAGTGTTGTTATAGGTATCCCTTAGAAAGGATTGATGAGGTTCGGAAAGAAAGGAAAGCTAAGTCTATAATTTGTTGGACCCTTGGATATATTAAGACATTTTGGGAAGTTAGCATATGAGCTAGCCCTACCCCCGAACCTGTAGCAAGTCATAACGTGTTCCACGTATCAATGTTAGGGAAGTATAATTCGGATGCCAGATAAATAGGGGCATATGAGCGCATAGACGCGCAACCCGACGTAACCTATATGGAGCAACCAGGAAGGGTTATAGAGTAAAAAGGAACAAGTGCTTAGGAGAAGGGTTATCAAACTAGGCAGAGTTTGGTGGTAGGACCACAATGTGGGAAAATTTACTCGAGAGTTAGAAAGTGCAATGCTAAGAGAGTATCCCTATTCATTTTCTATCTGATTCCGGGACAGAATCCTTTTAAGGAGGGGAGACTGTAATAACCCCAATTTTTGGAAATTTTTGAAACCCTTATGAATAGTGTTTTGCTGAATAAGAAAAACTTTTCATGCCACACTATGTAGGGGTTTTGTTATTGATATTCTGAGATTTTATTAGTACTCTATATGGTATATAAGTGTATGTAAAGATCGTCAGAATCCAATACCGAACACTTTGATTTTTCCCGGAAATCCACTAGATACGGAAAGAATTGAGTATAAGGTAACAGGATAAAAAGGATTTAAATAAAAGGATTGTAAGAGAGGATCATAAAAGGATTAGAGTGTATTGAGAAAGGTTAAGGGAACCCAAGTAATAAGATCCCGGGTATGATCCCTCAAACGATAAACGAAAACGAAAGTTAAGCGAACCGTATAACAGATCATCGGTCATTAGGCAAACAATTAGGAAGTTAATCAAATAAATTAGAGGGGATGATGTCATCCAACCAATGAGAAGAGGACAAAGAGGGGAGGATGACATCACATGATGACATAAGCATGATATAGGGAGGAAGGAGATGTGGTTGGTTTATAACCACACAAAGTCAAGGTTAGAAAGGTAATTACCCAAAAACAAAACAAAAACAACCAACCAAAAAATCAAATCAAAGCAAAAAACACAAAAATCCCTCTCTCTCCAAGCTTGCTCTCGGCTTTTCTTCTTTTTCAAAGAAGAAATTTCCAAAATTTAAGATCCAAGGCTTGTTAATTAGTGAGGTAATTATCTAAGGTTCCTTGTACATAGATATGGATGTCCTATAAGTTTAAGCTTCTATTTCCTTCACAATCTCTTCCATTAATTCAAGGAAGAAGATGGTGAATAGTTTTCTTGAATCTCTTCTATAACTTTAGTTTTCTTGAATTTTTATGAAAGTTTAAGGTTATACAAGCAAGGATCAAGGTTCTTTAGGCATTCAAAGTTCTTGTGTTGTGTTAAGAAGCTTCAAGGAAGGTATAATCTCTTAACCAAGCTTTGTTATTGAATTTTAAGAGCATAATATGAGTATTATAGTTCATGAGAGGCTTGATGGTTGTGTATGTAGGGATTAGTTGGTTTTGGGATGTTTTTGGAGTTGTAAATCTTGGTTGTTGATTAATGAACTTAAGTGTAGTTTAAATTCATGATAAAGAATAGTATAAATTGTTAATGTTGAGTTGTTGGGGCTGTTATGATAAAGTATGGATGGAGTTTTGATTGGGTTGTGATTGTGGGTTGATTGTGAGATGAATTGGAGTGGTTTAAAATTGGGTAATCGCGTAAACATAGCCGTCGTAATGCCCGATTTACCGTAGACTGTTTTTGTTCTTAAGATCAGAACCCTTGAACTCACTGTTAGGTTTTGACCATTGCCATGGTTAGATAGTTCATGTTACGAGCTTCGTTTTGATATGTAGTTCGTTTGATTCTGATGTACGGTTTAGGAGAAACGGCCGTTTTAAGTAATGACGTTTCGCGAACGAACCCTTACCCCTCGCCTTACTTTGAAACATAGGTTAAAGACCTTAAAAGACTAATTGAAGTATGAAACATTTATGTAAGGTGTAATAGGCAGATGGTAAGACATTCGCGAAGGAATCGCCTTAAAACTCGTAATGGTTAAATTATTAAAAATGGTGGAGCCGAGGGTACTCGAGTGACTTAAGAGAATCAGTAAGCGCAAAGCGAACGTTAGGACTCTAAATGGTTAAAGTCTAGTTTCTTAAGCGACGGGGATTTAATTCCGACTTATGTTGTTGTTCATAGGTTATCGGACCCATTCTAAGCTTAAGCCTATCCGGGAGCACTCAGGCAAGTTTTCTACCCGCTATACTGTTGTTGTGATGTATATATGTATATGCATTGTTTTGTGATAAATGCATGTTGGTTAATTAGCAAATTATTGCGATATATTAGAGCATGTGATATGGTATATATGCATGCCTGTTTCGTATTCTTGATTTATATATCTGTTGGTTCAAATGCTTATTAGTTGCATAATATCTATGCTAGAGATAAGCGGTAATTTGCATATACCCTTAGTAAAGGGGACCCCAAGGTGAACATTTTCTAAAACCGAGAGTCGATGTTCCCGAGTATATTATATATATATACATATATATATTTAAATATATATATTGATATAGTTTTCAAAACTATTAATCGAATAAGGTTTATTCGATAACTTTTATTTATTTAATGAATATTATTACGAATATTCATTCGAGGGCTTATGACTCCTTTTATTTATTTAATGAATATTATTACGAATATTCATTCGAGGGCTTATGACTCCTTTTATTTATTTAATGAATATTATTACGAATATTCATTCGAGGGCTTATGACTCCTTTTATTTATTTAATGAATATTATTACGAATATTCATTCGAGGGCTTATGACTCCTTTTATTTTTTTTAATGAATATTATTACGAATATTCATTCGAGGGCTTATGACTCCTTTTATTTATTTAATGAATATTATTACGAATATTCATTCGAGGGCTTATGACTCTTTTATATTATTTATTGAATATTATTTGAATATTCATTCAAGGGCTTATGACTCAGTTTATATTATTTAATGAATATTATTTGAATATTCATTTGAGGATCTATGACTCCGATTATTTGCTGAAATATATTCTTTATTTTATTAAAGAATAAGGTGTCGATAATCAAACTTATTTTTGATTATTCAAATAAAGATAGTACTTTCAAATAAGTATATCTTTGGTTATTTAATACTCGTTTCAAGTATAAGTTTTACAACTTCTACTTCAATTATTTTTATAAGGATTATCATTATGGGAATATTATTTAAATAATAATATTCAGATATTTTCTAATATATCGGGACTGATTTACTTGATTAAATCAGCAGTATTCGAAACACTCTTTAAAGTGTTTTCGAGTCTTCAAAATGATTTTTAAAAGTTAGAGCGGATCCCAAAACTCATTTTTATATTTAAGATCTTCCTTTCAAAGGGGATTTAAATATTCGCTCAAAACCTGGGGGATCCGGCTCAGTGGTGTATTTTACATTCGCAACGAGGTTGCTGTTTTGATAAATAAATTGATTACTTACCCAACGTTCGGGAAGTAAGTCCATCTATCGAGTCGGCATAAGCAACATGGGCTCAGTGGGCGTCCATGATAGTGTAAGTGGCTCAGTGGGAGTCCATCAAATACGTAAGGGGCTGAGTGGCAGTCCAGCATAAGGTCCTATTGCGACCAGGGTGATGACCAGTGGGGAATTCGTCCATCTACTAGTAGAAAAGGTTACTTATTGGTATCTTTGCCTGATCAGCAAGATATCGGGTTTATGCCACAATTCTTTTTCCTTCCAAAAATTTATTGGATGTTACAAACTCTGTTCATACTTTACATGACAGAGGTTTTCAGGAAATGTATAAAGAAGATATATATGTGGATATATATATATCGGAACTTAATGAAGTATATCATAACTTCATTTCCTTCAATAATACTTCAAAGATTAATCTATTTAAATCTTGTCTTGTAGTCTCATCTATGTGATGAACTGTTGAAAGCTCATTATAACTTGAACGGTGGTAGTTCAAGTAGTATTTGGAAAAGATATAAGTATATTGGAGTATCTTGTAACCTCATCTTTTAAACTTATATCTAGTAAATGATTATCTTATGCATGACAAAGATTTTCAGAAAAACGTTGAGACAAGGTTAGATATATGAGATCACCTTGCAACGATATGTTTATACAGTTATAAACTGGAACTCTGTGTATATTATGCATGGAAGAGCACTTCCAAGATTTTGAAAAGTATATATGTATATATACTGAATATTTTGCGACTTCATCGCATTAAGATATCAAACTTGGTTCATTTCTTTTGACCAAGACTTTCATGAGTACTATGAGAAGGCTCATATATTGTAAATTATTATACATATTATTTTGGTGGGCTTGCTGCTCACCCTTGCTTTCTTCTTTCATCACACAACATCAGATAGACAAGATGAACAGGACCAAGCTCTCAATTCGTGAGCGGATAGGAAACGTTTCGCAGTTCCTATAGGCGTTGATGTCGCTGTAGCTGAGGTAGGAGCTACCAATAGGCTAGGCTTTCAACTTTTGATGTACCAGACTTATGTATATTATGAATTTTAATAATGGCAAAGAAATGTAAATTTATTCAGAAACCTGTTTAAGGTGTATTGGCATATAATTGTGGAATAAAGCGACTTGTGATTATTTTTGGATATTCATCTCTGAGACTATAACTTGTGGTGTGTGTTTATTATGGGGTCACAGTACAGAGTAGTTGATTATTTATTAAGATTGGGTGTTATTAAGGGAAATGGAACTCGTGACAACCCGGATCCCCGACCCCGGATTTGGGGGTGTTACAACTGGTAAATGAACTTGGAATGGTTTCAGGTTCTTTCTCTAAATCTGCTTAGTTTTTGTTCTCATGCATCAGAATTTATGATCACTGTGTACATATTGTCTTATTTTCATGAAATCTATTCTTTAATTAAAATTCATTAAATACTAATTGTTATATGATGTGGATCTTTAAACTCTGATAGTGTTTTGAATGTTCTATGACTATTTAATCCAATGAGGATAACTGTGCTAGATGCTGACTTAGTAGTCTTTAACATACTAGAAATCCCATGTTTGAATTAGTTGTTTATGTGGAAACTCATTAACACAAGCAAATTCTGATTTTGAGCTTAGTCAAGTTTACTTTGTGTATCTTATTACTTAGTCACAAACTAGATTCTTACTTCTTATCTGTTAGATTCTGATGTCAGTAAATCTTAAGGATGAACTAAATGCTGATAAGCCTCACTTATCAAAAGAAAAGAAAATGAAATAAAAGTCAGGTAATCCTTTGAGATCTAGAGTAAATATGTGGAATGGAAGACCCAAGTGCATTGCTGGTATTAAGTAATCTACATTAGAAAAGCAAATAAATTTTCTTGGTGACTTTTCACATTCTCTGATTACTGGAGAAATTCTATGACAACAGCATAAATTCTGATAAGCAGTCGTGACTCACTTACACTGAGAAGCCACTGTAAAAAGGAATTTAAAAGATGCATAAAGTGAGCACAAACAGTTGAGGTGGACTCTTGCATAAATTTGTTCTATAGTAGACTTCATGATTGATGACACATTTTAAGCACTTTTCTTAGTTATGCCTTATTTCTAAGATGTACTGAAGTTTATCAGACTTTAATCTTTATCTGATATTTTGCTGAATGCACACACTTTCACTCCATATGAATGATGAAAATTATTGTGATGATTAAGTTATTTTTGACAAACAGTTAAGTGTCATTTGCATAAATTCTGAGGACAAGTTCTGATGGAAGTTCTAATGATTAAACTCTGAAGAAAACAAGTCAGTATTTGTATGAAGAATCACATAAAAAGATATTCACTTTTTGAGTTCAGAAGCCATATTTTGATGACTGTTAAAATCCGATACTCCCTCCGTCCCAATTTATCTGTCCTGTTTGACTTTTTGCGGTCAAATTGACTAATTTTTGACTGAAAATTTCATATAGTATATAATCGAAAAAAATTATAAAAATTATATCCTTAAAAAGTATATATAATCTACTTTAATATGTATTCTTCGGTTTTTCAAAATAATGAAAGATTGATGTTTAATTTACGGTCAAAGTTGAGTCAATTTGACCATAAAAAGTCAAACATGACAGATAAATTGGGACGGAGGGAGTATAAGTTAAGTTCTGATATTAAATCCTGATGGAATCCTTGATGCTTACGTGGCATTTTTCTTTACTTGACTTATTTGTGATAAAAACTGAAACAGTCATATCAAATCAGAATATATTTGGGTAAGATAAAAACTGTCATAATCATTATGGGTTAGTATAAATGTGTTTGTCTTGAAAAACTGCATGTGCACAATAATTATTGTTTATTTTACGTGCTCATTAACTCTTGCTTTAACTTTTTACTGACTGTTATTATTACACATCGGTCTAGGGAGACGAGGCATCATTATTCTGACTGTGCATGTTCTGATTGTAATTTGTTAATCTTTACTTCACCTATTTAAACTTTATCCTTTAATGAATGTTTTGATTATAATTATGGTCAATAATAAATTTTATTGATTTGAGGAAACAGTTGAAGCACGGGTTCATGCATCAGAACCTGTGATAGTTGGAGCTGAGAATGTTACTTCTCAGAAAGAAACTGCAGCTCAAAGTTTCGATACTTTGAAGAAGAAATCTGTAAGTTCTGAAGCTGCTAAAGCAACTCCTTCATTGGCAAGGAGATTGAAGAAAATGAAGGCTAGGAGGTATTTGGCTAAGGCTCCATCAGAAGATACTGAAGAAGCTGAGGAACGGGATCAGGAATCTCTGATCTCACAAGAACCGATTATCATTGAAGCCCTTCCAGCCCAATCCAAGGACAATGTGTTGGGCTTGCTAAGAAGGCCTATCTCCACATTAGTATGATATTGTCCGCTTTGGGCCGAGCCCGCACGGATTTATTTTTGGGCACCTCCCAAAAGGCCTCATACTAATTGGAGTTGTCTAGCTGCTTATATTCTAGCAAACTGCCCCTCCCACAAATGATGTGGGACAACTTCTAACAATCTCCCCCTTCACACATCGGGCCCGACACTTGTCGATTATGCCTCCTTCAGTGTGACCAGGCTCCCCCTCGACCTATACTGAAAGTCCATCTGGCTATCTGCTCCCCCTAGGCCCATACTGGAAGGCCCGTCTGCCTTTTCCTTGAGCCCATTCTGGGGCAAGCCCATCTGCCTCTTCCTAGGTCACTTCTGGAGCCCATCTGAAATTGTTATGGACCGTTTCAACCATGGCTCTGATACCACTTGTTGGGAACCACGGACTTGGGGTGTTACTACGTTTTACGATAAAGATTACGAAAAGAAAATCACCTTGTTAATGGTTGATTCCACGCTCTTCTATTGTATTCCCAAATTCCCTTGAGCGAAGTGTGGCCTCCGTCTTCTCAAGTTATCCTCTCTTCTTGCTCCTTGGTGGCTACAATATGTTTTCACACCCTACCAAGCAAGAAGAGAATAAGAATATATATAGGCTACAATAGGGACCATGGATAATTAGGTTGGGCCTTCTAATTACATCTTGAGCCTAGCCCAATGTAATTAAATATTAATTCAATCCACTAACGAATTAATATTTGCACTACCTTTCCTAATACCGCAATTTAATTAATTCGGTTCCAATATTATTTGCTTATTAAATTCCCCATGTTTAAAATATTACATGTCCATTAATTAAATAAATTACTGCTAATTTATTTAATTAATATCTTTTATCCTTGATCATCCACTCAACCTTTATTTAATTATGCCAGAATAAATTCCACCTGCAGGGTTTCACATAATTAAATCTTTTTGAGCTTTCAAGGGGACATCATTAACCTGAATATTATCAGGACATGGATTCCTTCAATAAATAATATCCACCATGTATATAATTCCATCACCCAAAATATAATGATATAATTCAAAAGAATTACTTCATATATAAATCAAAGCATGTAAATAATATACACGTGTCAATTATTATTTCCGGATTAAGAACCTAAGCATTAATAATAACATAGAATCTTAGTTCTCCTTCTTAATCAGTATTAAGGGAACAATTCTAAATTTGATCCTGTTCAATATACACAAAGTATACTAGTATTATTTATTAGTCAATATAAACTAATCTAAATAATACTACAGCCATACCAGTGGATTGTCCAACACCACCTGTGCTGTGAACCTTATTATATTATATAACTGTATTTAACAATCTAATATTCTGTATCCCATTTGATACTAGATTGTTCACAATATATAATATTAGACAACATGTAAACATTCAAATGATTCTCAATTAAACTGGCCAGAAATAAATGTATATACTTCAAATAAATATTTTCAGTATACACTAACACAATGCTACTAATACAGTTGTAACCCCTCATATCTCTCCTATTAAAGCTACAGATGATGCTAAAGAACAAATTGAAAATTCTGAAATAGATATTCATAATTTGAATATACCAAATGTTCTTTATCTAGAAGCTCCATTTATAGAAGCTCAACAGTCTCCAACTCATTTTCCAATTTTAAATACTGAGATACCATCTACATCAACCACACCAGCTCTGGAGATAAATTCTGATGTTCAGAATTTAAATGAAGCTGTTCCTGAATCTCCAGTTGCTTCACACACTGTTGTGCTGTCAGAACATAATGAGTCTTCCTCAAGTTCTGAAGACAGTGTTTCTGTTGAGACTCCAGTTCCTATACTAGGAAAGGAAGAATTGGTGAAGAAATTTGTTGAAAAGGAAGCACCTATTTCTTGGGAGGATACTCACAGAGGTGTGGAGTGGACCAAGAAGTGGAATGATACTGATTTCATTCCAAGTTCTAACGTTTTGACAGAGCATATTGCTAAAGCTGATGAGTTCTTCACAAATGCTGATTTAAAGACACAACTCAATATCACTGCTCTATCTACCAAACATCTTCAAGGTCTACATTCTTCTATTCATGAAAAGGTTGATACACTAAAGGAACATGCTGATAAGCTAGATCTACAGCTTAAGCTTGACAAG
The DNA here is from genome assembly GCF_009905375.1 of Apium graveolens. Classification (NCBI taxonomy): domain Eukaryota; kingdom Viridiplantae; phylum Streptophyta; class Magnoliopsida; order Apiales; family Apiaceae; genus Apium; species Apium graveolens. The sequence continues at coordinate 209,567,200 of NC_133653.1, forward strand.
AATAGATATATCAAACCTACTCTTGAAAAAATTGAAGCCATTGAGAAGATTCAAGAGAAGCAACAGGCCCAAATTGCTGAGGTCGTGGCTAACCAAGTTTCTCAGAAAGCTCAATTGTAAGAAATCCAATCTTCAGTTGAACTTCTTCTTTCTCTCTTACTTCCTGATGATGCCAAAATGGGGAGAAGGTAGTTAAGTCCAAATGCTCACCTACTGAAATACTGAAGAAAAAGGATGATAAAGGTGATGACCAGGGAAACTCTGATAATAGTAGAGGTCAAGAAAAAGTTCAAGGAAAATCTTCTACACAGAACAAGTCAAGTTCTGATGCTGTGAATGCTAAAAGTCTGAAGTCAAGTTCTGATAAACAAAGTCTGATGTCAAGTTCTGATATTCTGATTCAGTCAGGATCTAAAGACTCTCAGAAGTTTTTACAAACTCTGAAGCTAAAGGGGAAGCAAACTACTATTTATTACAAAAATCCTAAAATCCAGACACTTGATGAGGAGATAGCTAGAAGATTATTTCTGAAACAAAATCCATGAATGGATTTGGAAACTCTCAAGGAGGAAGAAGCTAGATTTGCTGCTGAGAAGACAAATCTTAAGTCTAAAGCTTCTGATACAAAGAAACCTTCAAGGACTAAGGAAAAAGGCATTGTGATAAGGGAAAAGTCAAATTCTGAGACTTTAAAGTCCAAGACTAGATCATAAACTGAGATTGATCCTAAGTCAAAAGGAAAAGAAAAGGTTAGTGAACCTTTAAAGATTGAGAAAAAAAATAAGTTCTTCCATTCCAGTCTATCAAACTACAATGCATGATGATGATTTGATAGAAGATGAAACTGTTCAAATTCTGAAGAGAAGAAAGATAATTGAAGAATCTAAAACAACCTCTGACACTGCTCAAGTTGTTCAGAATGAAGAACAACAAGCTACAGAAGAAACAACAAATTCTGATCAAGTTAATTTGGAAAAGATGACAATTGCTGATAAGAAGAAGCTGTTATGGAAGAAAGCTACTCCAGTTGAACCAAAATCCAATCTTATGATGAGTCAACTCGCAACATTTGAATTGAGATCCAAGCAACCTAGAGATAAAGCTGGATTAGGTTCTGATGAAGAAAAGATACAAACAGGAGTAGAAGTTACTCTAAGAGATCCTTTCATGTTGACAGATAAACCATATGAACAAATCAAACAAAAGCACATTGTCAAAGTGTTGTCTGCTCAAATCGTGATAGATGCTCATGATAAGGATAATCTAAAGGAGAAATTGATTTTATTTCTCTATGATGGATTAACTTACAGACTAGCTGATACTGATGTGCTAAAGAAGTCTGTCAGAGAACTTCAACATATTCACTATCTTCTGGAAGTAAAATCTGATGTTACAAGAAGATGGTCAGAATATATTTTGAAGGCTATAAGAGATCTATTTAGAATCTATGGTACAAAGACTTCTCAGTATATACCAATGATTAATGAAAGTGATGGAAGAGAAATTCCTATGCTGAAGAATTCTGCTAAGGTGGAAGTTATTCTGAAAGGAAGATGCTTATGTTATAATGAAAACTCTTCACATCCTAGAGTTATCAGACTTGGTGATGGACTTGAAAGAACATCAATTCAAGCTCTCAGAACAGCCATTTATCAAATTGGTGATAGTAAAGATGAAGAACTGATGCAGGTCAAAACATAGTTAGTTGAATTTCTGAGAAAAGCTGAAGACAAGCTGGTAAGAGATTTTGTTAAGAATCATTATGGATTCAGATTGATCCAGTGAAGTTGGTAAAGCTACAAGGACTGTAAGTTGTAGTTAATAGTCTTATTAAACTCTTATTGCATTTGAACTTAAATGTTTTTGACATCATCAAATCTATTAACTTGTATATTTTTGCACAATTTACAAGTTGGGGGAGATTGTTAGATATATTTGAGATGTCATGTCTAATATGTGTTTAGTTTTCAGATCTTAACAAACAGAAAATATCAGTACTTACTGGAATCAGTACTTACTGGAAGTCAGAACTTAAGAATATCAGAACTTAAATTATCAGAAGATAAATATCAGAAGATAAATATCAGAAGATGGATATCAGAACTTAAGTACGGGAGGACTAACAGTTAAGGAAGGAAGTTGATTTACAGGAAAGAAGATCGAGACTAATACAAAAGAAGATATGCATGGAAAGAGCTAGAGGACTTAAAGACTTGTATAAGTGTTATGGATTAAAACTAATATATATGATTGTTGTATCTAATAATAAGGAATGTGAGCTTCAAGGCTCGATTTTGACTGTTCTTGTGTTTCGTGACTCAATCTGCCTTAACAAGATGCCTACGTACCTTGCTGATTGCCAAGGATCAAGTCAAAAAATGTAGTTGTGATCTGTGGGGTGAGGCCCCTTATATAGATGTTGAGAGTCCTTGAATTGGACTTGGTATAGGAGACTTGGTGGTCAAGTCTCTGAATTAGGATAGACTTAGGAGTCCTAGGGAGTAGGAAGCTGATTCCTTATCCCACGAGGTTCTTTGGAGGCCAATCTACAAGGATTTATATCCTCACTAGGACTTATCTTAATAGTTGTTTTTCTCCCTTATTTACTAATTACGAAATTAATGAATAATCAGGGTTTTTGGGCCTTCTTTGTTCCATCAGGCCTGATCTGGTCCATCAGGCCTGATCGACATATTAACCTTTCTCGTCTTGAATATCATACATCTTCTTATTGGGCCTTGCAGCCCAAACTATTATGTAATCAGGATTTATTTATCCCTATCATTTGCCCCCCAACTTTTGGGAAACATTAATTAGGTTTTGCAGAAGTTAAGTCTATTCATTCCCTTACAGGGTTTCGTTTTTGCATAAAGTGTGGAGCGACCTACACGTTTACAACGATTGTTCCTTTTATCCAGGAATTATCTTAATTTCCGGGAATTTTTCCCTTACTTCCGGGATTTTCCCCTAATTTTCTGGATTTTTTCCTTAACTTCTAGTATTTATCCTTAATTTCTGGATTTTTCCCTAATTTTCCGGGATTTATCCTTAATTTTCCGGGATTTATCCTTATTTTTGGGGATTTTTCAGATTTCCAGCCCTTTTTCGACCAGGATCCTAGTCGAAATTTCGACCTGGATCCTAGTCGAAGTAGGGGGCAGCCTTGCAATCCTGGTCGAAGGAGTTCGACTGGGATCCATGACCTGGAATTCGACTAGGATCCTAGTCGAACTTTCGACCTGGATCTAGGTCGAATACTCACCCCCTTTTTTTTATTCCTGGACTTGAGCCTATCGACTATAACTCTAGTCGATATTTCGACCTGGATCCTGTTCGAGAACTCTTTGATTCTTATGCTTCCTGGTCGAAGGATTTCGACTAGGATCCACGACCTGGTTTTCGACCAGGATCCTAGTCGATCTTCGACCAGGGTTTTTATCTGGGTTTTTTAATCCCCATTTTTGAAAAATGCTTGATTCCTTCGACCTCGTTCCTGGTCGAGGTTTCGACCTCAATTCAGCCCTGCTATTCCAGTAATTTTCGGGTGTCTGCTCGAAAAATTTCGGGCAGGATTCACGACCTGAATTTCGACCTGGATTCTGGTCTTTTTTACCCGTTATTTTCGGGTGTCTGCTCGAATGATTTCGGGCAGGATTCACGACCTGGATTTCGACCTGGATTCTGGTCTTCCACTAACCTTCTTCATTGGGCTTTACATCTTTTAGGGCTTTAATTTAGGGTATTGTATTTTCCAAATCCTAATTCGATTTGGGCCTGGCCTTCTTTTATTGGGCTTTATCAAATCCTACTGGGCCTCTTTATTGGGCTTCACTTCTTTTAGGGCTTTCATTTAGGGTATTGTATTTTCCAAATCCTAATTAGATTTGGGCCTGGCCTTCTTTTATTGGGCTTTATCAAATCCTACCGGGCCTCTTTATTGGGCTTCACTTCTTTTAGGGCTTTAATTTAGGTTATTGTATTTTCCAAAACCTAATTGGATTTGGGCCTGGCCTTCTTTTATTTGGGCTTTATATTGATCTGGGCTTATTATACCCTGTTTAGAATCCCTTAGAATTCCCAGGAATATTCTGGAATATTTCTTTTTCTGGGCTTTTTCCTTTGGGCCTTTGTCCCTAATGGGCTTTTGTCCCTTCAACTTCCCTTTTCCTCTTATATAAAGGACTGAGGAGAGGCTACTACTCCTCACTTTCTCATTTCTAAGTTCTTCTTCTTTCTCCTCCTGCTAAGATTCTCAGAGCAATAACAGCAAGTCGGAGCTCAAAGCCTTTTTTAGGAGCATTTCTTCAGGTAAAATCCCTCCCTTTACTTTTCGTGTCTATTTTTCCATTGTGTGCCCTTTTAAGATAGCCTGTCTACGTGCCCTTTTTTTCAGATGGCTGACAAGAAAATGACTCGCTTTGCCAAGATGAACGTGGCTAGAAAGTCCAATGAATTTCCTATTCGATCGAGGTACACTTCCTTAATCGACATGATCAACACTCGAGGGGATGAGTACCCGTCTGATGCGCATTTGGACGTGCACGGCCATATTAGTGCTTTGCGGGATCCCAAGGAGCTGGAAAAGTTGAGGAGCTGCTTCAAAATCAAGGAACCTTTCAAGCTGGTTCTTGCAGGTCCGGCCGATAGGGTCTGCCAGTGGAGGAAGGACGCATTATGCGTCTATAGGGATACTCTAAGGGCAGGTATCAGACTCCCTTTTCATCCGTTCATTCCTCTTTTACTGGCTGATGTGGGCATCAGCCCTTGCCAACTTCCCCCTAATTCTTGGAGGCTTATTCTGTGCTATCATTCACAATATGCCAAGCACAATGTCCCCACTTCCGTTGCCGTTTTCAGAAAGATTTTCCAGTTCAAAAACAGCCCTGATAAAAGTCTGGGTTGGGTTTCTCTAAACCAGCGCCCTACTATTCCCCACATTATGAACGGGAAGTCCATCCCTGACAACAATTTGGGGTGGAAGAAAGATTTTTTGTTCATCGTTTGGGAGGGTGGCGATTGGGGCACCCTGTTTCGATCGTCCTTTGGGCTTGCCGTCGATGGGAGCCCAAATGACATAACTTTGTCTGAGGAGGAGGCTAGAGCTTTCAACCTCCTCACACAAGATAATGGGACTTCCCATTCTTGGGATCTTATCCGGGAGACCGTTCTTGTTGAACGCGGCCTCTCTCCCGTCCCTAAGAAAAGTAAGTTTCCTTCCTTATATCTCTTTTTTATTTCCTTCATTTTCTATTCCGCTGATTCTTCAACTTATCTCACTTGTTTGCAGTGGCTGAGAAGATTGAGGAGGCTACCAAGCCTAAAGACCTGAAGACAACCAGGATGAAGCGGGCTGGGAAGGTCTTTAAAGACCCGCGCCTTGGTGATCGCTTCCATGAGTTCCTACTCCAAGCAATGGAACCAGGCGAGGAAGGCCCCAGCCAAGTTATGCGAACCAAGCAGAGGCCAGGGGCCTATTTTCAACCTGCTTGGGAAATCCGGGGCAAGGATTCAATCGTTGGTAGCACGACGCTTGCCAAGGAATGGTCTAAGCATTCCATCTCCCTGGTGGATTATCAAGACTTTGTCCTTCAACAGGACTTAGAGGGGAACGAGCTTTTCGGAGCCCAGGCTTTGGCGACGGTACGTTTTTTTTTCCTATGCCCTTCATACTTTCCCTTTTCGATTTTCTTATCTCATATTTTTGCTGCTTCTCTTGTAGGCTAACGCCCACTTTCAAGGGGCGATTCACCAAGCCAAGGCTTGGAAGGTTGGCCTGGAGGACGCTAACAAGAAGTTGGAGGAGGCCAACCAGAGAATAGAGGGCCTTGAAGCTCAACTTGCCTCTTCCACTTCTGACTTGGAAACGGCCCGGGCTGAGAATGTTATCCTGAAGGCTCAGAAGGATAAAGCCTTTGATGGCTGGATGGACACTCAGGAGTTCAAGGACTTGATGGTGGAGCACGATGCTCTCCTACATCCAGTTAGCTATAGAGAAGGCTGGGATGCTGCTGTGGAGGCCATACAAGATAAATTTCCAGAAGTCCTCGAGCAGTCCTCCTTTCCTTGCCCTGTGCGAGTTCCAGAGCTTGGGGGTGTTACTGAGAAGCTTGCTGATATGATCAAGGACGGCCCTTCAGGGAGCCAAGGCCACAAGAGAAAAGAGCTTGGGTCCAGCTCCGGAGAGGAGGAAGATTCTTCTGAAGAGGAGTTTGAGCCTGTCACTAAGAAGGTCAGGGTGGAAGAGCCTCCAAGAGCAGCGCCTCAGCAACCAACATCTCCCGCAGAGGGAACCTCTACAGGGACTTCGGAGGGGACGACCGAGACGTCCGAAGGGACGACTGAGACATCCGAGGAGACTTCGGATAGTGGTTCCGAGGAATCCCAGCCTTCCAAGGCCTAAGTTTTTTTATGTATATCTTCTTTTTGAACTTTATTCATATCAGAACTTGTTACCCTTCGGGGTTATATTTCATATGCTGCTTTTCTTACTCACCTTTCTTTCCAATACTTAATACGCGTTTAGGCATGAATTTTTGTTATACCCACACAAGGTATTATCATAACTTAAACATCCAAAGGTTGAAATAATTTCAAACTCTTAATCATGAAGTCTGGCTTTTCAAAACCTTACATGGTATGGGTTCGACCCTTAACAATAATAACTCGATAATGTAAATTCTACTGGAATATAAAATCCTACACAAGCAAAGCTTCAAGGTGCCTTTAAACCTACTTGTCATACTGACAAGTGAGAATCGTACTTCAACTATCCTACACATAGTAAACCTTCAGGTTTTGCGCATGCCAAGTTCTCGGGACTTCAAAACCATCCATAGTCTCTAGCTTGTAGGTTCCTCTACCCTGAACACTCCTGACTCTGTATGGCCCTTCCCAATTCGGGGCAAGTTTCCCTTTTTGTCCTACACCAGATGCTTCTATCTTCCTCAAGACTAGATCGCCTTGTTTGAAAAACCTTTCTTTAACCCTTAGGTTGTAGTAGAATGAAGCCTTTTTCTGATATTCTACTATCTTTGCATGTGTCTTATCTCGCACTTCATCGATTAGATCCAGGGCTAACCTCTGCCCTTCTTCATTTTCTTCTGCATTGAAAGCCTGAATCCTTGGAGAGGAATGTGATATCTCCACTGGAACTACTGCTTCTGCCCCATATGCCAACATGAAGGGAGTTGCTCCTGTCGTGACTCTACAGGTAGTCCTATAGGCCCATAATATGGGAAGTATCTCATCCACCCAACTATTTCTTGACTTCTCGATCCTCTTCTTTAGTCCATCCAGGATTATTCGATTTGCTACTTCCGCTTGCCCATTGGCTTGTGGGTGAGCCACAGAGGTGAACCGTAACTCAATTTCATTTTCTTCACAATACTTCTTGAATTCCTCATTGTTGAATTGTGTTCCATTGTCAGTGATGAGGATACGGGAAATTCCATATCGGCACATAATGTTTTCCCACAGGAATTGTGCAACTTGCTTAGTTATGATTTTGGCAAGGGTTTGGCTTCAATCCACTTGGTGAAATAATCAATGGCGACAATCAGAAACTTCCTTTGTGCCGTGGTCATAGGGAAAGGCCCCAGAATATCCATCCCCCACATAGCAAAGGGAATGGGCGAGTTGATAGATGTCAGCATCTCGGGAGGTTGTGTAACAACAGGTGCATGCTTCTGACAGCGATCACACTTCTTCACATATTCTTTGGCATCAGCCATCATTTCTGGCCAATAAAAGCCTAGACGAGTTATCTTATGAGCCAAGGCCCTGCCCCCCAAGTGTTGTCCACAAATACCTTCATGCACTTCTTCAAGAGCCAAGCGTGCCTCATCGGGCCTGAGACACCTCAAGTAGGGAACCACGAAAGATCTTTTGTAAAGAATCCCATCTATCAAAGAGTACCTTAGTGCTCGAACAGTTAACTTCTGTGCTTCAGTTGCATCACTTGGCAACCAACCGGTTTGAATGTGAGCCTTGATAGGATCAATCCATGACGTCCCCAGGCCTATGGGAGCCACAAGCTTAACATCTATGCTTCATGTCTTCAAAACACGGAAGTACACACTTCCTGAACTTTCTTCTATCTCAGATGAAGCAAACTTTGATAGCGCATCTGTCTTAGCATTTTCTTCCCTTGGAATGTGTTCAACATGGCATTCATTAAATTGGGTCATCACAGCCCTTACTAGGCGGACATACTTAGCCATCGTATCATCCCTTGCCTCAAATTCTCCCTTTACCTGGGATATAATCAGCTTCGAGTCTCCACGACCTTTAAGTTTTTGACTCTAAGTGTTCCAGCTAGACCAAGGCCAGCTATCAGGGCTTCATATTCTGCCTCATTGTTTGTGGTTGGGAAGTCTAGCTTCATAGCATACTCAATTAAGAACCCATCAGGGCTTTGCAAAACCAAACCTGCTCCACTGGAATTTGTTTTTGATGCTCCATCAAAATAGAGGACCCAATATTCTTTCTCCTTATCATCCTTCTCTCTGTCCCCATTATCGACTCCCTTATCTTGAGGTATGGTATCTTCCTGCCCCCTGACTTCTTGGTTGGGTATGGTACATTCCACCACGAAGTCAGCTAGTGCCTGGGCTTTTATGGCCATACGTGGCTTATACTTGAGATCGAACTCTCCCAACTCTATTTCCCACTTAATCAACCTCCCACTTGCCTTGGGACTGTGAATGATATTTCTCAGTGGCTGATTCGTTAGCACCTCAATCTGATGAGCCTGAAAGTAAGGACGCAGTTTTCTCGAAGCCATTACCAAGGCTAGAGCAAATTTCTCAATAGTTGAATAATTCAATTCAGCACCATGCAGAATTTTGCTGACATAATATACGGGTTTCTGAACTTTTAGCTCCTCCTTAACCAACACCGCGCTCAAGGCGCTCTCTGAAACAGCCAAGTACAAGAATAAAACTTCATTCAAAGATGGTTTGGCCAACAATGGGGCCTGAGCCATATACTTCTTTAACTCTTCGAACGCCTTTTGGCTTTCCTCATTCCATACAAAGTTTTTGATATTCTTTAGTGACTTGAAGAATGACAAGCACTTGTCTCCTGACTTGGAGATGAATCGTCCTAGCGCAGCGACCCTTCCTGTGAGCTTCTGAACATCCTTGACAGTTTTTGGTGGTTCCATGTCCAGGATTGCCTTTATTTTATCGGGGTTAGCCTCAATTCCTCTCTTTGAGACCATCAATCCCAAGAATATTCCAGATCCTACTCCGAAAGCGCACTTCGTAGGATTCAACATCATCTTGTGGTACCTCAGGATCTCAAAAGCTTCCCTCAAATGGGTTATATGATCAGTCTTTACTAGACTCTTGACTAACATGTCATCAACATAGACTTCCATAGTCTTACCAATAAGATCCTTAAAAATTTTATTTACCAACCTTTGATAGGTGGCTCCTGCATTCTTGAGACCAAACACCATAACAAGATAACAATAAACACCAAAGTCAGTGATGAATGATACCTTTGGAATGTCATCCTTATGTATTTTGATCTGGTTGTATCCGCTAAATCCATCCATGAAACTCAGCATCTCATGCCCAGCAGTGGCATCAATCAAAGTATCAATTCTTGGCAGCGAAAAACAGTCTTTAGGGCATGCATCATTCAGATCAGTAAAGTCTATACACATCCTCCACTTTCCATTAGCCTTCCTCACCATTACAGGGTTTGCTAACCACTCCGGAAATTGGATCTCCTCAATGAAACCAGCCTCTAAGAGCTTTTCTACTTCCTGTTTTATAGCCTCTTGTCTTTCCGGGGCAAAATTTCTTTTCTTTTGCTTCACTGTCTTCCGGCTTGGATCCACGTTTAACCTGTGAGTAATCAATTCCGGGTCTATGCCTGGCATATCAGCTGCTGACCATGCAAACACATCACTATTTTCTTGCAAAAATTTCACCAACTTCCCTCTAAGGGGCTCCTCTAATGTGGCTCCAATGAAAGTCATCCTCTCAGGATTCTCGGGGTCTAAAGGAATGGAAACCAAGTCTTCTGCTGGCCTTCCTCTATTCTCATCATTTTCTCGAACATCCATATCTTCAATAGGAAGAACCTGCCCCCCGATTCCATCTGCCCTTAAAGAGGCCACATAACAGCTTCTAGCCATTTTTTGATCTCCTCTCTCTTCTCCAATCCCGTTTCGGGTGGGAAACTTCATAACTGAATGGTAGGAAGAGGGGACTGCCTTAAAGGCATGTATCCCTGTTCTCCCCATGATAGCATTATAAGTTGAACTAGCCTTTACTACCACGAAATCCAACATCTGCGTTGCTTGTCTTGGTTCCGTACCTATGGTGGTTGGCAATTTGATTATCCCTTCCACAGGACATTCTACTCCAGCAAATCCATATATCGGCATGTCGGTTGGTGTCAACTGGGAATCGTTATACCCCATCCTTAGAAAGGTGTCGTGGAGCAATATATCCACAGAAGCACCATTATCCACAAGAACCCTCTTAACCGGGCTATTTCCTATTATTGGTGTTATGACCAGCGGGTCGTCATGAGGAAAATTTACACCCTCTAGGTCAGAATCATCAAAAGCCAATGTTACTTCTGTCCTGGCCCTCTTCGGGGCTTCTCCAACAATATGCATAACCTCTCTAGTATATGCCTTTCTGGAATTTTTGGACAATCCAGCAGCAGTTGGACCTCCAAAGATCGTGTTTATCACAGGTCCTCGAGGTTGCGGCCCTCCAAAAATTGCATTTATAACCGGCCCTCTAGGTTGGGGATTCCGCCCCTGATCGTCTTGGTCCCTCCTACGATGTTCAAAGTTCTTCCTTCCATTATTATTCCTGTCCCCTCCTTCTCCAGTATACTTGTTCAATCTTCCTTTTTCGAATCAAAAACTCAATTTTGTCTTTCAATTGCCTACACTCATCGGTGTCATGGCCAACATCTTTGTAGAATCTGCAATACTTGCTCTTGTCCAGCTTGGTAGGATCAGCTTTCAAGGGCTTAGGCCAACGAATATCTCGATCTTTCTCGATTTCCATCAAGATCTGGCTTTTAGGATCATTCAGCTTAGCGTATTCGGTGAACTTTTGCCCAGGTCCTCCCTTCTTGGGGGTTGAATCAGGGTTTTGTTCGGTTCTAGGATACTTGTCCTTGGCGATATAATCCAGATCAATTTTTCGCTTCTTGCCTCCAGTGGACTCATTACTTACTACGGTCTTCTTCATGTTTTCTTCAACCTTGATATACTTCCCTGCCCTCTTTTGGAGCTGCAACATGCTTTCAGGGGGACGTTTGGCCAAGGACATCTTGAAAAACTCATCCCTAGTCCCTTGTTGCAGTGCTATCATGGCTACCTTATCATCAAGGTCTGGGACTTTTAAAGCCTCCTTTGTAAAATGATTCAGGTAATCTCTCAAAGACTCCTTAGCTCCCTGCACAATACTCATAAGAGATGCTGAACTTTTCTCATGGATTCTCCCACTGATGAACTGCTTAATAAAAGCCTGACTTAATTCTCTGAACGACCCAATAGAGTTTGGGGGCAAGCGACTGTACCATCTTTGAGCCATACCCGACAGGGTTTGAGGGAAGGCCCGACACTTTATAGCATCATTCACGGGTTGCAGCAGCAGTGCATTAGAGAATGTCCTAACATGATTAGCGGGGTCTCCCGTGCCATCATAGGCTTTGATAGTGGGCATCTTGAATTTCCTTGAGATATGGGCATTCATTATCTCTTTTGTGAAGGGTGGAGTTGGATCATCAGGATCTCCAAGGGGAAGGAGATTGCTTGGATCAGTTCTTGGGACGACAGCCCTTCTTCGTACCGGACCATCCAGGTCTATAACAGGAGGAGGATTTCTCCCCCTAGGAGGTATCTGGGGTCTGGTGGCCTGGTGAGCCTCCAAATCACGCCTCAGCCTTTGGATCTCAGCCTCATGAGCCCTGATCCTTTCCTGCACTTCTTGGGGATTCGCCCCTTGGGTACTTTGAGGGCATTGCCTTCTATCGGCCATTGGCTCTTTGCCAGGACGCCTCCTTCTCGGGGCCACTTCATCATCCGAAGATTCGGAGTCTCTATCAGTGTAAGGGCCAGAAAATTCCCGATCCTCGGGGATAGGAGCCAAACCTCGTATATAGGGGGGGCGATTGCCCTCGTGCTTCACTTCGCCCAACATATCCACTTCCTCCAACCTCGGGGTGAAGGGGCATCCCATAAGGGGGGTTAGTAGTAACAACAGTTGAGTATTCATACCCGACGGGTCGGGAATTCACAGGTATATGTACTTGTTGAACTTGAGGATTCGTACCTTGAATAGTCGAGGGAGTCGTCCCTTGTGGCTGAGGTTGAGTTGCCCCTATCTGGGTTTCCGCTTGAGTAGATGCATAAGTTGAGTGGGGAGGTATCTCCACGGTGGACGAAATCATCTGGGTTGTTCCCGACGGTGTTCCTTCCTCCAGAGCTCTAGTTGTTCTCCGTGTTCTCGCCATGGTTGTTGTTGTGCTTCCCCACAGACGGCGCCAAATGTTATAGATTAAAACTAATATATATGATTGTTGTATATAATAATAAGGAACGTGAGTTTCAAGAATCGATTTTGACTGTTCTTGTGTTTCTTGACTCAATCTGCCTTAACAAGATGCCTACATACCTTGCTGATTGCCAAGGATCAAGTCAAAAAACGTAATTCTGATTTGTGGGGTGAGGCCCCTTATATAGATATTGAGAGTCCTTGAATTGGACTTGGTATAGGAGACTTGGTGGTCAAGTCTCTGAATTATGATAGACTTAGGAGTCCTAGGGAGTAGGAAGCTGATTTCTTATCCCACGAGGTTCCTTGGAGGCCAATCTACAAGGATTTATATCCTCACTAGGACTTATCTTAATAGCTGTTTTTCTCCCTTATTTACTAATTACGAAATTAATGAATAATCAGGGTTTTTGGGCCTTCTTTGTTCCATCAGGCCTGATCTGGTCCATCAGGCCTGATCGACATGTTAACCTTTCTGGTCTTGAATGTCATACATCTTCTTATTGGGCCTTGCAGCCCAAACTATTATGTAATCAGGATTTATTTATCCCTATCAATAAGATATCTGATTGATATATTTTAGGAGGCAAAATTATATTCCATATCAATTAGAAGTTATCTTGTAAATGTGTACTATATAAACACAGACATAGGTTTACACTATATGTGTTATCATTATCGAGAAGATCATACATTGTAACCTAAAAGCTCTCGTGATATTTGTTCATCACTGAGAGAGAACAGTTTCATTGTAACAGAGTTTATTATATCGAATATATCTGTTTACTGTTACTTGTGTTCGAAATCGATTTGATTGTATTCTATACTGTATTCAACCCCCTTGTACAGTGTTGTGTGACCTAACATAATATGTAGTCAAAAACTCAATTTGATGTCGGTTAATCTAAATATAAAATATTTTTAATCCAAACAACCTTAACTCATACTACTTTCTTTTAAAAAAGAACTTGTATATCCTTGTTGAATATGTTAGATGATGTGATTTGTTATTTAGTAGAATATAAAATTTGCATAATTACATACTCAACGTAATTAAATATATTTATATTATAAAAGAGAATGATATAAGCCATTTATTATGTTTTGTGTATCTGTTATTCTTCGAGGATGTGTTCTCCTTTAGGGTTAAATTTGAAAAAAAAATATGCTATAAATATGATTTTAAGATACTTGTATAAACAAATTTTATGCCTAATTAAATAAATTATAAGAGTAAACGGGAATTTAATAGAATATAGGTTACTTGCGAATATTAATAATAATTTTTTTTGTTCAAAATGAATGTCTATCATAAGTGGTTGAGAGTCTCACTTTTGATTTCGAGGTGTTGAGTTTGGATCCCAACACCAACTAATATTTTGTAAATTAAACTTCTAGTGGTTTTTTTGTAATTATCGGATAAATAAGGGTATACTTTATGTCTTATCAAATAAATTATAAGAGCAAACAGGAATTTAATAGAATGTAGGGTACTTGCGAATATTGATAATGAATTTTATTTTTGTTCAAAATGAAAGTCTAGCATAAGTGGTTAATAGTCTCACTTTCAACTTAGAGGTGTTGAGTTCGATTCCCAACACCAACTTATATTTTTCTAAATTAAACTTGTAGTGGTTTTTTTATAATTATTGAATAAATAAGGGTATACTAGTAATTTGACAGCTATTAAAATGGAACTGTTTGCCCTTGTGTCCCGGTTTAATATATAGTAAGAGAAGTCATAAGAGAAGAGAAGAGATGTAATGAAAGCAAGTCATTCTGTTTTAATACTTTGTTATTCCCATCAGATGGTAACCACAAGATATTCGATGGGTCATTAGGTAGTTGAAGTTTTGGGTATGTTTGGGCCCAGACTTATAAATTATTTATCACCAATAAGTTGTAATTTCTTATCGACTAGTATTTTTCGACCTAACTTATAACTTATAAGTTAATAAATTAAAAATTAATATAACATACATTTTTTAATTTATTTTGATTATTTTATTTATTATTAGATTTGATTTTACGATATAAGTTTCTAAATGTTTTTTATACAAAATTCTTCAATTAAGAAAATCGTATTGAATAATTATTATTTTTAATTCATTTAAGTAAAAATAAATTTGAATTATATAACTGATTAAGAATTTATTAACTTATCACTCATTTAACATTTATACATAATAAGTTATAAATCACTTATTTTAAAAAATTTCAAACGGGCACCATATAAAAACTCTAACACTCTTTGTAAACTTTTTAATTTATATAATTAAAGTGATGTCAAAAGAAATAATTACCAAAATAACACAATTCTAAGATTAATGGACCTCCTTATCCTTAAATGTATCAAATTGTTTATCGTAATATAATTTTTAAAAATTCACAATATGGGTATATTCTGGTGTCGCATTAGGCATACCGTGTAACATCGCATGCCTATTTTACACATGGAAAATCGCATCAGTGGTGATACATCACACGGAATTCGACCGACGAAATGTCATATGCGCATAATAGTTCGGCCAAAATTCTGAAATAGAGTAAAATGGTCATGAAAATTAAAATGAAATATTTTCGATCATCGGGCACGTTAAAACAAGTCATGTATATAAAATAAATGATACTGAGGAAATATTCAATTAATATAAATAAATAAGTAAATATATATATATATATAAAAATTTCTTAAATATAATAAAAATTAATTTCAATATTCGGTCAAAATTTATTAAATAAAAACGATAATAATATGCATTGATTAGTTGGGATTAATGTTCATAAAGTTAATTTTAGATAATTATCTAAAGTTAAGTGATTATTAAATACGAAATTAAGGGTACTTTTGTAAATATAGGCGCAAATTCTATTATTACAAAAATGACATTCAACTTCTTTGTACAAAATTCTAATTACTTTATGGTCCATTTGGGAAACTGAATTTCATTTGAAATTATAGATTTGATCAAATAAGCTGTTTGGCAATTTGGATTTGGATTTCATTTGAAATCCAAAACATTTAAATATTAGTATAAACATGAGAATTTGAAATGACAACTCAAATCCTTTCATTTGAAATCTCTCATTTGAAATGAAATGAAGTTTCCAAACGCCCTCTAAGATAATTTTCCTATAATTTACTTTAAATACATTTTTCTCTAATTCATTTACGAGTTTTGGGAAATTAAATTACGTGCCTTGTGCCTTGTATAGTTACTACCTTTGTACCTGTGCATTGCATGAAAAACTTTATTAATATTATTTATAATTATTTTATATTAAAATATTTTTTTTCAAAAATTATTGTAAAATAATATTTTCATAGAATTTTTTTATTATTAACCTTTTGTTTTAATTGTTATAATATTTTTAATGTAATTTCATATTTTTCTAAGTTTAAAATCTTAAAATGTTATATATTCTATTTTAGTCATTTTAACTATATTATAATATATATATATATATATAATTTTTCATTTTCTTGTAAAAAATTGTAAAATTATATACTCAAATCTCATTCACAAATTTTGCTGAATAATTTCCGAATTAATAACAATTTTTTAATTTTTAATTGTTAATCTTTTCAATATATAATAGGAGGACAAGAGAATAATATTCATGAGATTAAAAAGCCTCATTGAAAAGACTAAATTACCCCTGTTTTTAATATATATATATATAAGATGTTGCTTGTGAGAATCGAACTTGAGATATTTAATTTACCTATACAACCTCATACCACTACACCATATTGTCACATTTATTTTTTATCATACACATAATATGTAAGTGTGTCAAATAAATATTTTATTTAACTTTAAAGATAGTTATTTGAATTCCGCAAAAAAAGGATAGTTACTTAAATATTTGTACAGTTAATTTTAAAGAATTGAAATCCAGATATAAAGTTAGGCATAGTACATAAATAGATTATTATCTTATTTATTAATCATTTTTAAGTTTGAAAATATATTTCATATATTTTTAACATATTTTTTATTATAAAAAGTAATTAAAATGTACATATATATTTTTTAAAAATATTAAAAATATAATAGCTTATATATAAATAATCTATATTGGTATTACATATTTAGATTAGTTTGAATTATAATGACTCAATGCATTTTAGTTTATTTCGAATTTGAAATCAGAATTTGGCCAATTCTTTAAAAAATACTCAAAATTTGACTACATGACCCGGCCGAAAAACATCCTCACATTCTACGTTTAGTATATTTAAATTACAAGCTCGGCGAGAATATTTTACCAATAATGTGAAATTTTTTAATATCTTATGTTAATATAAATTAATATGTTTGAGGTCTTTATAGAATCAAGTCAATTGATTATTTATATTAAAATTACTAACTTCACTGGTAACACATTATTATTTTTGGGGTTTGTCCCGATTTTAAGAATATTCGAAATTTGATAGAGATCTCACGGGATTTGTTAAATCTACGATGATAGATTAAATCAATTTTTTTTTTCATTTTTCACTTAAAAAACTAGCTTTTTAAAAAGGATTCTTTTAGATAAGCAATATTTATTGATCAAGATAATATTGTACAAATATTTTGAATTATTTTAATATTTTGAATTATTCAAATAAAAGTTATATATATACTATATTGTAGCATTTTATTCAATGCATTTTATATTATTTAAAGAATATATATATATATATAGTTCAATAATTTCAAGGAATTAACCAGTTCAACTGATATTTATAAAACTTGATCGAATTAAAAAATATTTAATATTAGAAGAGTAGAATGCATTGTTATCAAATTATTATACGAAGAAATATAAGAGTCGTTATGAAAGAAACTTAAAAACGGTTTAAGTAACGATATAATTACTATTGTTTTCTTCAAATTCTTGAAAAAATCATGAATATCAATAATAAGTCTTAAAAATATATAATTTATTTTCATGTTACAACCATGATTGATACTCGGTTGCGTAAAATATAAATATGAATTGTTTGTAAGTGATAATGTGAATACAATATATAAATTATAACAATTTATTTATTACATAATTTTAATTTTTGAATAATAATAAATGCATGTTATTTAAGTAATCAATTGTCTTACTAGATGTTAATAATGATTATACATGTACAAAAATCAGATGTTTAACATATAAATAATTGAAACCATCATAATTTTCTAAAAAATGTAACATACAATAATTTACATGTTAACACACACACATACATATAACTTAATCTTACTTTGTTAACATTAGTGTAAATAAAAACCTAATATTTTCCTATACATACATACGTTGAATTTCAAAAACTAATACTTTTCATTAAAATCAACTTTAATATTATTAATAACGTAAATTTACATTATTGTATATTATGATTGCAAGTCATTCTGACTTCAGTTATGCATTTTTTATCTTTTTAAATTGAGTAAGTTAATCATAAGTTAGTAGTGAACTCAGTAATAATAATAATATAGAACAATACAAATAGTTTATTTATATAAAATTAAAAATTTGTGGTCAACTCTATATTCAACATATATGTTAATTTTTAGCTTTTTATTTGTAAACATACTAACGACATTCTACAGATTAAATTTAATCGTTTCGTTTTAAACGTACACTGACTACCCTGTATTCATTTATTAAATAAAAATTATACAACACAAACAAGAATATATATATATATATATTCCTTAATGAGCTATATTAGAAATGTTGTGTAATTTGGTAATGTCTTGTATAAAAATAATACACATTGATAAACAATCAATTTGTATTTGATATACGTTAGACATTGTACAACATTTACAAATAAGAAAAAAACTAAGAGCAACTCCAACTAACCTCCTTGCATTTTCGCTACAAATAATGTAAATAAATAAGCTCCTAATTATTTAGAAGCCAAAATCAAGCAATTTGTCCAACAATTCTCCTTAAACTCACTCTCTATCTATCTTTTTACTCATTAAAGTCATTTATGTTAAATAGATGGATAAGAAAAATATAATATAATAATAGTTGAGGAGAGGTATTCACTCCTAAAAGTGAGAAAACATTCGAAACTACTAATGTTATAGAGGGTGTAACGTCTGTATTATATCATATTTATAATAAATTATGTGTATTAATGTGTTATTATGTGTAATTATTTGTCAAACCCAAATTGCTACGTGTTACATGTATTCTGTGTTATTCCGGTATTTTTAAAATATTTTTCAGATATTTTATTTTGCATTCATAAGTTTCATTTCAAACGTTTTACGACCCAAACCATGATTTTAAAGCCAGTATTTCAAATAAAATAATGGGCCTTATTTTTCATCAAACGACTTTTACCATCACATTATTCAAAACATCTAGACATTTTATAAATTTTCTCGTTTTGCGAAAAATGACTTTTCCGGGCCCCATTGAGTGTTAAAAACCCCACAAAAATCACATTTTTATTTTTATAAAATTATAGGACTTTTATTTATACCATTTCTTTGTATTTTTGCATTATTCACAATTTTTGGGAAATTTTGGCATATATATTGCATATATAAAATAATTATAAATTAAATTTTAATACTAAAAAAATATAAAAATTAGGGTCAAATATTTTTATTAGATGTATAATTAGCCCATTAATTTTATTTAGGAGTATTAATTTTTCAGCTATAAATACCCTAATTATTATTAATTTATTTAATTAAAAATCAGAAATTCTGCAATTTTCCCCAATTTCCAGAAATTAGGGTTTGGTGTTCTTGAGTTCAACCAGCGATTTGATTGTGATTCCGACCTCCAAATCAGACATGTAAGTAGTCAATCGAAAGCTCTTGAGCTCTACTATCTGATTATACTATCAATTTCATGTTTTATATCTTCGATTTTTGATTCGATATTTTAGGGTTTATATGCGAACTAGGCGTTTTGATTTCTGGGGTTATTGTTTATGATTGATACTTGATATAACTTCATGTGGACTAGTAAAATCGATTTCAAGTGGTTTTAACATCAAACGATACCTGTGTTGCATAGTTCGAATAGCAGGGTTTATGCGAATTTTAATTACAATCGTTTTTGTATCTAGAAAGATTGTTGGTTTATTTGATGTTAGGGGTTAGATTACGTGAGTTGAGAGCTTTATTTTGGCATATAGATTATTAAGTTTGATGTTCAGAAGTGAAAGATCGTGTTTTGGTCGGAGATTTGCGGAGGTTTGGCCAGAAAACGGATTCCCGGGATTAAATCGATGAAGGAAGGCCGGGGATGGATGGGTGATTAAATTTGGAACAAAACTCGTAAAAACTGAAGCCAAACGATGCCTGAATAAGCCAGATTGCAGTCGCCGGACTCCGGGAACGTCGCCGGATTCTGGAGAATTCCCAGCGAGTTCTTGGAGACCCGACCCGGGTTTCAACCCGGAAATCCGATTGAAAACTGGGCGGGTTACCCGGTTTCAATCCATTAAAACCCAATTCCATTTCCTAAAAACTATTTCTGATATTTATATTAATTATTTCTATTTTATAAAATCAGAAATTAGTTTTGTAAATTCTAAAAATATAATTAAAATTCTGAAAATTATTAATAATAATTTCTAAATTATTTTCTTAATTTAGGAATTTGAATTTAGTTATTTAATTAATTATTTATTTAATTGTTTATCAAATTATTTATCTATTTATTTGTTTATTATTTAGTAATTAAGTAATTAATTAAGGATTAATGATTAAAATTAATCGAATAGAATTATTTAAAGATTCGATAATTAGTTAAATAAAACGAGTAACTCGTATTCATACGAGTAATTGAACGATAAATAGATTATTATTCGAGCAATAATTAATTACTCGAAGAATATCGTAATAATTATTCATAACGAATATATAAATCCAGATAATTGATTTAAATCGTATAAATTGTAAAAATAACCGTAATATGTCAATAATTATACGAGAAGGGTGGGTAACTCGTATTAATACGAGTTGTTAGGAATATATGTGCATTAGTTTGATGATATGTGTAACAAAACACTTAAGTAGAAATCTAGTGTTTGTAGCCTCAACGGATAAGACCACTTTGGCTATCCGTTGATGGTGTAGCTTTACTTAGAAATAAGTCTAGTGTTGTAGCACATTTCAGTATCTGTATTTGAGATATAGTTCTTAACTGTTGAGAGGAATTATAAGTCATGTTGACTGCTAGAGGATATGCAAATAGGAAGGCCAATTGTAAATATTTCATGCCTTGTAATTTTGCATAAATGAAGTGGTATCAACGGATAACTTAAAGACCTTCAACGGATGAGAAACAAAGCTTCAACGGATGTCTCTAAAGCTTCAACGGATAACATCCTTCAACGGATGAGTGCATCAACGGATAGAGCTTCAACTGCTAACACATCAACGGATAAAGCCATCAACGGATGAAGGCTTCAACGGATGTTCTGTTAAATAGCAGTTGACAAGTGGTAGTTGTACCTACAAACAGAGGCACGTGGGTTGACAGAGACAACTGAGATGTGGTAGCCTATTTCAGGAACATCAGAAAAAGCAGCCGTTCTACTCTAGTACAAATAGGCAATAGTCAACAATGCACTGGAGTAAAATGGAAAAGAAACAAGTGGAGAACTTATTTTTTATTGTATTTTATCTTTTTCTTCACTTGTAAACTTGGTGATATATAAACCAAGCAGAAGCTAGTAATTAGAAGAGAATTTTTCCAGAGCTGTTTAGAAAAATCTTGAGAGAAAAATTATCTAGTTTGTACTAGGACGCAGCTGTGATCAACTTCTTGAATCACGGATTTTCTGAAATACCATCTCTGGTGGAACAACAAATCCACCAGAAAAGTTTTTAAGGTCTGTTGTGTTCTGTACTTCTGTGTTTGAATATATATTTGTTTGTATTAGCTTAAAGCAATTCACACACTTGTTTATCTTAAACACATAGCCCTTGAAACTGCTCAAAACTTGAAAAAGTTTTGAGATTTACATTCAACCCCCCTTCTGTAAATCTCATTGTTAGTTCACTAGGAATAACAATTGGTATCAGAGCCTCCTCTTGACACACAAAGAGCTTAAAGATCTTGGAAACTAACAAAGATGAGTAAGAAGGATATTGGAGTAAAAATCCCAGTTCTTGACAAAGACAGTTATCACCACTGGAAGGTGAAAATGCACCTTCATCTACTCTCCCAAGATGAAGGTTATGTAAACTGCATTGAGAATGGTCCTCACATTCCCCACAAAGTAGCCACAGTTGCTACGGCCACAATTGCTGTTGGTCAATCCATTCCAAAACCTAGAGCAGAATGGACAATGGAAGACACAGAAGAAGTCCACAAGGATAAGAAGGCTATGAACATTTTGTTTAATGGTCTTGACAAGGATATGTTTGATAATGTGATAAATTGCACAACTGCCAAAGAGGTTTGGGACACTGTTCAGCTACTGTGTGAAGGTACAGAACAAGTAAAAGAGAACAAAATGCAGCTTCTCATTCAACAGTATGAGTATTTTCATTTTGAAGAAAATGAATCTTTAAATGACACATTCAATAGATTCCAAAAGCTGTTGAATGGACTGAAGCTGTATGGTAGAGTGTACCAGGTGAAGGATTCAAATCTTAAATTCTTAAGATCCTTGCCAAAGGAATGGAAACCCATGACTGTTTCCTTAAGAAACTCTCAAGATTATAAGGACTTCACTCTTGAAAGATTATATGGAATCTTGAAGACTTATGAACTAGAGCTGGAACATGACGAGGTATTGGAAAAGGGGAGAAAGAAAGCAGGTTCAGTTGCATTGGTAGCTGAAAATGAGAGAGAATGCAGACAAGAAACTGTGAGATCTACATCAAACTCCAAAGATGGTATAAGAAATCAGGAATCAAGCAAGGGTAAAGAGCAAGTTGCTGAAAATGAAGATAACTCCAGCCAAGATGACTCTGATGGCATTGATGAGCATCTTGCATTTCTGTCCAGGAGATTTGCAAAGATGAAATTTAGGAAAAACACTAGAGCCACTAGACCTCATAAGAACATGGTGGACAAAACCAAGTTCAAGTGTTTCAATTGTGGTATAAGTGGACACTTTGCAAGTGAGTGCAGAAAGCCAACTTCTGAAAAGAAGAAATTTGATCAAGTAGATTACAAAAAGAAATATTTTGATCTGCTCAAGCAAAAGGAAAGAGCTCTCATTACTCAAGAAAAAGACTGGGCAGCTGATGGAGAAGAAGTGGATGAAGATGTGGAATATGTCAACTTGGCTCTCATGGCTGATTCTGAGGAAAATGAAGTTAGTTCATCAAGCAACCAGGTAATCACTACTGATGTAACACAGCTTACTAAAGAAGAGTGCAATGATGCTTTTAATGACATGTCTACTGAATTGTATCATTTGCGTGTGTCTCTTAAATCTCTTGCTAAAGAAAATAGTAGGATTAAAGAGAACAATCTGTTTTTAAGTAATAGAAATGCTGTCTTAGAAGACAGGTAAATTGACCTAGAGAAAACTAAGCTACATTGTATATCTGTTGAAAATGAACTAGCTGAATCTGTTAAGAAAGTAGAAATACTTTCTAATCAATTAGAAAGAGAGCAAGAGGTGATTAAAGCCTGGAAGACATCTAGGGATGTTAGTGCTCAAATTGCCAAGGTCCAAGGAATTGAATCATTCTGTGAGACTACCTGGGATAAAAACAAAAAGAAAATGGAATTAATTGATGGACTGTCAACGGATGTGGAATCAACGGATGATGAAAGTTATCCGTTGAAGGAAGAAAAGGAGCATCCATTGAAGGTTTCTCAATTAAAACAGGCAGATGTTTCTAAAAGTACAAATCTAAAGAAACTCAATAAAAAGTTTGGTTCAACTTCCAAGAACTTTGTCAAAGAAGAAGCAAGCACATCCAAAGATTTCAGTAAGGTGAATATAGGGCACATGACCTTAGAACAGTTAAAGAATAGGCTCAAAGTGGTTGAGGATAAAAAGGAAACTAAAAGGAAATCTAATAGAAATGGGAAGGTAGGGGTTAACAAACATAACAATTACACACCTGACAAGTATGCTCCTAGAAAAAGCTGTGTGCATTGTAGTAGTGTTAATCATCTATCTGCTAACTGCAAATCTATTAAGAAAACTCCCATGCCTGTACCCTCTTCCATGCCTAAAATGTCTGCATCACCTCTACATGCTATGCCTACTATGTCTCAACAGAATCCTTATGCACATTTTGCAAACATGCCATATTTTAACAATCCTTATCTTGCTGCATTTAGCATGCCTCAAATGCCATACAATATGCCTATGTGGAATAACATGTTTGCACAATCCTTGCCTTATCATATTCCAAATGTGCTAAATGATTCTGTGACTAAACCTACACCTCAACCAACTACATCTAAGATCAAGGTTGACTCAAAGTTACCTAAGTCTAAAGATGCAGGAGGAATGAAGTCTAGGAGAAAGGCTAACAAGAATGGACCCAAGGAAACTTGGGTACCAAAATCAACTTGATTGATTTGGTGGTGTGCAGGGAAAAAGAAGAAATCTATGGTACTTGGACAGTGGCTGTTCAAGACACATGACAGGAGATTTCACCCTGCTCACAGAGTTTAAAGAGAGAGATGGCCCTAACATAACCTTTGGAGATGACAGCAAAGGGTTTACTATGGGATATGGCTTGATTTCAACAAGGAATGTCATCATTGATGAAGTTGCATTAGTTGATGGTCTCAAGCATAACTTACTGAGCATCAGTCAACTATGTGATAGAGGGAATACAGTTTCCTTCAATTCTGAAGCCTGTGTTGTCACCAGCAAGAAAGACAACAAAGTGGTTCTAACTGGAGTTAGAAAAGGAAATGTGTACTTAGCTGACTTCAACTCTACATATGCAGAATCTATTACTTGTCTCTTCAGCAAAGCAAGTTCAGTTGAGAGTTGGCTATGGCACAAGAAGCTATCCCATTTGAATTTCAAGACAATGAATGATCTAATCAAAAAGGACTTAGTCAGAGGAATTCCTCTTGTTGAATTCTCAAGGGATGGTTTGTGTGATGCTTGTCAAAAAGGCAAACAAAGAAAAGCATCATTCAAAAAGAAGCTTGAAATAATAATTGATGAACCATTACAGCTGCTACATATGGATTTGGTTGGACCAGTCAATGTATTGTCAATTGCAAGAAAAAGATATTGCTTAGTGATTGTAGATGATTTCTCAAAGTTTTCATGGGTCTATTTTCTTGGATCAAAGGATGAAGCAAGTGAAATCATTATCAATCACATCAGGCAAGTCAATAATAATCCTGACTTGAAGGTTAGGAATATCAGGAGTGACAATGGAACTGAGTTCAAGAATTTGTCAATGAGGCTGTTCTGTGAAGAAAATGGAATCATGCATGAGTTCTCAGCTCCAAGAACACCTCAGCAAAATGGGGTAGTTGAAAGAAAGAACAGATCTTTAATTGAGGCTGCCAGAACAATGCTTGAAGAATCAAAGTTACCAACATATTGCTGGGCTGAAGCTGTTAATTGTGCCTGTTTCACTCAGAACATTTCTTTGATCAATCAAGCTAAAGGCATGACTCCTTATCAGTTGTTCAAGAGAAGAAAACCAACTCTAAACTTTCTTCATGTCTTTGGATGTAAATGTTTTATACTGAGGAATCAATCTGATCATAAAGGGAAGTTTGATGCAAAGGCTGATGAAGGGATATTTGTTGGTTACTCAGCTGGAAAATCTTATAGGGTCTACAATCTAAGAACCAACATTGTTATGGAATCTGTGCATGTTGTGTTTGATGATAAAAAGATTGACGGACTAACAGATGAGGGACATTATGAGAGACTCAAATTTGACAACATTGAGATATATTGTGATGATAGTGAAGAGGAGAATGATGGAGATGACACTTCAAAAGGGATTCAAAACATGCCTTTGGATAATGCACAAAATACTGCATCTGTTGAAAGTCAGAATTCTGCATCAGTTGATAGAGGCAATGCAGTATCCGTTGAAAGACATAGTGCATCATCCGTTGAAGTACAAAATGAAGCATCCGTTGATCATAGTTCATCAACGGATAATCGATTTACATCATCAGTTGATAGAACTCCAAATTCCCTGCAAAGGACCAACAACTCAGGGGGAGTTTCAACTAATCAACACTCTGTCTCACATCATGACAATACTGAGGCCACCTCATCTAGAGCACATCTTCCACCTCAAAGGAAATGGACCAAGAATCATCCCTTTGAACTGATCATTGGTGATATATCATCTAAAGTGCAAACAAGAAGAGCTACTCAAGATGAATGTCTGTATAGTAGTTTTCTATCTCAGGAGGAACCTAAGAAAGTGGAAGAAGCTTTATTGGATCCAGATTGGATATTAGCTATGCAAGAAGAGCTGCACCAATTTGAGAGAAACAAAGTTTGGAAGCTGGTACCTAAACCAAAGAACAAGAGTCCTATTGACACAAAATGGGTATTCAGAAACAAGATGGATGAAAATGGCATTGTCATAAGGAATAAAGCCAGATTGGTTGCTAAAGGCTATTCTCAACAAGAGGGAATAGATTTTGATGAGACATATGCTCCTGTTGCAAGACTTGAAGCCATCAGAATCTTTCTAGCCTATGCAGCCCATGCCAATTTCAAAGTCTATCAAATGGATGTCAAGAGTGCATTTCTAAATGGGAAATTGGAGGAAGAAGTTTATGTAAGTCAACCTCCAGGGTTTGAAGATCCAAATTTTCCAGACTATGTGTATTATCTGTTGAAAGCACTCTATGGACTGAAGCAAGCACCTAGAGCCTGGTATGAAACCTTATCAAAATTCCTTTTGGAGAATCACTTCACTAGAGGTACTGTTGATAAAACTCTCTTCTTTAGGAATGTTAATGGCTCTAGTATACTTGTTCAAATTTATGTAGATGACATAATATTTGGTTCTAAAGATAATAAACTTTGCAAAAAGTTTGCTAAGCTAATGCAAAGTAATTATTAAATGAGCCTGATGGGAGAACTAACCTATTTTCTTGGTTTACAAGTTAAACAAGTTAGTGATGGAATTTTCATTAGTCAAACTAAATATATTCATGATCTTTTAAAGAAGTTTGACTTAATGGAATGTACATCTGCAAAAACTCCCATGGCCACTGCCACCAAACTTGAATTAAATAAGACTGAAAGGTCTGTGGACATCACAAGTTATAGAGGCATGGTTGGTTCACTTTTATATTTAACTGCCAGTAGACCAGATATAATGTTTGCTACATGTCCGTGTGCTAGATTTCAAGCTAATCCTAGGGAGTCTCACTTAATTGCTATCAAAAGGATTTTCAGATATCTCAAGGGTACACCAAATTTAGGTATTTGGTATCCTAGAGAATCCGGCTTTGATCTAATTGGTTATTCAGATGCAGACTATGCAGGTTGCAAAATAGACAGGAAAAGTACAACAGGCTCCTGCCAATTCCTGGGAAACAAGCTTGTTTCATGGTTTAGCAAAAAGCAAAATTCAGTCTCTACTTCTACAGCTGAGGCTGAATACATTGCTGCTGGAAGTTGCTGCTCTCAAGTATTATGGATGAGGAATCAACTCCTTGACTATGGACTTCATGTTGATAGAATTCCTATCTTTTGTGACAACACTAGTGCCATAGCCATAACAGAGAATCCTGTACAGCACTCAAGGACCAAGCACATTGATATCAAGTACCACTTCATTAGAGAGCATGTCATGAATGGTACAGTGGAACTATATTTTGTTCCAAGTGAACAACAAATTGCAGACATATTTACCAAGCCACTTGATGAATCAACATTCACAAGATTGGTAAGTGAGCTAGGTATGCTTAATTACTCTTAAAAATTCATGTCTTAACTGCAATTTGAATTGAAGCCTGAAATGTATTAGCTGCTAGAACAAATTTGATTTTTAACACAGATTATTCCATCAACGGATATTCCCTATCCGTTGAAAGTCAAAATTGTTCTGTCAACGGATGTTCATTATCCGTTGAAAGACATATACAGTTCTGGAATTTTTATCCGTCAACGGATAAAACTGAAGTACTCTTCAACGGATGACAGTTTACTTTATCCGTTGAAATGTCACATCAGTCGATTCAGGTGTTTCACAGCCGTTGATTCTATTTTCTTAACCGTTGATACTCATACATACAGCCGTATGTATTTGTTTTAAAGGTAGTTTTTAGAATACTTACAGTTTATTCTTAAACGGCTGATATTCACTTACAAATATTTATTGTTTAATCTTTTATTTATGCTTTTTAATTTGAGAAAGTATATAAGCCCTTCTGATTTTTCATTTTTACTTTACGCTTTTTTTGAAATTTCAAAGCTTTTACCATTTTCTCTCTGCAAAACCTTCAAGTTATTCTCTGCAATTTCTACTCACAACAATGGCACCAGTAGTAAAGATTATGTCTCAATCTGGGTTCATCTATGAGAAGAACAATTTCATAGCTTTGGTAGAAAAGAATGAAGCCCACTCAGATTATCACAAAATGATGGACTTCATCAAAAACTGTAAACTTAGCTATGCAATGCTGGAAGCCCCAACGATTTACTGTGAAGTAGTTGAGGAGATTTGGACAACTGCTGAGTTCAACTCCATAGATATGACTATCTCCTTCACTCTCAAAGGTAAAAATCACTGTGTTAACTGTGATGATTTACTAGCATGTTTTAAAATACCTGAGAACAATGCCATGACACCACACACTAATAATGATGTATCCAGCATGTTAGATTCCATAGGTTATTCTCTTAACTCTGCTAGTTTAGGGAGTATTAAAAGAAAAGGCCTTAGGAAAGAATGGAGTTTTCTTGGGGATGCCTTTATCAAGGTTTTCTCTGGGAAAATTAGCAATTTTGATGCCATAACTTCATCTCTGGTTAATATGCTCTATATGCTTGTTTCTGATAGGTATTTTAATTTTAGCAACTATGTAATGCTAGAATTGGGTACTAGATTAGGTAACAAAGCTAATAGACCTAATAACATCTATTATGCTAGATTCTTTATGTTATTGGCTAACCATGTTGCTGAAGATTTGGTCATAACCAATGAGAACAATAAACTCAAGTGCTGGGCACAAGAGAAAAGAGTTCTTGCAGATTTAGTGAGAATGGATCTAAACAGCAGTGTGCCATTGGTATATTTACCAATCATGAAAGCACCTCAGGTAGGTGAGGTAATTGCTTCTACAACTCCTACTTCTTCCAACCCCTCTATTTCTTTATCTTCTAGTGTGGCCATGGAATCTGTGACAATGCCCCAACAGATTCCTACCAAGGTCACCAAAACTAAACTTTCAGAATCAAAGTCAAAGAAAACCACCTCTGTTGTTTCTCAAAAGACAACAGTTGTAACACCTACCATTAACCCTGAGGGGAGTGAACAGGGTGTGAGTGGTGAGGGGAGGGGTGAACATCAAAGAAACCCCCAGGATAAGGAAGGAGAGAAAAGTGCTTCCCAAGCTAGCCAAGCCACAGTTTCTCAAAAAGCTGTGGTGGTTGAAAAGGTTACTAGCATATCCCTAGCTGCATCCTCCCAAAAGGATGTAACTATTGAAAATAGTTCCCAACCAGGAACACACAAACGAGGGAGGGACACTAAAGCCAAACACTCACCAACAAAAGCCTTTATTAGAAGAAAGAGAGCTAGAACCCAATCTTCTACACAGGGTGCACACACTGCACAGATACATCCATCTGTATCTATGCCTTCTCAAACTCAGTTTGATGTGGCTCCAACAAATGTGGAGTCACAGCCCCATTCTCTCACAATTAACACACATCAATCACCACACACTTCATCACCATTTCTGGATGTGGATATGTTATTCCCATCAATTCCTGATTCTCCCTCTTTACAACTCAGGGAGGAGCCCCACTCAAATACATGTGATCATCATCTTTTAGATGATTTGTTGGATCACCCACAAATTCTTTCAGATATAATTGAAGGATCTGTGTCACCAAAACTCACATCAATCTACACAGATTCAACAGTTATATCACTTTCAATTTCTACTTCTTTTCTTTCTTCAACGGATATCACTCATCCGTTGACAAGTGGTTGTTCTTCAACGGATAAGCTTAACATCAATTATCCGTTGATACCATCAGTTTCACCTTCAACGGCTATTCCGCATCCGTTGATAGTCTCTACACACACAACTGAAACAATTCCAAGTGTAGAAGACTTGATTACTGTACAATCACTTCTAGGACTGAGGGAAGGGAGTGACAATTTGAGTGAGAGGCTGGGTTGCTCTCAGGCAAAAGGAGAGATTGAAAGCTCAAATATGCATGCTATTTTTTCCAGCATGGCAAAAGTAAGTGAGAGGAGTACCACCTTAGTAGGTGAAGGTGAGGGAGTGAGTTGTGTGAGCCAGGGGGAGCCCCTGATGCAAGAACATAGAGAAAATGAGAGAAAGGCAGGTACGGCAGATATAAGGGTGGATCCAGTCAACAAAGCTGCTATTAACAACATGCCTTCTACAGCTGGTGAGTCATTTGAAGAATTTGGAGTAAATTCTGATGATGATGACTTTGTTTCTTCTGATGGAAGCATGAAATTAGGGGGAGATGAAGGCCCTAGTTCTATTCCAAATCTACCTGAATGGGCCTTGACAAAGGAGTCTACAACAGGGTAATTCAATGTCTCCTTAGTCAAACAAATCAATACTATCCAACAGGCCATTCAGAAAACTTCTCATGCTGGTACAAAGGCTATCCTTACAGCTCACCTGGACTCACTGCATCTCATGAAGTTGCAGCAAGTAAGACAGAATCTGAGTATGAATGAACTCAGAAAGGATATTGCTGACTTGAAATCCTACAATTCTGAACAATTGGATTCTGTCATGCCCTATGGTACATTGCAGGACATTTTGTTGAGGTTGAAAAAGGAATCACATACTGAAAAGAGGCTGGCCAAATTGGAAGACAGAGTTCAAGTTATTGAAGATTCTGTGGCCACCATTCTTCACAACCAACAATCTCAAACAAATCTACTTATGCAGCTGGCAAAAGCACAGGGCTTGACCCCTCTCCTTGATGATAACAAAAAGGGGGAGAGTAAAAGGGAAGGGGAAGGAGAGCCATCTACAAAAATCCAAATATCCAAAGTGCTAGTTCCTGCCATCACTACTTCTCCAATCATTCAAATCAAAGGAAAGCCTGATGGAATTGATTTAATCCAGCTAGCAGCAGCTGAAATTCAAGTGAAAGAGCAAATGAGGAGAATTGATGAAAGGGTGCAACAGTTGTTTGGCTCAACACAAGATCAATCAATATCTGTGAAACATAGCACAAAGGTTGAACCAATCAATATGGAACTCAAGCCAGTAGGGAGACATAAGGATGGAGAAGCTTCTTTCAAAGATCTGCAACCTATGATTCTCAAGCCCAACAACAGATCCAATAAGGACTCTACAAAGAATCCTTTAAAAGAGGTGGATTTTCCTCTTCCAAAAGCTGATGAGAACAAGCTTTTAGGTAGGAGTATTGCATATCTCAAAGAGACCATGGATGAGGCTGTAAGGAGAAACATGGCTATTATCTTCAGAGAGGGAAAGAGCATATGTGTGATGCAAGGACATCCCAAATTCTCAATAGCCAAGAAGGAAGAAACCAAAAGGTTGAAGGAAGAAGCCAAACAGCTAAAGGCTGACAAAAGAGCACAAGCAAAGCATGAACAACAGCTAAAGTCAAGTCTAGTTGAAGAAGAGAAAGGAATTGAAGTCAGGGGTGAAGACAAGATTGCAAACCTAGATGAGGTTATTGGGAGTATATTTGGTGAAAGTATGGAGGAAAAAGAGGAATGGCAGAAGGGAAACAGAAGAAAGGTCAAGGCACATAGAAGGAGTGAAGACAACACTGAAGAAACTAAATCAATATCTAAACCACTATCTTCCATACCTGAACCCTTTGTTGCTGATCCCACTATAAACATCCATGGTGAACCAATCATCCCAAAAGAGGAACCTATTGATTGGGACACCATCAATTTGCCTACTTTTCTAACCACTCTTCCACTACCAAAGAAACAGAAAAGAAAATCCAAATCTACACCTCCCCTAACCTCTAAGAAATTCACTCAAAAACATAAACCTAACCCTAAGCCACCCATTTCTAAAGATGATTATGTTCACATCTGTGACATAAAAGAAATTTCAGACATTGAACTCTATCTGGATGAGCTGGAGGATGTAAGGGGAATAGCTGCCTATAGACAGCTACCAGAGAGATTGGAGTTCAGATACAAAGGAGCTGGGGAAAGAACATGGCCTCTCTATAGGATTCTGAATGAAGGCTACTCTACCTTGATCAGAGTCTTTTCAGCCATTCAAAAGGATTCTGGCTTTACCAGGACTGCCAAGACTGAAATTCTCAACAAGATTGCCAACATAAGGAAAACTTGGAGGGAGCCCAATGCTTTGCCCAGAACCTTACTCATTCAAGAAAGGGGAACTACAATTCACAAATCACCTCATTGGTTGATGGAATTCAGAGATGAAAAAAGAGTCAGAAGATTTTTCAGACTTGAAGACCAACTCAAGATTGCCAGAAATGAAACTCTCAAGGAAATGCAATCTAAGTTGGATATCAGTGTTGAAGATGAAGCTGAATTCTTCAGACAACTCCAACTCCAAATTGAGGAAAATGACAAAGGGCTAGGAAAGAAAACCAGGGAACAAAGAAGAAAAAGATGATTTGCACAGGCTAGAGGAGCACCCTTGGAAACACTGTAAATCTTCAATTACCTTCTAGTACATACACTTTTGCAGCATTTTTAAAAATTTCTACTTAGTTTCAGTTCATATATTTGTTAAGTGTTTTGTTATCATCAAGTTAACCCTGAATTTATGCCTACAATTCTTATAGACATAAATAGGGGGAGATTGTTAGGAATATATGTGCATTAGTTTGATGATATGTGTAACAAAATACTTAAGTAGAAATCTAGTGTTTGTAGCCTCAACGGATAAGACCACTTTGGCTATCCGTTGATGGTGTAACTTTACTTAGAAATAAGTCTAGTGTTGTAGCACATTTCAGTATCTGTATTTGAGATATAGTTCTTAACTGTTGAGAGGAATTATAAGTCATGTTGACTGCTAGAGGATATGTAAATAGGAAGGCCAATTGTAAATATTTCATGCCTTGTAATTTTGCATAAATGAAGTGGTATCAACGGATAACTTAAAGACCTTCAACGGATGAGAAACAAAGCTTCAACGGATGTCTCTAAAGCTTCAACGGATAACATCCTTCAACGGATGAGTGCATCAACGGATAGAGCTTCAACTGCTAACACATCAACGGATAAAGCCATCAACGGATGAAGGCTTCAACAGATGTTCTGTTAAATAGCAGTTGATAAGTGGTAGTTGTACCTACAAACAGAGGCACGTGGGTTGACAGAGACAACTGAGATGTGGTAGCCTATTTCAGGAACATCAGAAAAAGCAGCCGTTCTACTCTAGTACAAATAGGCAATAGTCAACAATGCACTGGAGTAAAATGGAAAAGAAAGAAGTGGAGAACTTATTTTTTATTGTATTTTATCTTTGTCTTCACTTGTAAACTTGGTGATATATAAACCAAGCAGAAGCTAGTAATTAGAAGAGAATTTTTCCAGAGTTGTTTAGAAAAATCTTGAGAGAAAAATTATCTAGTTTGTACTAGGACGCAGCTGTGATCAACTTCTTGAATCACAGATTTTCTGAAATACCGTCTCTGGTGGAACAACAAATCCACCAGAAAAGTTTTTAAGGTCTGTTGTGTTCTGTACTTCTGTGTTTGAATATATATCTGTCTGTATTAGCTTAAAGCAATTCACACACTTGTTTATCTTAAACACATAGCCCTTGAAACTGCTCAAAACTTGAAAAAGTTTTGAGATTTACATTCAACCCCCCTTCTGTAAATCTCATTGTTAGTTCACTAGGAATAACACGAGTAGTTGATCGGTGAATTGGATTATGATCCGAATAATAACTGATTATTCAGTAAATAAGGTAACAGTTAATTGTATCGATTATTTATTTGTAAATAATCGATCTAATCGAGTAAGTAATAGTAAATTGTAAATGTTTGTAATAAATTATAATTAATCCTAATAATTAGGGATTAATTATTTTAAATTATTAAATAATTACTTATTAATTATTTACTAGTTATTTATTATTTATTAATTATTTAAAAATGATTAATTACTTCGATAATCAATCAAATAATTTTCAATAAATCATAACATATTCACTTTAATTCCAAAAATTATAAAAAATTTATTTTTGACTCTGATTTTTCCTAAATAATTATTTAAAAATTATTTTAGGATTTTAAAATTAGCAATAATTATTTATATTGAATAATAAATTGACTTATCAGTGTTTAATTGATATTAATTAGACCGTTAGTCCGATTTGAACGAAACGAAAACCCTTTGACTCAGAAAAATGAATTATTTTCATTAAAAATAATGTTAAGACCTAATTTCTTCTAGAAATTAGTTGACTTTGTTATTTATTTGATTATCAGTCGAAGTGCGTGCCGAGAAGAGTCCAGAATATTCCGGAAAAATGGGAAACAAGGCAGATGATGATCAGTGAAGCGATCAGCGAGTCGATTTCAATTCTAAAAATTAGTTTAACTATAAAAATGATTATGTGCTTATGTGCTTATGTGTATTATATGATTAATCGAGTCTTACTTGCTAATATATAATATACGAGTCAGTCATAAGCGCATGGGTAGACAATAGGAACGATGTGAAGTCGATTCAAGATGCAATTGAAGTACGAAATGACTTAACCAGTCTATTTTTGCTAACAGAAGCTAAGCCAGCAAGACAGGTTGAGAAGGTGATAGACGAAGGTGATTTATTTACAGTAAGTCGCGCAGAAGGCAAGTTTCTCCCCTATTCTATTTTCAGAATAGTGATATTTCTTCAGATTCTTATCACGCTTGTACTCTTTTGATTCTCTTGTTCATAGTTCATTTCGATTCTTGCTTATCCTTTTCATCTGACTTTATTGTTCATATTCCAATTGTTACTCACAATTATTGATATATTCTGGTGATTAAAATATGTCAAAGCATACCGATATCGGTATGCTATTCCATGGACTGGATAATGATATTTTGGGGATTAAGTTTACTTAATCCTAAGGACCGGGACATAACCGGATCCTTGAGATGGGCCGTAGTGCCTGGTTGCCCGACGGGATCTGTATAGAGAGATATAGATATGCACTGTATCCTGGCTGATCAGTAGGGTATAAATGCGAACTTGAGTCCAATTTAGTTCGTTTGTATTCGCCAGTAATGGCCTTATTTCTATTCTCACGGGGTTATATCTTTACAAATATACTCGGGTTACGGTTTTATTTAAATTAATTTAACACTGTTTATATTTTGCAGACTTGTTGAGCAATTTTTGGCTCACCCTTTTTGTTGTTATTCACCTTATTGTTTTCAGTTAAGAAGGAATATGAAACCCATCAGGACTCGAGTGGTAAAGAAACGGGTCAAGCCTCGGGATCCTCTTATACCCAAGGTGTTGATCCCAATCCAGGAAGAAAGCTTTGAGTTGCCCGAACAGGTGGAGTGTAGATAGTTAATGTGTATGTGTTTTTGAATAAAAGATGAACTTAGTTTAAAACTGATTAGAAAATGGTTTGTAATAAAGAGAGTTTGTGAGATTTTGAATTTGGTTTGTACTAAAAGTAGTTAGTGGTTCTTGTTTTCATACTTCAACCTAAAAAGATCCTGGTTAGTGTTAAAGGGGTTTAGATTCATTTCCTTATTATTTGTTAATCATATTGTACAGGTTTGGTGATTAGCTAGTAACCCCCAGACTTATACCCCGGGTCTGGGGGCGTTACAGGTTTGGCATCAAAGCTGTAGGTTTAGTCCCTGAAAACAAGAACATTAGGGTTAAGATAAGATAGGGAGATCACATAGGATAGGAATAGTCAAATATGAAGAGTAGTGTTAGGATTTAGGTCAGATTAGAATAGGAAAGTATAAATCTTAGGACTGTTTAGTGACCTTTCTTTTCTTTGGTATATTATCAGATGGCATCTTCAGGTTATTCTGCGTCTTCTGAGAGGACAGTCACCGGGCCAGCAACACCAGTTTTATCTCCAGTATCTGAGTACATGTTTCCTCCTCTACCACCTTCACCACCATTGCCACAGGAGATGGTACCACCAGTACAGGGGATAGCCCAGGACCCTATAGAGATGTTCGATCCATTTGAATTTTTTGAGCCTATGGTTCCTTTGCCAGTTGAGTATCAGTTTATATAGGGGATTGAGCCAAAGTTACCACCACCAGTGTTACCTCCAATACCAGTGCATGCCCCAGAGTCGGATGTATTCCAGATGATTCCAGTCGAGAGGATGGGAGAGCATGATGTGGATCTACAGTTAGGATTACCACAGCAGGGTGCAGGTATACCGAGGGTTCCGTCACAGGAGTCAGTAGGTCAGGTTGCACAGCCGCATATGGTACCATACCATGAGTACAGAGTTATGAGAGAGGATGTGGAATATTGGAGAGCATAGTGCCGAGAGATTATGCATTTATTTGACCAGAGGGACAGAGGACCGTTAGCGGCCCAATAGCCAGATTACTATATGAGACAGAGATTGCAGTCGGTTTTGATGAGTGCCACTTGGGAGCTAGATGATTTGACCAATGAGGGACCACCTTATTTCGCAGAGTTCTACAGGATATTCCACTTGGCACAGACTTTGGTCCAGGCACTTAGGGATGAGCTGAGGCGTATTCCGCCTGGGTTTTGAGACAGCGACTTCAGAGTACAGATGTATATTGAGGCATCATAGTATAACATAGTGAGTAGTGTGTATGTGTGTATTAGTAGTTTAACCTGTAGTAGTAGTTTGACTGATAGTAGTTAGTGTGACTTGTAGCTGCAGTGATAACCAGCAGAGCGAGACTTTTTGTATCAAACATTTACACCTGAGGCTGGTGTCATATATATAAAATGAACTTTTTCAAATTTCTTTTATTTAAATTTCAGTCTTTACAGTTTTACAGCATTTACCTTCACTTTATTGTTTTACAGCTTTTCATATTATAAATTCTGTCGAAAAAAAGAAAAAAAAAAGAAGAAAGAGAGAAAAGAACAAACATTTTATTTAACTGCTTACATTTCCAGTTTTTATATTCAACAACTATTTTCTTTATTTCAATCATGTTGGTAATACAGGATAAATTGTTTTCTTACCTATTGTTAATTGTTTATTAAACTGTTAAAGAAATATCACTTTTTTTATTATCAGAAGATGGCACCAAAAAGAAAGACTAGGACTAAGACTTCTAACAGCAATTCCGAAGGACAGACTAATGAGACCATGAACCAAATGTTCCATCTGATGCAACAACAGATGGTAATGATGCAGCAACAGATGCAGCATCAACAACATCAGATTCAACAACAAATGTTACAACAACCACCTCGTCCCGAGCCCTAGATACCACCAGCACTACATGTTGTTACTTTTAAGCAGTTTAAGTCGGTTAAACCTCCAGAATTTGATGGGTCAGCCAATCCTATTAAAGCTACTACCTAGTTGAAAGAAATAGAGAAAGCGTTTACACTAGTGAAGATATGTGAAGACCAGAAGACTGACTTTGCTAGTTATTTGTTGAAAGGAGAGACAAATTATTGGTGGGAATCTAAAAAGGCTTTAGAGGGTGAAGATGTTATTGCATGGGATAGGTTTAAAGAACTGTTCTTAGAGAAACATTTTCCTCGCTATGTGAGAAATCAAATGCAGATTAAGTTTTTGGAATTAAAGCAGGGAAGTATGTCTGTGACAGAATATGAAGCCAAATTTACTGAATTGGCTAGGTTCGTCCCTGAACAAGTGGATACTGAAGAGAATCGAGTTCAAAGGTTTCAAGAAGGATTACGACCGTGGATCTGTGGACAAGTTGCAGTTTTTGAATTAACAACATATACCACCGTAGTTCAGAAAGCCTTGATTATCGAAAGAGAAAGTGAAAAATCTCAAAGGGATAGAGGACAGGGAAGTTTCCAAGACCGCTCTAGCAGAAAGCCGAGATTTCAAGGCCGGACAAATTTGAATTTCAAAAGAATAGGACAAGGTACCCAGAAAACAGGTAATCATTTCCAAGCCCCCAAACAGCAGGGAATGGTCAGAGTCCCAGTGTTGTACTGCAGAACTTGTGGACGCAAGCACACCGGCGTATGTATCAAAGCAGATGTGACATGTTTCAAATGCAAGCAGAAAGGGCACTATTCTAACGAATGTCCAATGGGAAAGATTGCAGAAATTACTTGCTACCAATGTGGAAAGAAAGGGCATATCGCTAGGAATTATAAAGGACCAGCAATGACAGCTAGTATTCCTAAAGTATTGGCATTATCTCCGCCACCGCCGCCTAATCAACCCAGAGCAAGAACTTTCAACATGACAATGAAAGAAGCAGTACAGAGTCCGAGTGTAATTGCAGGTACACTTTTGGTGAATTCCATAGATTCAAAAGTATTAATTGATTCTGGAGTTACCCGTTCATTTATTTCTGAAGAATTTCTTGATAAATTACACTATGAAATCGAATGGTTGGGCGAGACGTTAATTATAAAATTAGCGAATGACGACCAAGTTCCAGTAGATCGAGTATGTCCTACGTGCGATATAGAGATAGTTGGACATCATTTTTCTGTAGATTTGATTCCTTTTAAGTTAGGAGAGTTTGATGTCATTTTGGGAATTGATTGGTTAGCTTGTCATAATACTCAGATCGATTGTGCGAATAAGAAAGTCAAATTGCGAACTACGGAAAATGCAACGGTAATGTTCAAAGGCGAAAAATAGTGGAAGAAATTTCTGACAGTGATGCAGACCAAACGATTGTTTCGACAAGGATGTGAGATGTACATAGCTTACGTGTTAGATACTGAAAAAGGAAGTCCTAAACTAGAAGACATCCCAGTTGTATGTGAGTTTTCGGACATCTTTCCAGATGAGCTTCTAGGGTTACCACCAGATCGAGAAATTGAATTCACGATTGATCTAGTACCAGGTACAGAACCAGTTTTGAAAGCTCCATATCGAATGGCTCTAGTCGAGATGAAGGAATTATCAACGCAACTGCAAGACCTTCTAGACCGAGACATCATACGACCTAGTGTATCCCCATGGGGTGCACCGGTATTGTTCGTGAAGAAGAAAAATGGCAGTATGCGACTATGCATTGACTATCGGGAATTGAATAAGCTCACTATTAAGAATAAGTATCCTTTACCGAGAATCGACGATTTGTTCGATCAGCTAAAAGGAGCCGCATGGTTTTCGAAGATAGATTTGCGATCAGGCTATCATCAATTGAAAATTAAATCTGAAGATATTCCCAAGACTGCGTTTTGTACGAGATATGGACATTACGAGTTTCTTGTAATGGCATTCGGTTTGACTAACGCGCCAGCAGCATTCATGGATCTGATGAACAGAGTATTCAAGAAATATTTGGATAAATTCGTGATCATATTTATTGACGACATCTTGATTTACTCAAAGACGGAAGAAGAGCATGCTGAGCACTTGAGGATAGCTTTAGAGATTTTGAGGAAAGAGCAACTGTACGTGAAATTCTCGAAATGTGAATTCTGGTTAAAGGAAGTACAATTTTTAGGACACGTCATCAGTAGGGAAGGCATCCAAGTCGATCCAGCGAAGATTAAAGCTGTGTTAAATTGGGAAAGACCAAAGACATCGACAGAAGTTCGAAGTTTCTTGGGATTGGCAGAATATTATAGAAGATTTATCAAAGATTTTGCGAAAATATTAACGCCGTTGATCAAGTTAACTCGATAAAGTGAAAAATTCGTATGGGGTGACAAATATGAAGAAAGTTTCCAAGAACTGAAGAATTGGTTGGTAACCGCACCGGTACTCGTATTACCAGACGAGTATGGGAATTTCATCATTTTCAGCGATGCTTCGTATCGCGGATTAGGATGTGTATTGATGCAGTACGGTAACGTCATTGCATATGCTTCGAGACAGCTAAAACCTCGTGAATAAAAATATCCTCCGCATGACCTGGAATTAGCAGCAAGCGTATTTGCGTTGAAACTTTGGAGATACTATCTCTATGGTGAGAAATGCGAAATCTACACAGATCATAAAAGTCTGAAGTACATCTTTACGCAAAAGGAACTGAACATGAGACAACGTCGATGACTGGAATTGATTAAAGATTACGATGTTACGATCAGTTATCATCCAGGGAAAGCAAATGTTGTGGCTGATGTGCTAAGCAGGAAAGAAAGATTAAATTGGTTAACTTCATGCGAGGAATTAGCCAAAGAATTCGACAAGTTGGAAATCAAAATTCGTGTTCCCAATGAATCTTCAGAAGCTATCTACGCTATGACTTTTCAACCAGAGTTGCTAGAGAAGATTCCCCGCTGTCAAGAAAAAGTGATGAGTCAAGATGACGACTTAATCGGAGAAGAATTCACAACTCCAAAGGATAATGAAGGAATTCTACGCTTTGCATCAAGAATCTGGATCCCTAGCGTGGCAGAACTAAAAGAAGAAATATTGCGAAATACGCACAGTTCGAAGTATTCCATTCATCCGGGAAGTACAAAAATGTATCGCGATCTAAAGGAAAACTTTTGGTGGCCGAATATGAAGAAAGAAATAGCGGAATGGGTGAGTAAATGCTACACATGACAGAGAGTCAAAGCGGAACATCAACGTCCGAGCGAATTATTACAACCGTTAGATTTTACAGAATGGAAATGAGAACATTTAGTGATGGATTTTGTGGTAGGACTACCAAGGACTAAAATGCGATATGGGTAATCATTGACAGACTAACGAAGTCGGCACATTTTCTACCGATTAATGAAAGATTTTCACTCGACAAGCTAGTGCACTTGTATCTCAAGGAAATTGTGATGCGACATGGAGTTCCAATATCTATCGTGTCTGATCGAGATACCCGTTTTAATTCAAGATTTTGGAGACAATTTCAGGAATGTCTTGGAACTAAATTAAACATGAGTACGGCGTATCATCCGCAAACCGATGGGCAAAGTGAAAGAACTATCCAAACGATTGAAGACATGCTACGAGTTTGTGCGATTGATTTCGAAGGTAGTTGGGATGAGCACTTACCTTTGGTTGAATTTTCTTACAACAACAGTTATCACGCAAGCATTGGAATGCCACCGTACGAAGCATTATACGGAAGAAAATGCAGATCACTAGTACATTGGGATGAAGTTAGAGAACGCAAGGTTTTAGGTCCAGAATTAATCCAACAGACTAAAGAAAAGATAGAACTTATTCGAAAATGACTCGATGCAGCACAAAACAGGCAACGCAAATATGCAGACCAAGCAAGGAAGGATATGGACTAACAGGAAGGAGAACACGTATTACTAAAAATATCTCCATGGAAAGGATTGTCCAAATTTGGCAACAAGGGTAAATTGAAACCACGATACGTCGGACCATTTGAAATTTTGAAGAAAGTGGGAAAAGTTACGTACGAATTAGCTTTACCGCCTCATATGCAACATATTCACAATGTGTTTCATGTGTCGATGCTTAAGCGATATAATCCTGATTCTAGGCATGTCATAGAATATGAACCGATAGATATCCAACCTGATTTGTCTTTTGTAGAACAGCCGATAAGAATTTTAGATCGGCAAGTGAAAGTGTTGAGAAATAAGTCTGTATCTTTAGTACGAGTTTTGTGGAGAAACCCTATGGTTGAAGAATCAACCTGGGAACTTGAGAGTGAAATGTTAGAGAAATATCCCCATTTGTTTTCATAGTGAGATTTTGAGGACAGAATCCTATTAAGGAGGGGAGGATGTAACGTCTGGGAAATTTACGTCTGTATTATATCATATTTATAATAAATTATGTGTATTAATGTGTTATTATGTGTAATTATCTGTCAAACCCTAATTGCTACGTGTTACGTGTATTCTGTGTTATTCCGGTATTTTTAAGATATTTTTCAGATATTTTATTTTGCATTCATAAGTTTCATTTTAAACGTTTTACGACCCAAACCATGATTTTAAATCCAGTATTTCAAATAAAATAATGGGCCTTATTTTTCATCAAATGGCTTTTACCATCTGTTAGGTCACACACATTGTAGAAGGGGGTTGAATACAGTGTTTATCACAATCAAATCGAATTAAAAGAACACAAGTAACAGAAACAAACTTTATTAAACTCTGTTACAATATGGAACTGTCCTCTCTCAGTGATGAACAAATTATCACGAGAGCTGCTAGGGTTACAATGAATATTATTCTCGATAATGATAACACATCTAGTGTAAACCCTATGTCTGTGTTTATATACTACACAGTTACAAGATAATCGCTAATTGATATGGAATATAATTCTGCTTCCTAAAATATATTAACTAGTTATCTTTTCTTCCAAGTATTCTATTCTTCATAGAATTCCTTCTTCATGCATAACTTTTCTTGCGTTTGTCTTGATCTTCTTTCTTTTCAATCAGCCGCCTTCCTTATATGAAAGTCTCCTTAAGTCCTGATATTATCTCTTGATAAATATCTCCTGATAACTTAAGTTCTGACTTCAGTATAAGTGCTGATTTCCAGTTAAGTACTGATTTGTCCTGTTTAAGTAAGATCTGAAAACTAAACACAAATCATATTAGACATGACATTATCAAATATATCTAACAATCTCTCCCAACTTGTAAATTAGCATAATATACAAGTTTAACAGATATTTGATGATGTCAAAAACATTAAGTACAAATGCATGAGAATTTGACTAGATAACTACAACTTACAGTCCTTAAATCTTTACCATCTTTAACTTCTGATAACAGTTTCAGTCTGTATACACGTCAGAATTTAAGCAGTTGTAGATCTTTGACTTGGCTTCAATTACTGATCTCTTTGATATCAGGAGTTGTTCTGAGATAGTTCTTTAACAAACATCTCTCAGCATATTTAAGTTCATCAATCATCCTCCTTTTAGCATTCTTCAATTCAACTGTATCTTCACCAATTTGAAAGATAGCAACCCTGAGATCATTTATTCTAGCTTTTCTTATGTCCCGATCTAGTCTGATCAAATATGCCTTGTCAGACTCAAGATTGAATTCCACAGCCTTATAACCCAGAAAAGTAGTTATAATCTTAGCAGAGTTAGGCTTCATCTCGACAATATCACCTTTGTGATCTCTCTACTTGGGACAGTATGTGCTGTCAGACTTTACAGAATAAAGCTTCTTCTGTCTCTGAATTTGAGTCTTCAAATAATTTGCAGCACTACCTGTTAATCTATTCTTCACTTGAAGTAGGAATAGAACATGTTCTAGTTCCTCATAATACTTCAGTGGTATAACATTCTGCCTAATGTGGTATACC
Organism: Apium graveolens; assembly: GCF_009905375.1. Taxonomy (NCBI): domain Eukaryota; kingdom Viridiplantae; phylum Streptophyta; class Magnoliopsida; order Apiales; family Apiaceae; genus Apium; species Apium graveolens. The sequence goes on from NC_133653.1 coordinate 209,610,218, forward strand.
CTTCCATCTGTCATGAAATATAACAAGATGTGTTCTTTCAAGAATGTATGGTAAACCATCTGTACAGATTCAAGCTGATTCAATATTTCAGGAGTTGCTCCAACACCTGGTTCACTTAAGGAAGTTGGATCATTGGTTGTGTTCTGTACTCTTCTTTCATCAGCACTACCCAATCCAGATTTATCTTTTGCTTCCTTTCCTGTAACAACTCTTGCTTTATTCTTATTCGATACACAAAATACATATAATCACATAACAACAATAATTCAAAACCCATAATCCATGCCACGACCACTACAACCCGGTGATAACGGTTCTAAATTTTCATAAAACTGTCACTACAATCCGGTGACTGCGGTCCTAAGTTCTTATTCAATATTTTCACAAACTATGGCATAAATCAGAGATCTCAAATTATCGTCTGGACATCACATATATAAATCGATACATATTCTATATCACATAATACTATCAAATATATAATCATTCAGCCCAAGTTTTGATAATCAACTATACACGTATCACACAATTTCAAAAATTTAGCAAGACCGATCGAAAACTTACCTCTAAACCTGACCAGATCTGAATATAGCCTTTTGACTCTCTAAATGACGTTTTCTTGGAAAACACGAAACACGAAAGTTGTAGAGAACGAAAAGAGCTTTCTGAAAAATCTAGGATCACTGAATTCTGACTTACGATGAATTTTATACGAATTTTACAAGACTGCTGAATTTTATGACTAAAGGCCTACGAATTTTAATAATAAAACGAGGAAGACGAATATGATGTATTTATAACGATACAAAACCCTATATCTTAACCTACAAATTATCCATATTAGAATCTGATCCAAATTTTAGTCCCAATAGTCTAACCCAATTTTAAATCCTAGTCCTTATCTAATTTTAATCCTTTTTATTCTATTATTCTTTTATTAATCGAATTCTAAAAAATTACGGGATATTACATACTACCCTCCTTAAAAAGAATTTGGTCCCCAAATTCACAACAATCCTAAAGTTCGAGACACATCTACCTCATCTACCCCCTGATCTACCAAAGGTCAAACTATGGTCCACATGAACGCATCCTAGAGAATGTACTAGTCCCATACCTAATACACTCCGAAAGACAGCCTGCTCTTGATACCAACTGTAACAGCCCGCACATCCGGACAATTAAATCTAAATATCAAACTAAAATAAAATACTATTACTAATCCAAAATCACTATTACAAAGGTGACTATTACAAAAGCGCAGCTAACGGAAGTCCAAAAGTTCATTCTAGTCCAATCCTAAGTCCTCGAACTCCAATGCTATCCAACTCAAACTCTTAGGCGAAACCTGAAATTGTAAGAATGAGCTACGAAGCCCAGCAAGAGACCAATCGATCCAACTAGTAGGCCAAGCAACTTATACACACATAACAAAATACGATATTTTATACGATACGATATACAAAACACACACTTTCGAGATATATTCTTATTCTTATTCTTATTCGATACACAAAATACATATAATCACATAACAACAATAATTCAAAACCCATAATCCATGCCACGACCACTACAACCCGGTGATAACGGTCCTAAATTTTCATAAAACTGTCACTACAATCCGGTGAATGCGGTCCTAAGTTCTTATTCAATATTTTCACAAACCATGGCATAAATTAGAGATCTCAAATTATCGTCTGGACATCACATATATACATCGATACATATTCTATATCACATAATACTATCAAATATATAATCATTCAGCCCAAGTTTTGATAATCAACTATACACGTATCACACAATTTCAAAAATCTAGCAAGAACGATCGAAAACTTACCTCTAAAACTGACCAGATCTGAATATAGCCTTTTTGACTCTCTAAATGACGTTTTCTTGGAAAACACGAAACACGAAAGTTGTAGATAATGAAAAGAGCTTTCCGAAAATTCTAGGATCACTGAATTCTGACTTACGATGAATTTTATACGAATTTTACAAGACTGCTAAATTTTATGACTAAAGGCCTACGAATTTTAATGATTAAAACGAGGAAGACGAATATGATGTATTTATAACGATACAAATCCCTATATCTTAACCTACAAATTATCCATATTAGAATCTGATCCAAATTTTAGTCCCAATAGTCTAACCCCAATTTTAAATCCTAGTCCTTATCTAATTTTAATCCTTTTTATTCTATTATTCTTTTATTAATCGAATTCTAAAAAATTACGGGATATTACATACTACCCTCCTTAAAAAGAATTTGGTCCCCAAATTCACAACAATCCTAAAGTTCGAGACACATCTACCTCATCTACCCCCTGATCTACCAAAGGTCAAACTATGGTCCACATGAACGCATCCTAGAGAATGTACTAGTCCCATACCTAATACACTCCGAAAGACAGCCTGCTCTTGATACCAACTGTAACAACCCGCACATCCGGACTATTAAATCTAAATATCAAACTAAAATAAAATACTAATACTAATCCAAAATCACTATTACAAAGGTGACTATTACAAAAGCGCAGCTAACGGAAGTCCAAAAGTTCATTCTAGTCCAATCCTAAGTCCTCGAACTCCAATGCTATCCAACTCAAACTCTTAGGCGAAACCTGAAATTGTAAGAATGAGCTACGAAGCCCAGCAAGAGACCAATCGATCCAACTAGTAGGCCAAGCAACTTATACACACATAACAAAATACGATATTTTATACGATACGATATACGAAACACACACTTTCGAGATATATTCTTATTCTTATTCTTATTCGATACACAAAATACATATAATCACATAACAACAATAATTCAAAACCCATAATCCATGCCACGACCACTACAACCCGGTGATAACGGTCCTAAATTTTCATAAAACTGTCACTACAATCCGGTGACTGCGGTCCTAAGTTCTTATTCAAATTCACAAACCAAGGCATAAATCAGAGATCTCAAATTATCGTCTCGACATCACATATATACATCGATACATATTCTATATCACATAATACTATCAAATATATAATCATTCAGCCCAAGTTTTGATAATCAACTATACACGTATCACACAATTTCAAAAATCTAGCAAGACCGATCGAAAACTTACCTCTAAACCTGACCAGATCTGAATATAGCCTTTTGACTCTCTAAATGACGTTTTCTTGGAAAACACGAAACACGAAAGTTGTAGAGAACGAAAAGAGCTTTCCGAAAAGTCTAGGATCACTGAATTCTGACTTACGATGAATTTTATAAGAATTTTACAAGACTGCTGAATTTTATGACTAAAGGCCTGCGAATTTTAATGATTAAAACGAGGAAGACGAATATGATGTATTTATAACGATACAAAACCCTATATCTTAACCTACAAATTATCCATATTAGAATCTGATCCAAATTTTAGTCCCAATAGTCTAACCCAATTTTAAATCCTAGTCCTTATCTAATTTTAATCCTTTTTATTCTATTATTCTTTTATTAATCGAATTCTAAAAAATTACGGGATATTACATCTACGCACATCCTCCATTTCACGTTAGATTTTTTAACGACCACCACGTTTGCCAACCAGTCAGGATACTCAATTTCTTCGATGAACTTAGCTTCCAATAGTTTCTCCACTTCGGCCTCAATGACCTTCTCTCGTTCGGCTACAAAGGTACTCTTCTTCTGCTTTACTGGTTCGGCCTCGGGTTACACATTAAGGCAATGCTTAACCGTCTTGGGATCCAAACCAGGCATGTTCTCCGGCCCCCAGGCGAACACATCGTGGTACTGCCGAATCACCGCAATAACCTTTTCCTTCAAGTCTTTTTCCATGTTTCTCCCAATTCGAACCATTTAGTCTGAATGCTCAGCATATAGTTCAACTTCTTCAACTTCGGCGGTAATCTCGGTGATCGGACTTGAAAGATCTGCCCCGAATTTCTCCAGCTTGATGTTCAGAGTTTCCCGGCTTCCACTGGGTTCGGTCTCGGCTCTTTTTCTCTTTCCAGTATCATCTAGCTTTTTGTAGGCCTGATCTTTTTCTAAGTCTTCTAGCATGATTATTCGGGCGGTTTTTTGATCGCCCCTCATCTCTCCTACCCTTTTCTCTGTGGGGAATTTGAGCTTGAGGTTGGGTATGAACTCTATCGGCTCGAAGGTTGATAAGAACGGCCTTCCCAGAATGGCATTATACGGACTCTCAGTCCGAACCACATAGAACTTCACCAGCTTCTCAACAGTATATGGTAATTTACCCAAAAGGACGGGAAGAGTGATTGTACCTTCAAACTGTAATGGGTGTCCTTCAAAGGCGTAGAGAGATGCTTCGTTGCAAGGTTCTAGTTGTTCACCCGCCAGGTTCATCTTACAATAAGTTTTGTGGAATAGGATGTTGGCCAAGCTTCCGGTATCTACAAATACTTTCCAAATTTTGTTATGCCCGATGAGAGGATTAATGATAAGAGGGTCTTCATGTGGACGAATGACATCTTTATAATCTCCTGTGCTGAAAGTTATGGGCATGTGGGGCATCGCCTGGATGAACAGATAGAGGTTATACACTTGTCGGGCATACTTCTTCTTCGCAGTCTTAGGATGTGTTTGTTATTGCTGTTGCAGACAACAACATCAGCTTTTCGTTGAAAAGCAGTTAAAAAACTGTTTGGTAAAATTTAAAAGCTGCTTTTCGGAAAAGTGCTTTTGGCCTAAAAGTTGTTGTTAGAGAAAGCAAGTCCCCTCATGCTTTTAGAAAAAGCTGCTTTTCAGCTGTTGCGGGAAGCAGATGCTGATTTCACCATCAAACCTTACCAAAAGCATCATTATTTTCAATTTTTTGCATCAACACATATACGTATCAAAAAATTACCAAACATTCATCTGATTTTTACAACAGCACTTTTTTCAGCAGCACTTTTTCTAACAGCACAACAATTTTTAACAGCAATCCCAAACAGAGCCTTACTATCTCTGTCCAGCACACTGCCCCCAGAAATTGTCTTCACCTCACCCCTTATCCCGTCTCTTCGTTCAGGCTCCCTGGCTTCCGGTTCTTCCTGATTGTCCTTCGGCCCAGTCTGTCCCTCAGATCGCGGACGAACTGATTGAGTTCGCCTTCTTTGATCATCCGTTCGATAAGCTTTTTGAGGTGGTAGCACTCATTTGTGTTATGCCCCTTATCTCTGTGATAATCACAGTACTTATCGGGGTCCTTTTTATAGTTTGGGACCTTCATCTTGGCTGGCCGAACGAACCCAGACTTTTCTTTGATCTCATGGAGAATCTTGGAGATTGGTGCATTCAGAGGGATGAATACATTCGAATCTCTATCTCGGCGTCGTTCGGCCCCACGGTCGGTTTCCTTTCTTCCTTCTTTCCTATTATTCCTTCGGTCACTCGTAGATCTTGAGCTATCATATCTTTCTGCTCGCTTTGACCGGTCATCCCTTCGGGAATCTTTGTAACCCCCAATACTTTCCATCTTCCTCCGATTGTTTTCTCCCCTCACATATAAATCATTTAAGGACTTGGGGGGGAAATCATAAAGAGAGGAGCGAAGTTTTTTACCTTTATAGGGGTCTAGCCCCGCCGTAAGGAAGCCCATCGCCTTGACTTTGTCCAGATTTGTGACCATTCCAGCTTCCTCCTTGAATCGGGCCAAGTAATCCCCAAGTTCCTCATTCACCCTCTCTGTCTACAGTGGACCAAGGCCTCCGTATCCTTCGCCTTTCGGCAGAGATGTGAATAGTACATCAGGAACTTCTCTTCAACTGCTCATATGACCCGATCGACCTGGGTTTGAGGGACTTGTACCACATCAAAGCTGAGCCCTTCAAGTAAGTTTTGAACATTTTGCAAAGCATGATGTCATTATGGCCCATCCCAATCATCAACAACTCATATTTTTCACAGTGGTCCTCCGGATCGCCCTTTCCATTAAACTCATTCATCTTCAGGAACTGCCTTTCCTCGCCCAGGGAGGTCGGTACTGCTGAATTTCTTCGATCACGATTGGTTCTCGGTCGACCCTCCTATCACCGAACATGGCCTTTTCCCGACGAGTTAGCCTGATTCGGGACCCATCAAGTTCTTCGTCTGAATCAAATGAAAAGTGTAGCTTCGTTCGCTTCCTTCTGGGGTGCGAATCAGAGTCAGACTCATCTTCTTCGTCACACCCCATTCGCTCTTTCCTTGGTTTGATGGTTTTTCCTAGCTTATCGGCTTACAATGCTTCGCGAAGTGCCTTCTCCTGTAGCTCAATTTCTTTCCTCTGGAGCTGCAAGGCTTTCAGCCGCAACGTATCGGCCTCTCTTCGTTTCGCCCTGGCTTCCGCCTCTTTTTTGGCTTGATCATTTTTCGCTTTGCCCTTCTCCGCGGCTAACTTTTCTGCACGGATCTTGAGAAGCAAAGCCTCCTCTTCGGGAGTTAACTTGATGACTCGATCGACATCCACCAAGGAGGACGTCTGTTCCCCGACGTGAGGAGTGACGCCAAGTGATGGTGAGTGTTCATGAACAGTGTTCGTCATTTTCTCGGTATCTCGTTAATAATCCTCATATTTCGCACAGACAGCGCCAAATGTTACGCCAGATATCCTTCGAATTGCAAGAACAGCCTTCGGCCTGTCAAGAACTGTCTTGGGCTTCCACCTGAAAAGGAAGAGAATGCGAGGGATTGTTCCCCCGATTCACTTCTGGTGTAAGACTAAGAGTCTGAATGTGGAATGGGTTTTGGGAATAAAGAAAGTAGAGAGTAATTGAAATAATGAAATTAGAATCATCTTTGTCTTACTTTCCGAGGGGTTTTTATACCCAAACTCGTCATGAATACTCGTCTGTTACATCTGAGTAATGAAGTGGAGTGAAAAGGGGGCGTTATGATTGTGTAATCCTAACGGTTGGAGGAGTAATGAGCCTCGGCCTGTGGAGCTCTTTGGGCCTTCGGTCCGTGGTTATGGTCGTCTAATAGACCTTCGTTCGTTGGATCTTATTGTGCCCATAGCTAACACTTACTTTTTTCCAAGTAAATTATTAAATTACCCGTGACGACCAAACCGTACCATTAGAACTCACTTACTCCTTTCCAAGTAAATTACTAAATTACCTGCGACGATCAAACCGTACCGTGAGAACTCTTTTGCTCCGATTATACCTCGGATATAATTAAATAAATAATTTAATCAAAAGGCGTTACAAAATATTCAAATCTATATATTATAAATTGCTGGATAACCATTTTCTAAGGTTTGGTATCCATATTATGGCTCAGATATAATTTTTAATTTTAATTTGACCCAGTGGACTATCCATTTTTAGGTTTGGTATCCATATTAGGTTTATAAAAGATCCATATATTTATTATGACCCATTTTAATTATAGAAACTTTGCAATACAATTATAAATATGAATTGTGTTACTTATGGTAAGTTTTTAATACAAATTTGAAGTAAATTTTAAATTTTGACAGATCTATTTATAGAAATAATCTCATAAAATATATAACATAAAAGTAACTTATGTAACGAAATTAGTTCTTAAATAAATTTATCATAATATCTAGATGCAATACACTTATTATATAAATAACTTAATCTTTCAGAATTATATTATTCAATTTTAATTATAAATTTATTTATTTATTTTATTAAATAATTTTTGAAATACCCGGGGCTATATTCAAATTAAACTGCATGTGGCCCTATTGGAAGCGGAAATACGAGATAACAGGTGTGATTTCTAGGGTTTCTCCTTTGGATATGAAATTAGTCTACGAATAATTAAATTTCCTCTCTATATAAGTTTCATATATAATTTTTGTGTATGTGTAACTTCTTTTATCTTTCGTTTTCATATCATTTTTGTACATTGTTTGAAGAGTTGTCTCTGTGGCAGAGCTTATGATAGTTGTTTCATCATGTCAATGTCAATGTCGGAATCGGATTTTTCTTCTCTCTCCGGGAATGGTTATCGTAATTTTCGACAAGTCACTCGTGAACGTACGTCTCTTTACTCTTTCCCTATTACATTTCATATGGTGTATAGGATTAATTATTATTTCTGCATGTCTGTTTATCTATTTCTTTGTGCATGTAGTGATGTGTGTTTAATTAGAATTTGGTTGTTAGAAATGTAATTTGTTTCATTTTGCAATAAATCTAAGCTTTGATTTATTTAACTATGTCAGTTTATTAGTATTGTTCATGTGGAATGCAATAGTGTTAATGAGTAATGTTGATGAGGGGATCAGTGTAACGTCCCGAAATTCAGTCCCAAATTACTTGAACTAATTAATGGAAGTATAATATACAAATGTTATGATATCTACATTATACAATCCAGCCCCATTTTCTTTTTTGAAATTACGGTCACTGAATGATGTTATAGTTCGGAGTATGCCTACGACTAGGATATCCTGACTCAGCTTTAGCTTCTAAGATTAGCTACCTCAGTATCAAATCTAGCCTTTAGCCTTGAAGTAGCTTGCCTGGTCATTTCATTATATTTCCTGTCTGCTGTGTGTATTGGATCCGAAATTATTTTGCTAATTGGCTCCATGAAATTGTATTCACTCCCTTGGATCGACTATTTCTCGTCTTGTACATCACCAGAAACTTTATCTCTGGTAACCTGCCTCTTCGCATTCCAAAAACCGGGCTCCGTTCCCTGGGACACAATACTCTGTTGTAGGAGATCTTTCTCAGTTGGATGCTCTTACTGTACACCTGCCAACTGTTTATTGTGACTTCGTTGCCGATCAAGTTCTTTAGGTAGTTTAATTAGAGCTTCCTTCTTCAGTTTGATGCTGTAATTCAACAACATGACGAATAATAATAACTTAGAGACATTTGTCAATGATGCGTAAGACCATTTCCATTTGACAGTACCCTTTGATACATGGGTTTTTCTTTGTTTTCCATCTCATTAGAAGATTGACCTTGCCTGTTACAAGTCCACTTCTTAAATATAGGGCGACTCCCAACTGATTTTTCAAAGTTGTCATATGAATTGTTTGTTAGGGAATAGCTAGGGTTATGTGTGAATGTTTGAGAACCTGAGAACGATTGTGGTGCAGTATCCGGAACGACTAACAAAGGACTGAACACTCCTCACATGATTATGAGATCTCAGAGCTTGGACTGTATCTTGGGAACTAGTAGCTTGAATTTTGTTTTGCAAATTGTTGGCATATAAAAAAAATTGGTAAGTTGAGAGAAAGCTCAAGTGGTTCTGTTTTAATCTGCTCATCTTTCAGCTTACAAGAACTTGACAGGATCAACAAAAAACAACTGAAATTCCCTTGCGCTTGGACCTTCCCTGAAGGTTTCAGCTCCAGTTCTTGTAACCTTTTCTGTAGAATCAGTTGAAGGAATTATAGCAAAACTTCTGTATCAGTTTTTGAACTCTGCTAGTATCAGTACTCTTGATTGTTCATGTGTTGTGTTCTATATCCTTCAGATTATTTTACTTCATGCCATGTATCTTGGTACTTATATTATGAGAAGGCGACATTTCAAGACTTTAATATACTCCATCTCTCCCATCTATTTGTCAAAGAATTCCAAATTTTATTCATTCTAAATAAACTAATAGTTACCATTACTTTTAAAAAAATATTGATAGAACTAATAATTGTTTTAAACAAATAGAAGTAATAATTTATTTACCATATTAACTCAACCTAGACGATACCAATATCCATCTCTTGGAAAATTGCTTAGTTAGGCGTTAGGGCCTGTTCAGTGCTTGTTCATATCAGTGACTCAAAAATATCCTAATATGTTAAAAATTTGAATAAATGGTTTTAAGGTAATTCTAAATGAATGTAAGGCACTTATAAGCTCTTAATATTTTAAATAATTCAATTAATATAATAATTTGTCAATTATCAAAAAAAATATTGCATGTTGCGATATTATTATTAGTCAAGTAGAAAATAGATGTTGCTTCCTTTAAATGTCCTTAAAAAGCTAAAGGTTAAATCAACCAAATTTGGCCGGTTACAATTATCAAACTATTATAGGTTGACATTTTGAAAATTTTGTAAAAAATTTTAGGTGAATAAAATCTATTTATAACTTACCAATTTTTTAAAAATAAAATTTTAATTTCTTTCAATCAATTTAAGTAAAATTTTGTGTAAATTTTTTATCTAAAAAAGAATTTAACTAAATTTTTCCTAAGGGTGGATATAAATGGCAGAGATACAACTTTCTTGATATTTAAACTGCACATAAACTTCAACATAAACCGGTAGTTCTTAGAGAAACCTACAAAATTAATTAATTTGACATCACATAGTTTGCTACTCTGCTAGGAAAATATGTATAGCTTGCCGAGTCTATTAACAGTAAAATATTGCTTGGCAGATCATTAAACCATACTTCAAGGGAAGATACCATTATCTTAAAAAAGGCTAATGTCTACTGGTTAATATTACCTGAATATATAGAGAGATCATCCCAGTTACATGTCACTAATATACTATTTCACAAGATAAAATTGCATTTTGTAATTCAACAACAAATCTTTAATTTCTGTTTTCATTCTTGTCTTCATATTAAAATATTCTTGATGTTCACGTTCTAGAGCCTGGAGTTCTACGAATTTCTTTATCCTCGAAAAATTGCAACTTTTTTATTCTGCCAGTGCACTCTTTGATTTTTTTTTCATTTTTTGCATTTGCAATGCATTTGAGAGTCAGCCTCCCTTCTTGCATCATCAGCACGTGACTGAAACATGTTGGCTTCTGCTTGCTTGATTCTTACAATACTTTCTAATTCATCAAAGCCAGGCTCCTCCTTAGTATTCCTTAACAAATCTGAACTGGCTATATGTTTATCATTCATTTCTAAGTCAGAGATGGGAAATAAACTAACAGATCTTTCCAGTTGAGGACCTTTATCTGTGTATACTAGTCCCTCCTTCCTGTTTCTTTTTGATAGTTTCATTTCCGGGAACAATCAGACTGCTACCCTTTGAAGACCCGTTTCCTGTGTAATAAGATAGAGGGGTAAACACACAAAGAATGATAATGATAGGTTATCTAGAATTAAAATCACATATCTAGCTTACAAAGTTCTTGAAAAGGAAGGGAAAAACCAATGATGTTTGGTTTGGTATTCTACAGATAAAGGCTCTGTTTGGGATTGCTGTTAAAAATTGTTTTGCTGTTAAAAAAAGTGCTGCCGGAAAAAGTGCTGTTGTAAAAATCAGATTACTGTTTGGTTATTTTTTTGATACGTATATGTTTTGATGCAAAAAATTAAAAATAATGATGCTTTTGGTAAGGTTTGATGGTGAAATCAGCATCTGCTTCCCGCAACAGCTGAAAAGCAGTTTTTTCTAAAAGCATGGGGGACTTGCTTTCTCTAACAGCAGCTTTTAAGCCAAAAGCACTTTTCAGAAAAACAGCTTTTAAATTTTACCAAACAGTTTTTTAACTGCTTTTCAGCGAAAAGCTGCTGTTGCTGTCTGCAACAGCAATACCAAACACACCCAAAATTAGATAGCAGCACCTTATAATTTTACCACTGCAAACACATGATAATTAATATAGAACAGTAGACGAGGATACAGTATTTAATGATAAAGCACAAGATTTCAGATAAAAAATGATAATATATCGTATGAAACAATCAGGCCGAAGCAATGCCCTGGTCCTTTTTAACAAGCAGAATACTAATACTAACTAAAGTAGGGGAAAAAATTGATGGAAGACATCACTTGATTTATATGCTTAGTCCTTTGAGCAGAATACTAATTACTAATCTTAAAGCTAAAAAACATATACAGAAGCAACTTTCCAGAACAAAGAGAAGTTCGTTTACTTGTAAGAACATATAATATTAAACATGTTGGGCTTACAGTTACTTTCTGCAAATTTACACAAAGAATTTTAGGAACATAAATCCAAATCTTTTACTTTTCAAAAGAAAATTTTAGTGCCTCAAACCTGTAAGCCACTAATAAATGAACACACATTGCATACAGTATAACAATGTGCATACAGTTTAGTAGTGTCGCCTTCATCTTGGAAGAAGAACAAATTCAGGGCGAAGTTTGTAGCATAAACTTGCCAAACAATTTTCAGCCCCATACAAGAACAATACTAATACAGTATAGAAGGGGAAAAAATTAATCCTTGTAGATATTCGTATAGATTTTGGTGCAAGCAATCAACTTTTACCAGAAGCGAGATAAGGAATGTATTGAATACTGATAATTTGTAATCATTTAGATGACATTACAAATGAACAACTAAGTATTCGTCCTTCAAAAATATCATAAGCAGCAAATTCTAACCAGAAAGGACATTATCATATAATAATACTAAACAGAAAGCTACGATAAACTCTAGTGGATACTAAAGCAAGTAGAGATACATTTTGAATAATGGAATTTAGAGTAGTCAGTTTTAGCAAAACAGTCCCAACATGACAACATACGAGTATTGGGTAATAACGAGAGTACTTACTTGTTTGCCAACTTTGTCAGCATCCGAGTGGCAAGTTTGTGCACCCGCCTTCCTCTAGCATCCTCACTTGTACAGAAATTTTTTCTGACATCATCAATTTCTTTGGAAAGTGTTTCAGCTGTCCATTAATTTGCAAAATTTTGAAAGTACTGTTACAAAGCCAAATATTTCCGAAGGATGACGATAAGCAACCCAATGGAACTGTAATTCTGTTGTTCATTGAGCCCTAGACACACTGTGATCATTTCTAGTATATGATTCTTGTAAACCACAGTCCGCATGGCACCGATGAAGACAAACGTCACTTCCGACCCAAGTGCAGCTCTTAGATGCCATATCAAACTTTGAACATACTAGACACATGCAAGCACTACAAAATCCATTCTTCGGCACACAGATTCTGCAATCACATTCATTAACAGGCAACTGACTTCGACACGTGAGATTATGACACCTAGGTTGTGAAAGATTTCATAATTTTCCTGGAGAAAATCTTGAAGACCAGTTCTTAAATCTTCGAAGACTTCTAGTTGAGCTCGATGCGATTGTAAAAGAATTTCCAAGGTAATCTTGGATCTCCTCTCCAGTGCTTTTTGAAGATCAAGTGGCTTTGAACTCTTACCACGATTTAAAATAACATCACGAACCGACATCTTTAACTTTGAAGCAGCTCGCCTGGTCATTTTATTGAATTTTCTGGCTTCTGTGTGTATTTGCTCAGAAATTATATTGCTAATAATTGGCTCCACAAAATCGCCTCCACTACCCTAAATGACTGTTTTTTATGTACATCACCAGCAACTTTATTTCTAGAAACCCGCCTCTTGTACATTCCAGAAATATAATAGTGTCACTACCTCAACTAATTTTTTTAATAGTTAATACTCCCTCTGTCCCATTTTAATAGCCCTTTTAGAATTTGACTGTTGTGTCAAAATAAGTAACTTCTTCTCGTTTTCCTACATTATTTACCTAGTGAATTTTAATTTTATCCCTCATTAATGCAACTTACATTTTCCATATAATAAAAATACTCCATCCGTCCCAATTTATCCGTCCTGTTTGATTTTTTGAGGTCAAATTGATCCAATTTTGACCGAAAATTTCATATAGTATATAATCGAAAAAAATTATAAAAATTATATCATTAGAAAGTACATTTAATCTGCTTTAATACGTATTCTTCGGTTTTTCAAAATAATGAAAGATTGATGTTTAATTTACGGTCAAAGTTGAGTCAATTTGACCATAAAAAGTCAAACATGACAGATAAATTGGGACGAAGGGAGTATTAGTTTAGCTTGACTTTGTTAGGGGTAGTTGTATAACAGTATTCAAATAAACATCTCAATAAATGTAAAATTGGTCTGTGTGCCATTCTCTGGAAAGCAATTAAAATGGAACAGACGGAGTACATATTTAGCATCCAGCAGCATTAGGAGCATCTTTGTTGCCGGGGGTGCACTCTTTATATTGGGATATAGAGGCTATGTTGTTGAGTTCTTAACAATGTTGTCAATAGACTATAGATTATAATATTCTTGTGGCCTGAGCCCTGCGCAAGATAGATTCTTAGAACTAATAATTTTTGTGCAGAACAATAAACCAATCCAGCCACCTAGATGTAAACATAAAATTATAGTCTAAAGCTCTCTACTAATAAACCATTGCAATTTTAGAAATAATGAGATAGGTGAAATCTTTTAATTCCATGTAGATAATAATGAAGTTCGAGGTTTAATAAAACATCTGCATAAATTCAGAATAGTGAACTATACCTTTGCCTCACTCTGTACAACAGCCATTACATGATTATTGTTTTTTTCCGATAGTTACTGGAGCTATGTATAGGTTACTCTAACTCGGGGAATGACGTGTCGGACACATAATAAATCCGATTGTCAGACTTGAAAAGTCCAAAATTTTGTTACACGGGAACATTGTCCAATTTTTGGACACGGATACAAGGACACTGCATGATATATTACGGATACAAGGACACTGCATGATATATTAATAAACAAGTATAGTAAGTTAGACATCTTTATGAAAAGTAACAATAGAACTTAGATTAAACTTAATTTTCTAATGGACTTTCCAAATTAGGCGTATTCCTACTCAGATATTTATCTGACACATAAATTTGACTCATACATGATCTTTAAATTAATCAAAATGTCCACATTTTAGTCAAAGGATCTGACACGATCACACGAAATAAGTGTCGTGTCCGAGTGTCTGACATGGGGAAGAAGACTTAAAACAGAAGAGTCGGAGTAACATAGACTAGAGCAAACAGAAAGTGCTAAGATAAGTGAATAATATGAAGAGAACGGTAGCTCATGTTTCTTAAACGAACTGTAGTAAGTTATACAAACTGGTCACTATATATTACTGGTGTAAACGTTTATACGTACAACACATGATACTTGGAAATTATGTGCAGAAGGAGTGATACATAGATGCAATTTACCAATTTAAGGCCTCTTACAACAGGACATCCCTAAAATTTAGGATAATTTCAGATTTTCAATTCAAAGAAAGTGAGATTAAGAATGACTGAAGAAGCTAGTGAAACTGACTTTGAGGTTGCGGTGTTTGTTTTGTGATTGATTAGCTGATGTGAAGATTGTAGTTATTTGATCATGCAGACTTTTGATTTATAGTAATATCAACAGAGATAGATCTGTGTGTTAGTTCCTGGCATAATACTGTGGTTTTCTCTTTTTCAAAACTAATATGGCATAAGAAGTAAACCGATACTTTTAACTAAACCCATATCAGAGATATATTTTAGTACTAAAGTATTTAAGAAATTATATATGCAGTTTGAAAAGATGGATTTCCAAACGTCCAATCAAGATTTGTTTTCTTAAAAAAAAATCGACAAGTGTCGATGGAATATGTTATATTGTTTCCAAATTAAGTTTCCTTTAGCACACATTTTCCTCATTAATGTAACAAAAAAACTAAATACATTTCTTTTTGTGTAATTTTTTCAATGATCTTAGTGTTGTTCCAAGTGAAAATATAAAATGTAATATTTTTCATAGTTTAGATCCATTAAGCTTTCTCTATACAGAAGTTTCAGAAGAAAGAACTTGCTTGGGTGATGCAAGATTTTTTTTTGGGGGGTATCTCATAAATATTTCATGATAACTATACATTTTATTGGAGGAATCATAATAAATGTACAACTTCTAACTTTAAAAGATGATATCTCGACAGTTCCCATAAAACTATATTTTCATTTTGCAGGACTGCTATGTGAAATGCTTCGAAATACCAAAGCCGGGGACTCAAAACTTACATGGAAGGTATAAATATACATATACTCCTTGGATTTGAAGATTACTCTTTCCTTTACTAATAAGCTCAAGCATAGTGCATGGTTAGTTGCTTGTTTTCTATTATCAATAGGTAGTTCACATGTTTCTTGCAATATCGGGTCAAATCAGTAATATTGCCATGTTAAATCCTTCATTATATGTGACAAATTTGATATTTGTTAAACGTGTTATTTAAATGATCATAAACATGTGTAGAAGTTACTGTTGCAAAGTGAAAATGATATTATACAAGGTCAATCTTAAGATACTGACAAACATAAATTAAGCACTGGAATATGCAAGTAAAGTTATGGCAGGAAAAATATTGTTGAAGACTGGTAGTGTGTGGGTTAGATTTCTAGAAATCAATCACTGAATTTGATTAACTGTTTTAATAGCCATACAACACACTGTTCTTATAGTAATGAACATTATACTCGAGGTTAGGCCTAATGACCAATATATAAGTATAAAGGCGTTACACAACTGTTTTTTTCTCTTCAAGGCTTTTATTGTTTACTTATTGGCAATTTCCATTATAGTAAAAACATGTTGGTAAAATTTGCTTCCTTTATTTTTCATGTAAGATTCTTATTGTCCTTTTCTCATGATATGACAATCCATGTTTCTAAACTTTTTTAATGTTATTAATTAAACAATGAGCCAGATAGCTGAAAGTTTATATTTTTATTGGTTGATGGCCTTTGTAGCATAATCTAATGGTGACCGATAGAGCTAATAATTTAATTTATCACGATCTCCGACCCATTTATCTCTCATATTAATGCTAACATCCATTCTTTTTATCACTTCCAGGTTCCAACTATGTACTTTTATTCCTTTTGATATCTATGTAAATATGGTCAATAAGTACATATTTAAAGTTTTTGGAAGTCCCTCATTGCAACAACATAGTCTAGATATGCTGAACGTTTACAATTTTTACAATTTTGTGTTTCATAAATAAGGTAGAGCATGAATTAGACAATTGAGGGATGCTAATATTAGATCATCAATCAATATTTTTCAATGACGACTACATTTGTGTACTTAGTAAAGCTTGCTTTGAAGATGTCTGCCAAGTGCTTCAACTCAAGATATGTGTTTGCCTTACTAGATGTTTACATGCCATAATGATTTTTTTGCTAATTTTTGCAATTCTATATAAATCATTTCATGTTTTTTAATTCATCATAATAAGCTGCATTAAGTGATGTAGAAATTTCATATCGTCTCTTCTAAAGCAAGAATTACATTTTTTTATTATTCTGATGTTTTTGTGCTAAGGATTTGCTTTAACTCATTAGTTTATTAAATTATAATATATTCACAGAAAAAAATTTAATCATCTAAAATTTTCCCCGTAGGTACTCATCATGGACAAAGTCACTCTTAAGATAATGTCTCATTCGTGTAAGATGTCAGAGATTACAGGAGAAGATGTTTCATGTAAGTCATTGAAGGTTGTTCTACAGTAAACTAACTCATCCTTTATCCTCCATTTTCTTAGAATCTTTAAAAATGCGGGTTCAAAAATAAAATGCCCTATGTTTACTTACTATTTTGTATTTCTTTCCATGTAGTTTATCATAGTTACCTATACACATTCAGACATACTACATGCTTCATACATTGCTTACACTCTTTCGGATAACCTAAATTTTATATTGCAAATTGCTTGAATGTGATATTTTGGAAAACTATATATATTATTAGCTTTTATGTTTTGCTTTTTCTCTTTTGCATTATGTGTATAAAATCTATATCACTTGTAAAACAGAGAAATCAAGGCATTTAGATAACATTTATCAAGGCATTTTAAGTACAATTGTGCATATACATGTGCAAATTATGATGATAATTAGAATTCTATTAATAAAGATAGATAATGCGATTTGGCTACAATAGATGTATTTGTACAAGTTGTTATTGTGTTTTCACTATTTGTTAATGCTTATATATAAATCTAGTCTAAATATTAAAAATATCTTCCTTAAAGAATCATTTTTTGTCACCATTTGTTATCTTCTCTCTCTCAGTGGTGGAAAACATAAGCAAGCGAAGGCAGCCACTACCTACAATGCTTGCCATTTACTTCATTCAGCCAACCAAAGAAAAGTAATTGTTTTACAAGTTTGTTGGTTTGACTATTATCTTGATGCTATTTGATTATCTTGATGTTATTTGCATTTTCTTCCTATGAAAGATGTGTTTCAATTTGTCTAATACTAAATCAAATAATTTTTTACTATCAATCTGATGTACCTTGAGCTACTTTACTGTTTTGGTAACTTTACCGTTTTGGCTTCCGAATTTTAACAAAACTAATGTCATCAATATGATGTAAAACATGTATCATATATCTTTCAAAGGTGCATAGATATGATAATTTTCTTATGAAAAGCATGACATTTGCCTCACAAATAATTTTTTTATTTTAATACAGTGTCGTCTTGTTCTTGTCCGATATGGCCGGAAAGAACCCTCTCTACAAAAAGTAAGTAAGAATCTAGTTTTTGTATTTAAAAGGCTAACTTGGTTTTGGAAATCTTCGTAAAGTTTTTTGTTACATTTTTTCAGAGCTTTTGTCTTCTTTAGTTCACCGATTTCACGAGAACTAATCAATTACATCAAGAAGGATTCAACTGTTTTACCTCGAATAGGTGCATTGCGCGAGGTAATTTTCAGTATCGAGGTTTAAATTTTTATTAGTTCGAATAGATTCTGTAAATTTCTCATTTATGGGTGAATTTTACAGATGAATTTGGAATATTTTCCGATAGATAGCCAGGTACTATTCATGATTGTAGTTTATTTTGTTCCACATTCGTGCTTTTACTTCGTACCTTTAACTCAACAATGTTATTTGTATATTGATTATAAGGTGATCCGATTTTGCTGAGAAATATATATAATTGTGCTTCATTGATAGGCCTTTATAACTTATAACGAGGATGCTACAAATGATATTTGTAGAGATGACGGTGATTCAACAAAAGCTGATGAAACTTTGGCCGTGATGGCCACACGCATTGCTACAGTTTTTGCTTCATTGCGGGTATGGAAGTAATTATCTGATTTTAATATGTTATGTTATGAGAATGATTAATACAATGACGATTTGGATTTTGTAGGAATTTCCTTTTGTACGCTACCGTGTTGCCAAATCCCTTGAGCTCGATACTATGATAACATATCGTGATTTAGTCCCTACAAAGCTTGCAGCTAACATTTGGAATAGTCTCATGAAATACAAAGCTAGTATTGCTAACTTTCCTCAAAGAGAGACTTGTGAGTTGCTCATACTGGATAGATCAATAGATCAGGTATATAATTTATGTTTTTTGGTACTGATATATGTCATGCCTTATATACCCATTGTAAGGTATTTTCTTTCCCCTTCAGGTTGCTCCCATTATACATGAATGGACATATGATGCCTTGTGTCATGATTTACTTGATATGGAAGGAAATAAATATGTGCACGAGGTCTATCATTTAACTTTTACTTTCAAAATTTCGAGTGCTCCTTTAAGTCACTACCGCTTCAGTTACTATATTTCAAATATATACACTTTATAGGTTCCTAGTAAAACAGGTGGTGCTCTGGAGAAGAAGGATGTCATCTTAGAGGATCAGGATCCCATATGGCTAGAGCTTCGTCATGCTCATATAGCAGACGTATGTTAAATATTTATGCAGTTATGTTGTTTAAAATATCAAATATCATATTTTTTAATTAATGATTACATTGACAGGCTAGTGAACGTCTTCATGACAAGATGACCAAATTCGCTACTAAAAACAAAGCTGCACAAATTCGCCAAGCTTCAAGGTTAATATCTCTTTCATTTGTGTCAATAAGAATATATCTTTATATAATTGTATGATGTCCATGTTCTTAAAGAGATTATTATCCATTCGTCCAGACTCGTCCCATGTATATAATGGGAGCAAGAGATTTAAGATGATTTATATATAATATATATATATATATATAAATATATAAGTTTTCCCACTATTTTATCTCTTTAAAACTAGTTTTATTAAAAACCAAATTAATCATATATATTAACTTATGTCAACTTCCAAAATAACCTGAAATCAGAACATGTAATGGTTGTAACCTGCAAAATAATTAAAATCTTAATCAGTGCTTTGCACTTTGAATTAATTTTCCCAAAAGGTAATAGGTTAACAGCGGAACAGTAATGGTTGTAACCCGGTGCAGACCTTCACTGGGTCGAGCATATGCATCAGACCTTCCTAAATTTCATTTAAATAATACTCTTTTTTAGCATTAAGTTTGAATTAGTCTAGTGGTTGAAAAGTTGGGTTTGCAACAGGAACCAAGGAACCAACAATTTCATCTTTTGGCATCATTTTTGCCCTAAAAACCTTTTATCTAGCTTATTTTGTCCAAACAATTTCTTTTGGCTATGTTCTAACAAATTTTTATAACTATTACACTTTCTTCAAACAATTTTTTAATACTTTGGCCCACCCTAGATTTTATTACTGGCTTCGCCACTGACCGTAACCACTATCCGACAATCAGTTTCTACTATATACCTTTTATTTGTATTATTGTCCTCTTCCTATTATTTTTTATCCAGGTTAACGCCTCTTTAATAGCCACTGGTTCGCAAAATGGGCCTCACATCCCATCGAAAGATATAACATTAGCACTAATTAACCCTCCAACATCTTGAGCAATCCAGCCTATACCGTACCTCGATTCAGCTATGTCGCATCATTACAATTTACCTTAACACAATTATTCTGTGATTTTTTCCCATGTCCATCGCTACTAGTTGTATGTACTAGTTCTTGAGACAAATTTTGCCTCCTTACTTTGAACATTTATCCACTATAAAAGGTTAGCAGTCACAATGTTTGTCACTGCTCTAGCCACTGACCTTTTATTATTCCAAACCAGCTCATTTTAAGCTCTCCATATCTGCCAACAGATCACAGGCACAAGCGAGGTAATGTCACGGTATTGTGACATAATTTCCTCAAACCAACTATCAGAACTACCAGTATTGTGACCTGTAGTTCTTGACACTATAATTTCCGAGCAGATACTTGCAAAAGTGCTTTGTACATAGCTATGAAAAATTCTTTCCTAAAGAGCAGAAAGGGAAAACATTACTAACCTCCAGTCTCCTCTCTTGAAGCTTACTTAATTTTGGAAAGTAACCTGAACTAGCCCACTATAAAAGAAAACAATTTACTTTAAAGAGTACACCAAACCTCCATTATTTCCTCCAGATTCCAGAATTTTCACTAGAGTTCAGTGTTATTAAAGGCAAAAAGCGCAGAGAAGCGGGAGGGGTCTCCTGTAGCTTAAGCGAAAAGCGCAAAGCGAAGCGCGGGCTTTTGTAAAAAAAGCGCACCATATAAAATAATATATTTATATATATAGATGTATATATATTAAGAATTTAGGATACATATAAACACTGGGCATATCATTAATAATTATAGCATTAAAAGATTGAACGAGACCAATGTTTCATACTATTAAAAGACAAGCAGGGGATAAAATTTAAATTTTCCATCAACATCTTTTTCCTCGTCCAAATACTCCCACTCTTCATCAGAATTAAGATAGAGATTCTAGTTCGGCACAAACTCAATCTCCTCTTCATTCTCATATTGACATCCTCATCCACGATCTCGTCAATTAGATGCCTAGAAGATCCAGAATTCCTGTTTGCATTTTTCGCTCTTGATTATGACCTTGATCTAGACAGTGGCTCTCGAACACCGGAAGCATTATAAACATCATTATATGTTAAGCCATCTTCTTCATCGAATACATAGTCATTCTCATATTCTCCTCTAAGACTTCCGGTTAGTCATTCATTACTTTTATCAATATCATTTAACAACATATGATCAATGGTGTCTCGGAGTTCATAATGACGCCTCAAAGATCCGTTATATTTGACAAAGACAAAATTATTCAATTTCTGTTGAGCTAGTCGATTTCGTTTTTTGGTTTAGATCTAATATTTTCTTTTATAATGAGATTTAAAAATGGCCCCGTAAGGTAAAGACCAATCCAATTGTATAAGTTATATCAGATCTAATAAAAAGTACATATCTAAACAAATGCCCGCTTTTTCCGCTTTTATGCGCTTCTCGCTTCATCAAAAAGCCCACTTAAGCAGGGTTTTGAATTTACTCTGGGCTTTTTATAAGCGAAACCCAACATGTGCGCTTCACTCCGCTTTTCGCTTAAGCTGCGCTTTTTGCGCGCTTTTAATAACACTGCTAGAGTTCCATCTTCCGTTCAACACTTGAAACTTTTTATACGCACATTTGATTGAATATACACCATATGGTTCTAGCGTCCAACAAGGTTGTTAATTCGACAAGTCGCTTAAATACCTTCAAATTGACTAGTTGACAAGTCGACCGACTAGTTGCAAAAAGTCGACAAGTAGTCGTCATACATATATTTAAAGTAATTATAATATATAATATAGGTTAGCACATGTCAATTTCATAATTCCGGTGAAAACTAACAGATAAAAGGTACAAGTACCATTGCCTATTAGATTAGTTAAATGTGCATATTTTTTATCATCAATTCAGTGGATAGTTTTATTGTTCATTAAAATTTAAAACACAAAATATTGTAATTAGATTACTAAATTATGAGTAAGTATTTTTTATAAAATTGTCAACTTTTTTAAATATCATCTGATAACTTAAAAATCAAAATGTGCTTATGTAATTTGAAGATTTAAAATTGATGAAATTAATCTGAAGTAGGGAAGAAAAATAATTATTTAAATGAATAAAATTTTAAAATTTTAAACTAGACAAAATCAATTTAAAACTTAAAAATCAAATAAAAACTCATTTTTTGTGTAAAAAATGACAAATATTCGGTTTTTAAATAAAACAAAGATTAAAATTCGTTTTTGTGTGTCAATAAGTAATGAAATAGAAAAAAGAAACAAAAAAGGAAAAAATGATTTTTTTTATAAAACATAATAAAAAAATGTGCGTGTACTTATATGTACAAAACATGTATATATAGACACGTACATATAAAGGAGAGATGAAGAAGAGAGGAGAAAAAAATAGAGAAAGAAGAAAGAGATGAAGAAGAAGAAGAGGAAGACGAAAAGAAGGTAGAGATAAAGGAGAGAAGAAGAGCGTAAATGTAACTGCCAACGAGCCGGAATTCGTAGCCGGAGATAAGCATGTGGGATTTGACTAGCGCACCATTATCCACCCTACACTTGTGGCCATTTATTTTTCTCATATCTATGGATTCAATTTGAGAGTCCTTCAACGCAAAGGATAAACAAGTACGGAGATAATGAATCTCCTTGTCTAATCCATCGAGTTGGTGCAATTGAACAAAACTTCACCCCATAAGCTAAGTTGTGTTATACTAAACAGTCTGGACACATGCTAAGATCATCCAATTTCACAAAATCCCATTTTGCTCAACATAGCTTGAAGAAAATCCAATTTGATTATGTCATGTGTTTTAGAAGTAGGTAATATTTCATTATAGCCCGTTTTTACGAAATAAGACTTATGTGTCTTTCATTATGGTGTTCAAGATTTATGACATACAATATTATGATTTGAAAAAACCGTTTATTGTTATTAATAAACACAAGGGCTAGACTGATGAGAACCATTGCAGTAATTTTTTAGTTGGTTTTCTGAACTAAGTTATGTAGTCTTAAATTTTATTCAGTAATATAGTCCCATTATAATCAATTATAGTAATATAATCCCATTATAATCTATTATGATAATTAAAGTTTCTTCTTATGACATTGATTTATGTAATTATATTAGCCCCTTTGATTGTCTAGAAATTGAATGTTGGTTGCATGCTTTTTTCTTTCATGTAGGTATGTAGTGTCTTCCTTCTACTTCATCCCTGCCACATTGATGTCTATAATTATGTACACGAGATAAATCTTAATAAAAACTGAAGAGTGCAAAAATAAAAGAGCCTAAAAATAAAAGAACCTATATTTAAACTATACTACTGAGACATAATAATTGACATGTTATGTATTTTTGTTAAGATCCTTGGAATGGTCTACTCACCTTTAATGTTATCAATATGTTACAAATGGCGGTAGGTACCTGTTGCAATTGTATTTGAATAATTTAGGTTATGTTCATTTTTAGTATTAGAAATAATTATCTAGTAGTATGAATGATATATATGTAGTTTTCCATTTCTTCTCATGAGATTTGAACTTTAGTCGGTTTTGACCTGTGAATTTCTGTTATTTCTAAGAATATTTTTTTTTATATGTTTTTCTAGAGATGGAGGTGACATGTCTACACGTGATTTGCGAAATATTGTTGAATCATTACCACAATATAATGAGCAATATGAGAAGCTTTCGCTCCATGTGGATGTGAGTGTGCTTTTTACACACAAATTCTATAATACATACACAAACACACACATACACTGTAAATTATTTAGAGAAACTAAGCATGTAGATTATTATGTGTAGTCATAGAGGTTGTTTACATGAAAGGATTAACATCAATATAAATTTTAACTCTTTTTTTGTTAAGCCAATTGTAAGTGTTTATTTCTTATAATCTTTAAGTGTAGTGAAAGAGTTTGTTGGTATGTAATTATCAACTAAATTATCGTAGTAAACAAATAATCTATATACAATAAAAATGAGAAAATATAAACCAAGAATTAGGGTTCTTTAATTAGCTATCATGAATCTCTAATTTGTATAATTTGTCTTGAAACAATTCTTCTTACGTTTATAAATCCTCTCCCAAGGCTCCTACAATTATTTGTTGTAGGGCACTTCCATGATCATGTAAGCCCAACTATAGACTATTAAAAATCATGGATTATCAGTTTCACAATTCACATAAAAAACTCCCGATCTAATACCTAAATTGTGTCTATCATATCATGTAATAGAATTATAAATCCTCTCCTAGTTCGTTATAATTTTTATAGATTCAATCAAAATTTTGATAGTCTTCTAATTGTATAAAGTGCTTAATGATAAATTAACTAACCAAGAGAAATTATTATAAAATAAAAAAAAATAGAAGAAGCAAATGAATTTTACCAAACCCTTGGGTTAAGTTATTATCTACATATAATAATAAGATAAACAAAATATCGATTAAGAACACAAACCATGAGTTTAGGAACTGAAGCATGAAAAATAGAACTTTAAGTTCCTTTGAAATCCGATAAATCCCTTCACTCTTTCTTCCGATACCCTTCTCAAAAAATTTCTCTCCCCTTCTCTTTCTAAAATACGGGTGTTTTAATTCAACTCTAATTTATAATATGATGGCGTCTCTACAATTTGTATTAAAAAACTTAATATTAAAGAGTTTTAATATTTCCCAAGAAAATACAACTCAATTCTCGAAATAATTTGGATTCGAAATATAAAATTTGTAGTTAGTCTTCCACGCCTGATGGATGATCTAGTATGAATCTTGATGTTGGACCACTTCTGAACTGGAGATTATGTTGTCTTTGCGTGAGCTATAAAATCGTCATAGAATTCCAGTTGGGGCCGCAACAGTGATGTATGCACGTACAACCTAATAAATCCGATTTTCTTTCTAATTAAAGTCCAAATAAGCTCAATTCCTTCCAACTCTGGAAATTCTTTGTTTCCTGCATAAAATATTAGAATCTAATTAATAACATTCAATTAATTACAAAGTACTAAATATGAGAATAAAATCTTATAATATTTATATATAAAAATATACTCTATCAATTATTGCATATATATACGCGGTTTTTTGTGTATTATCATTAGTCATATTTTTGGATCTTTTACATTTTGGCAATCACTTTACTTTATAATTAGTGCAAAAGATAGTGAAAAAATTAGTTCTAAATTTTGTTTGATCAACCTGTCTAGATACATATCTTCATTTATGTTCTTTAATTAGTTTGACACATAGAATAGTGAAATGGATATTTGTATTTGTAGCCTATTGATGCCAAACGAAAAATTAAAATATTAGTTTGTATATATTTTATGTTATTAGTTAGGATTAGACTTAATGTTATATAGTATAATATTATATTATATATGTGAAGGAATATTCTAGATTATGATAGAAAATAAGAAAGGATTTGTTTCCTTTATTAGAAGATTGTTACTTGATCACTAAGTTTAGGGTTTTACTTTTATGTGGCTACATAAGCTGATGTAATCTTTTATTATTGGAATATAATTGATTGATTATGGAATAGAGAATTGTTTCTCTCTTGTTATGGTTTGCGATCCTAAAAAACCTCTCTTCTGCGGTTGAGAAACCCTATGGTTGCGATTCTTCTTCGGTTGGATCATCTTTAGGCGTGGATTTTCTGCAGTTAATCTACAAATATCTATCTTTTAATCGTTCTTAATACTTGTCCTGGATCACCTATCCTTTTGAGAACATTTGTTAAGGTTATTGATAATGAATTATCGAATGATATTAAATTTTAGAAATACAGACAATGTCAAGTTGTTGAGAACTCAATTAACTTTTTTGCTTTATTAGTATTTCTTTATTTTTACGTCTCATCGGATAGGGCTTGGGTTGGTAACTTGTAAGGTTCCAATGTATTTTTCATGGTACCTTACAGTTTGTAATTATTTACTCTTTTTTTGGAGTATAGAAGAATAATATTAGTTTCTCATTAGTACTTCAAAATTTTTTATTTTAGGAAAAGTTTACAAAAATCTAATTTCGAGAAGAATTGTCCAAAATTATGTTATTAAGCTTCATTTTTTTAATAAAAGTTTGGTATACTTGATCTGAAGCATATATATAATAAATTTTGTAAGTCTAGGAGGACCCCAATGGGGGTGATTTGATGCCTTGGGCCGCCATAAACGGACTTGGGCAAGTTTATGTGTTCCTTTTTTTACTGCAGGGAAATGAAAATAAGTGGCCCCAAGTTTTTTATTTTTTTAATTTCAATGTTATCATATATATATATATATTGTAGCAACTATACTAATTTTTACTAAAAGTATAATATAATATGAATAGAATGGGTCATACAAAATATGGCAAGTTGGCTTACTATTGGGTAAGTTGTGCCACTTGTTTAATAAACCCATTTTCTTATGAGGTAACATGCAATGGGGCCATTAAAACTGCTAGTGGGCTTTGCATCACTGTGAATGCCGTAAGACTTGAGTAGTTTGTTGCCACATTACTTGTTTTTCATAAAAGGAAACATTTTAGTTAACTAGTACAGGTAATTTTAAAGTACATAATGCAAAAAAACCCCAGCAAGAATCACATGTTTCTCTAATGTTTCTCTAAGGTGTGAAGTATCAATTTAAATAAATCGAACATGTGTTTAACAGGTCATAACCTAAATAGAAGCCTAAATACAAGTTATTGCTAGATTGAGAGTTAGATCATCCTGTAATTCTAATAGGTACGTAACCCTGAAATTCTCAATACACCTATTATATCCTACAAATATTCTAATATGTATTCATAAATATTGTACGATAATAAAACATGGACATTTATAATGAATTGAAATTAAAAATGTAAAAGATATACATGCATTGCACTTGTTGTAAGTTTGTAAACATTAACATGTACTTCTTAACAAAATGTCTACCAAAAACTTGGTTGATGCCATTGGACGGGACATGCTACTAGATATTTCCCACCATATTTAGTGCATGTTTGGGTGCTCATATTTTTAACTTATTTGGGCTCAAAGCCCGTTATACTTTTATGCAGACTGTTTGGCAAATTAAGAGACACCACTTATCCAGCCCATTATGAGTCCATTATGAGTCAGAATCTGAAAGTGGAAATTCCTACCATTCCACTTTTCATTTTCTATTACACTCATTTCACTTCTTCATTTACTCATTTCATTTTCTTTTTCACGACCCTAATTGTCGCATATCCTTTTTATTTTAATTCAAAGAAGCTTCGTTATAATTATCAAATCTGGCCCTTTATTTGTCATTTTTTATTTTTACTTTGCGTTTATTTTCTTGGTAATTTGTACTTCTCATTTAAGGTTTTATATTTTGTATTTTTAATTTTATATTTATATAGTAAAATATATTTAAAAAATTATAACACTTATTAGTTATACTTAGATTCTGAATAAAGAGTATTCCAAAATTATAATTAATATCGCACTTATTAGAATCGGAATTAGTCTCACTAGAAGGTCAGATAAAATGTGATGAGATTGTTGCTCATATTACGTGAATGTGTAATTTTTACTTACTTTTTTTTATTATTATTTTTAGTAATTTTGCATTTCAATTTTCCTATTTAAATTTTGTCTTTTGAATTTATATTCATGTATTAAATTATTATATTAAAATTTTGAAACCTTTTCTAAAAAATTATAACTTATTGTCAAACACATCATCAATTTATAAGAAAAATTCCCCAAACACATCATCAATAATTTTCGGGTTAAATATAAAACTGGTCAAGTGAAGGTGATATATCAATTCGTTTACTGATCTTAACATGATATCATTTTGATCACTAAAGTAATATACATATCAAATAGATACCTTCAAAAATGCGACGAGAAATTATATATTATATTTTGTTAAGTTATACACATTTTCCTTCGATGCTACTATAACCAAATGAAAAGTTATGAACTCTAGTTTTTTAGATAAAATATCTAGATTTTAAAACTTTTATTTACTATTTATTTTTAAATAAGTAAGATAAAATAACTGTAAAATTTAAAATAAATATTAAATATTTTTTTAAAATCTAGATATATTATTTTAAATACTAGAATTTACAACATTTCGTTTGGTTGTAGTTGCGTTGAAGACAAATGTATAGAACTCAACAAAAGATTATGTTTATTTTCTCATCACATATTTTGAGTTATCTATTTGATATTTATATGACTTTAGTGATCAAAATGATATCCCGTTAAGATCAGCGAAGGAAGTGATATACGGCCATCACTTCAGTAATCTTAACCCAATAATTTTCATATCACTTCTACGACACTTTTTCACTTTAAGTCATAAATTACTTATTTTAAGAAAGTTCAAATGAGCCCTTAATGTTTACATCAACTTGGACAAGGACCACAATATTGCATCTTCTTTACAACTTAAAGTGCTTATATGTGCTTTCCCAACGGCACACAGAATTTCAAATTTTCTTATTCAAATAGTTTTCCTATGCTCATTTAACAATTTTTGTTATCTAAGCATGTACTATTGTCTGCAGATAGCAGCCAAGGTTAATAAAATTATTAGGGATTCAGAGCTTAAAGAACTGGGTCAACTAGAGCAGGATCTGGTTTTCGGAGATGCAGGAACTAAAGAAGTAATCAATTTTCTGCGCACTAAACCGGTGGGCAACCCCTGCGACAAATTTATTGCATAAACTAACGAACTAAGGACATAATCGATTTTTTATTTGCATACATAACTTTTTTTTTGTCATGTAGGACGTGACAAGTGACAATAAGTTACGTCTAGTGATGATATATGCTGCTATATATGGTGATAAGTTTGACAGAGACAAATTGAAAAAATTAATGGAGGTAAGACTTTTCTATATGTTCATTTCATACTGTCCATACAGAAGTGTCCCACAAAAAATAATAATGCACCATGAGTGTTGCTAATATATTGGTATTATTTAACAATTAATATTAGTTACCTTCTGCTAGCTAAATGGTATTTGTCAAGAAAAATAAACAAATCAAATACATAAAGCCTTATCTTATACATATTTCGTTTCAAAGCCATACTATTAGAAATATATGCACGAGGGAGAATCACTGGGAAGCTCAGAAAATGGGACCCCAGGCCCATTACAACTTGCATATATAGGTATGAATGTATCATGTACGTGCATGTGTATATGTATAGCCTCAGTAGAATGTTGATTTTCTATATATTAAAACTAAGTATTTTAAACCTATTTCCCATTTTTGATGCTTACATAATTACAATTCATCCTTCTATCATATCCCTTCGAAATCTTTTGGTGAAGATGACATAACTAACAGGAACATAAAAATTAAACTTTGAAAACTTCGAGAGTTTAAGACTTGCTTAACAGTTAACATATTCAGTTCTTATAAAAGAGTTTGAATATAATATGATGCTGATAAATATGTCATTCAGGTTAGCTAAATACATGCATCTTGGTTTTATTTATTTATTGTAGCTGGCAAAGCTATCACTAGAAGATATGAATGTTGTGTACAATATGAGGATGCTTGATGGATCATCAGACACGAAAAAAACCTCAACACGACCTTTTACCTTGAAGTTTAACAGGAATAAGGTAAATAAGGTAGCATTTGACAGTTAAATGCCCCAATTCTTTGCAGTAGAGCATTTATAAGGTTAACTCACTTATTTTATTTTTTAAATCCAAGTTCATTATTACCATTGTCTGAATTTGTGTTTTACTTCTCATGCAGAAAAAGAGTTCTTTCAGAAAAGATAGACCCGGTGAAGAAGTGACATGGCAACTATCTCGATTTTACCCTCTGGTAGAGGTAAGCTACAGAGTACATCCTTACTGGATATGAGTTTGTTTGCTCTCATGAGATGTAGAAGCATAAGCTTGTAAAATATTTATCCAATATATTCTCTACACAACCTTCATCTATTTTGAAAAAACAAACCAAAAAAAAAGATTAACTCCTTAATTTTAAATTACAATTTAAACACTTAAAGTTAATAATAATTCTTTTTAGTATCAAATTCGCCATCCACCAGCCCCCAAGGACTAGTATATATGCTACATATCCCACATAACACGTCAGTCCCTCACTATACTGTCTATACGCATCATGTGTGTACTAATCAAAAGGCATATAACACACTAATTAGTACAATCAACTGTATCTTCCAATTCATAAAGTATTGTACAAGAATGGACCATACAGAGATAAATACGGAATCTATATTATATCATGGTTAGGACGGGAGAGATCTGGACTTTCCTGGACGACTATGCCTTCAGCCTTTTGATACATTATTTGATATACTATATTGTTCCCCACATAGGTTGATCTCCTGTTATTGGCAGTACAATTTGACACATCTGTTTAAAATAACAAACAATGTGTAAAGCTCTGAAAAATTAGATTCTCATGTCAACGCCTTCTATGAAGAAGAAATCGGTCCAGCATTATGAACTTGCTATCAATCATAAACCTTTTCATTTTGTTTTCTGAAATCCTACTGCAGGAATGACTTACTTGACTAAGTTGTAACCTTATTTCTCAGGAACTTATTGAAAAAATTAGCGAAGGTGAACTATCAAGTACTGATTTCTCATGTATGAATGACCCTAGTCCCACTTTTCATGGGACCTCAACGTCTGCAGCAACTACTTGGATTCAACCTCAAGATGCACATTCTGTGAGGTCCAGACGAACAGGAACTTGGGCCAGGGCTAGACACTCTGATGATGGGTATTCAAGGTATTCATTTTTCAGTTTTTATCAAAAGAAAAACTGATGTGAATTACTCTTTGCGTGCCTGGCCATGCCATAGTTGATCCCCCTTTCAGGAAAGTACCCGTATAGTTTACTCTCCCAGTAAGATAGTCATGAGTCACCTGTCTTGAGTTTAAAACTTAACTTTGAGCAGTTAAACTTATCGTTCCTTTGATATGATTTTCTGTAGAAAGCTTTTATTTCTATTTCACATTTTTGTACCTTACTCTGTAAATGCCTTTTGCTAGTGATTCAACTCTGAGGCATGCAGTTACAGACTCATTATTGACACGTACAGCTAGTGAGTTAAAGAAAAGAGGCCAACGTATTTTTGTATTCATCATTGGCGGAGCAACTCGCTCTGAGGTATGTGATCTTTTCATCTTATTAGAAACTTTATGAGTGACTTCTATAACTTACAGAGGTATTGATTTGTTTTGTTTCAAGCTGCGGGCTTGTCACAAGTTAACAGCAAAGCTGAATAGGGAAATTGTATTAGGCTCAACTAGTCTCGATGATCCTTCTCAGTTTATTAAGGTTTGTTTTCACCTTTCTTCTCATTTTAAGTTTTCATTCCTGCTGTGCATTGCAACCTATGATAGATGAACAAGTCAGGTGGTCGTTGCATCTTCTTATTTCTTTGTCTTTATAAACTTATAATCCATGTCATGCATATTTTTTATTATCTATATGTAGTTCTTGCTTTATATAAATTATAAAAACATTTGTATTTTTAATGGAAAATATATATTGAACTATTGTAAAATATATACTAACTGCAAAGATTTATTGTAAATTACTAAATATGTGATATGTTACATTTTTGTTGTTGTCAAATATTAAATTTAAACTTTTTTTTACAAGACTCGCATTCATGTTAGGTCATTAAACATAAAGATGCGACTTCCATACTTCAAGTGCAGAAACATTAATCATATTCTAGTGTAATCTTAAAAGTCCTGTATGAAAGTTTATCTTATTTTCTGGTCAATGGGTTGCAGAAACTAAAGATGCTGAGTGAAGAAGATGAAATTTCAATTGACGACATTGAGATTTGATGAATTAGTCAGAAAGCTGGATAAAAAATCGGACTTGCTTTCTGATTGGTTTCTACTGAAAGGCAATATATGTACTCACCATTTCTCTTGTTTAACATTATGTAAAATTGCACAGAATATGGGTAAGTCTCAATTTAGGTTTAGCGAAGTCTTCAAGGCCATCTTGATTACGGTTTGTATCATACAAATACCTATTAATATTTCAATCAATGAGAAATTCTTTGCAATTTGGATTTCCTTTCACTTTTTATATCATAAGAGATCATCTCCTGGAATACTCTATTAATAATCATTTTAATATATATTTATAGGGGTGTATATATTTACAGTTCTGACAGAGGAGTTCTCCAAGAAGATTTAATATATTGGAACATGAAATAATTATAAAACATTAAAACAAAATTGTACAATCATATCTGTAGTGTATGATTTATATCTTTACAAACAATTCAAGCAGGTGTAAACTATAACTTCATCAGGAGCTTTTTCTAACCATCCTATAAGAATATTTTATACCTTTTCGAGTTTTGCAAAACACTTTGGCAGCCGTAGTTAAGCAGGGAGACTCGTATCATCATTATCATAGATTCATAGGTCCCGGAAGTACTCTCGAGGTATTGATGGAGGGCAGTACTTTTTGGCAACACAATTATATTTATGGTGGCTGTACTTAACTCTAATAGCTGGAAAACTACTATTGAGGCTGTTGCAGCAAAGACTGTGGAGTTGTTTTACACATTCAGATAAATCCAGAGGCTTGTAAAGCGTCAAATGCTGCAACATCGAGTTCCAAGGTGTCC
Source organism: Apium graveolens (assembly GCF_009905375.1). NCBI lineage: Eukaryota > Viridiplantae > Streptophyta > Magnoliopsida > Apiales > Apiaceae > Apium > Apium graveolens. Next base: position 209,643,368 of record NC_133653.1, read on the forward strand.
TTGATGGTAAAAGTATATATCTGGCCAAGAAAACTGATGATGCAGCAATCACCGATGGAGAATAACGAAGCATATGATAATCCCGAAGGGATAGCTCAGCCAAGTAATTGCTCATACACTCCAAGTCCATCAGTGTATCCCCTGTGACTGCTTCAGCAACACGAACAAAGCATTCTAAAAAGCATCTAGCAGTTGGGACGGTCAATTCAAAGTTCAAGGAGCCTAAAACAATACACTCCATATCCCGAATATCATCCGGAGAGTAAGAGTTGTGAGTTAAATCAGAAAGGTGCTCCAGCGGTGGGGAATCAGTATCCACATATTTGGAGGCAAGCATCAGACAAGTAATTCCTAGCAATTGTAACGTTTCAGTATTCACTGGATTAGCAGAAAGATAACGATCTAAATAGTTAACAGTGAGGTACAATATTTCGGGATCAAGGCTATGAAACTCGACAACCTCCACAAGCCAATCAATTAACGTGGCACGCATCCTGATATCAATATCTTTCTGGACATTGGTCATGTAGTCAGAACAAGGCCTTTTCTTGGCCTCGGAAGCTCTCAAATTATCGTATATCTCACGAACCATGGTTGCACATAACCCTGGATTGTTATCGAGAATCTTATGGTAAATTAGTTCCAATGGATTGTTATCGACATCAACAATGTTACCGTAAATTAGTTCCAATTCAGCAGCAGGGGCTAGTATTTTCACCTCCTCGGTTACGTATCTTCGTGTCAAGGACTAGTGCAGCATTATCACGTCGTCTATCGAGATATTTCGACATCTTTCGTTTCTTGAATTGCAAAGTGGCGAGGGGAGGATTGTGTATTTATAGTTTATGTGTTGAGGTTTGGTGAATCCGAAATACACTGGCTTTTGGAAACCGACCGTCTCAAAACGCGTTAACCTCCTCAGATTTACTTTGCCACTAAAAAATCACCCCATTTTATGAGTTTTCGCCTTGTAAAAATCGTTATTGAATTTATATTATTGTTGTTTTTCTATATAATTTTGAATATTAATATAATCATACTGTACTATTGTTATTAGGATATTATTAAAATTAAAATACAAAGTTTTTTTTTATTAGGCTACTGACGATATTCAAACAGTGTTCTAAAAATCCCCGATTTTTAAAAAATTACCCGATTAATCCCCTACAAAGTATCCGACCGATTCGATCTTTGAAATCCGATTTATTTTTACGAATTTTTCTTTATTGCTGTATATATAATTATTTATTAAAATTAAAATACTATTTTAATTTAAATATGAATAATTATAGAAATTATGATATAATAAATATATATTTGTTAATAAATAACTAATATAATCATAATAATATATTAAATATAATTTAATATTATAATACATCCGATTTTTACCCCGATTAATCCCCGATTTTCAATTAATCCTAAATCGGTAGCTCGACTGATCTTGCCCGATTCCCGATTTTTACAACACTGCATTCAAATAATAATTAACTTAGTACTTATTGTATAGCGATTAAACTAATGAAAAATATATAAGCTTTTTACATAAGAATTAATTTTTAAATAAAAAATAAACAATCTAATTTTTTTAGGTTCGGAACTAAGCGGTTGAGGGGCCTATTTGTTATGTATAGGCCGATTTTTAGCGAACCAGACTTATATTTTTGACTGATTTTTCATTATTTCGTTAGCAATTTTTTTAAAATTCGACCGACCAGTTTATATAATAGAATTTTAGGCTATATTAAACTATACAATAATGAATTTGTATATTAAAGTTTTGTTTTTGCTTTTTATTACTTTTCTTTTTGAAACCAGAAATTTAAATTTCGTTCTCAGGAAAAAAACATTAAAAGAAGAAAAAACTTGCGTTTTTTATTTTAAAAAAATATAGAACACGAGATCTGGGCTTAAAGGCTAAGGGCCCAACTGTGCGGCGCCCCACCGAAGTACGAGAAAGTGAAACGTAAACTAATCTCATATTTCAAATGTGATATTGTTGATATCTGTATCTTCAATTATGATAAAAAGGGCTCAAAAGTGGAAAGGGGCTTGTTTTGTTCCCATAAGCTCACGTAGCCCTAGAACCTGTGGCAGAGGGCTTGTTATCCAACAAGCTCAGAGCGAGCCGTGCTGCTGCGAAAATATTCGTCCTATTGTAAGTACTAAGTACGTATTCGCCTGAATTTTATTTTACAATTATTCTTTTTAATTGCAACAACTTGATTTTAATTTTGTTTCCATGAATTTTGTTTAATTACCTAGAATTTGTGTACATTCTCGTGACATCAAGTTGTATAGTTTGAATTTAACAACTTATTGTTCTCAATGTTAAGCCACGAGTTTAGTTTTTTTAATTTGTAGCACGATTAATTAACAGCAGTAAACATTACTCCTTGTGGTGTTCCGTAACAGACTTGTTTTGGTTTTTGATTCCGTTAAAGGTGCCTAGGGTTTCTATTGCTCTCATTTCATCGGTATCTGTTATTTCTAGTTAAGTCTCATATTTTCTGAACTTCGGTTACCTGTTCCGTAAATGATGTTAGATATAAGTGCCGATATAAGACGATGATGATGAGGAAATTCTGTATGACTTTATTGCAATGTATTGTTCTGTTGCCCTTTTTATTATATCCTAATGTAAATTTTGGGGAAATTTAGACTGCGGGTGGATATAGGAGTCCATAGTTATTACAGTTAACTTTGGAGGCATCTTCGGCAACTCTAGATAGGAAACTTCGATGGTTGCTCAGCAGTATCTTCCATCTTTGTTCAGGTAGATATATTAATTGTAGCGACGATAGGAATTTAGTAAATTAAATAAATCGGTACTAATGTAATTTTACTTTTCTGATACCAGTGTTGCTCCTATGATGGAGTGGACGAACAATCACTTTAGGACTTTGGCCCGTCTCATTTCGAAACATGCGTGGCTCTATACAGAAATGATTGCTGCTGAAACAATAATATATCAGAGTGGTGATCTGGTAAGAGATGCAAGTTTCTCCTACCTTATTTTTTTTAGAACGAGTGACGTTTGATAAGTAGTAAACAAGAGCTATATAGTAAAAGTTCTAAAAATAAATGCAATGCGTTTGGAGATGTGTGGACTGTTATTATATTTGGAAATGTTCGGGTAATCATATAAAACTATGAATGGTGTGTTCTGGATGCAAGAAAGTACTTGAAAATTGGTTTTATTTGATCCGGTATTACAAGTTCTGGGACAGAGTTGGAAATATTTGTTATACATGTGTGCAATTATCCTTTTTGTATGAACGTGTACATGCATAAGACTTTCTTTATTCTCCTTCTATTTGTATGGTCTTCATCGTAGCAATCGTAAATGTAGGCTTTAGGAAGATGTTATCGTAATGTGGATAGCCCGTTTGCCTTACACAGACATTATTTGAGCCATTTACAATTTAGTTCCTGTTTTCAAAGTTTAGTATGTGATTGTACTCTTTTCAGAGTTTAAACTCTGGATTGCACCTGTTTTATTCAAGCTTTTGGGAATGTCTTTATTGTGATCACTTGGTATTACTTCTTAGTTGATGAGGGTATCTTGTAAATGAAAAGGTAGAAGTGATTTTTCTACTTTGTATGAATAGTTAGTTAATGATATAATATTTTTTAAATATAGAAAATAACAGAGAAATAGTAGAAGTTACAGCACATTTAATTAGTGTACTATTCAGTTATGTCTAGCTAAAAAAAAGAGAGAAAGCAAGTACCTATATTCTAGTTTTTGAATACAAATCATATGTCATAAGTATATCTTACACAAGAGGACCAAATGAGCTGATTATGACTTGCAATTCAAATTTGATGTAAAAAGCAACACAAACTGGCCGTTGGTCTCAGTTAAATGTGGCCTCTTGTAGGTTTTTTGATTTCAAAGTTCTGCTCAGTTATTACTTTAAGGTTGGCATGTGATACAAAACATTGGCTTTAATTATATATTATTGAGGACCGATTGGTTTGAGATTCATCACATATTCAGGAACTTATGCTTTTTAAAATTGGTCTTTAGTTTATTCCTTAAAAATATAGGCAATAAACATATATTCCTTACCAATTTAGGCAAGAATATTACATCTTGGTGCTACCAGTTGTGTTTATTGTACAATCTAGAGCAAGCATGATTATCATAACAACTGATAACTTAGTTTTAATGTAAGGATGATTCGTTGATGCTCCAGGACAGATTCTTGGCGTTTACACCGGAGCAGCATCCAATAGTTCTTCAGATCGGAGGAAGTAATCTAGAAAACCTGGCAAAAGCCACACAACTTGCACGACCTTATGGATACGATGAGATTAATTTTAAGTCAGTACCTCTTTTCATAATATCTTATTTGGTATTCTTTCTTCTGTGAACTGTAAATTAAGACTATTTCGACTTATCAGTTGTGGATGTCCTAGCCCGAAGGTAGCTGGGCGAGGCTGTTTTGGTGCGAGTCTAATGCTTGATGCAGATGTAAGTGTTAACTGTTCTTGTTGCTAGTTTAGCGAGAATCTTGGAGAACCTGTTTTATCTTCTTGCAACTGAGCTCTAATACAGATGTTCGGGTTTTTTATAAGGAAGTTTGTTGCTAAGGCTATGTCAGTGATTGCTGCCAACTCTGATGTTCCTGTGAGTGTCAAATGCCGGATCGGTGTTGATAATCATGATACGTATAGTGAGCTCTGTAAGGTTCTTCTCTCAGCTTTCGTTGTCAGATTATTCAACTTAGAAGTTTATATTATAATGAAGGAGATTTTTTTATTTTTCACTTGTAAAGTTTTTTTTGTTGCTGTATGTATTTCCATTTGACCGTGTGTGACGTTAAGATATATCACTTGCATGGCAGAGTTGGAGAATTATCATTTATTAATCCTAAGCAGAGGAAACCATTATCTAACTTGGAATGCCTTAGGAAACTAGAAAAATAAGTTACTGTCTTACATGATCATCTTTCTTCATTCTCTTGAGAGCAGAAATTCCAGGGGTTGGTTCTGATAATGCCTTTAATATCTGTCTTGCAGGTGATTTTATATATAAAGTTTCTACAGAGTCACCTACTAGACATTTTGTTATACACTCCCGCAAAGCCTTCCTGAAGGGACTCAGTCCTGCTGATAACAGAAAAATCCCACCCTTGAAGTATGTGTAGAGGTTTTTATCACATTTATTCTTGATATAGCTTTTACTTCCCATGATTTTTGAATTTACTTTCATAATGCAGGTATGAGTTCTACTATGCCCTCTTGCGTGACTTTCCAGATTTGAGGTTTACCATTAACGGGGGAATTAATAGTGTTGATGAGGTAACCCAACTTACAATTACCTGATAGAGTTGTCAATAACTAGCTTCTGATTAGGAAGAATATGTAAAGATTTGTATATTCTTTTTAAAATGTTAAAAAGCAAAAGGTGCTTGTAGGCCATATGATTATTAAATTAACCTCTTACTGAACCTTAATTTCATTACACTTCTTTCATTTGTGGCGTTAAAGTGGCATTACATGAATGAAATATGAAGGAAAAAATTAACAGGTGTCTAGCTCTCATTTGGAGACAACGGTTGTTGTCAAGTTTGGTAATTAAGTATTCTGTTTTGTCTTGTTTGAATCACTCTTTGGAAAGTCTTTAAAGGTTAAAGTTTTTCTGTTGTTTTTTGGCTTACCCCCTTTATATTAGTGTATATACACATTTTTTTCCCTCAAGGACAGAAGAGGTGGTGATCTATTAATTGAAATTCTCGTTATATTACTCAACTGAGATGCTCATTCCATATGTGCAAATAGTTTTAGACCTGAGGGCTATTGCACTTAACCCACTACCATTTTCCTGGTCTTAACTCCTAGGTAAATGCTGCAAGAAATGAAGGAGCTCATGGTGTTATGGTTGGACGTGCTGCCTATTATATGTAAGACACGTGCAGCTGAGATGAGATATTTGGCATGTTGACACTTTCTCATCTCTTCTGTGAATTGACATGTCTATATTCCAAAAATATTGTATATGCTAGCGCAACTGGTAATATGTACAAAATGTTTGACACCTCCCTCCCCTAGTTCGTTGCTGTTCATTTCTCCACTTGTACAAATGAGAGGGAGTGTTAGTAGTATTTAATCCATTGACTGGCTTCGACTATCACCTTAAGATTTTGGGAGAGATGGTTGCTAGTAAAATATTTTAATTTGTCAACATAGTCTACCATGATTTTCAGAGTTATATAAGAGTTTTGAATCCTTTTATAGAATCATGTAGAAGTCACTCAAATTTGATTAAATACTCTAATATGTGGTACTTGATTGATCATACTAGTTAAGCTTTTGGGATATCAGCCTGAGTAAAAAGCAACCAGCATGAAAGCGCAATACACTTGTAAATAAGCGAGAACCTTTAATCATAAGAAATGTAGTTGGAAGGAATCATATTCTATGCGAATTACCTAAACTTCAGAAAGTGCTCTTTTGTTACACAATGTTGAACATTCAACTCAATTCAGTTAGTTCAAATGGAACTGTGATCATTATAATTGTTATGGTGGTATCTACCTGCTATTTCTGGTTGTAATTTCTTGAAGTGTCACAGTCGTAAAAACTGACCTCGTTCATTCTTGACAGCCCATGGGAAACTTTAGGACATGTTGATACTGCTATATATGGCGCACCTCGTAGATATCTTACTCGTCGTCAGGTATAGCAGATACAGATTCCAGTTGTTTTGTGTCAAGTTACATATAACACGACTTATTATGCCTTGAACTCGTGATAGGTGCTCGAACAATACCAGAAATATGGTGACTCAGTTCTTGGTAAATATGGGAAGAATAAGCCAAATGTGCGAGATGTGGTTAAGGTACCGTGGTATTGTACTTAAAATATTTTTATCTGTATTCTAAATTTTACCTTAAAGATGTGTTGTTCTTACCTGTCGGTATCGATAGAGTATATACCACTATTGAATTGGTCCTTGAATAATGGGATTAGACTGATTTTTAAATCTTTAAAAATTTATTTCCCCATAAGCCACTGATAAGACAGGACAGCTGAATAGGGAAACCACAAAAGGGAAGTACATGTTACCATAGTGTTTGGTTCTGTTCCGTTCTGTGCTAATGTTTTTAATGTTTGATCAGTTTGGTAGGGATACTCTCGGAAGAGGGGGAGGGGGTGTGTGAATAGTGCTGAAAATGTTCATTGCCATAGCCAACGCATAGGCACAATTTTGTTACAATATTGCACCTGCCTGTATTTTTGCAGCTTTTTTGCTAGTTATTTTTTTGTAATATTTCTTTTTGCTTAAAGACCTAAATCAGTGTGTTATGTAATGCTGCAGCCGATACTTGGCCTCTTCCATGCAGCGCCTCGAAATGGTTTGTGGAAGCGCAATGCTGATGCAGCTTTTCAACGCTGTGTTGTAAGAAATCTTACTCAGAGGCTACATTCTCTTGATATAATATCTGTCCTATAAATAAGAACTTGTTGTGCAGAAGAATAAAAAGGAATCCTTATATTAGCATGTTGCTAAATTTAGTTTTCGGTCTATTTAATAAAATTCCAGTTTTGTTGCGCTAGTGTTTTGTAGCAATGAAACAAATCACTTCAACGTTTGGGGATTTAATTATTTAACCTATATACTACACAGAAAGATCTGTTACTCTGTTGATCAATTTTAGCATTCTGTATTAGTGATACTTTACAAAATTCAGTAAATGACGACAATGTATAGTTGATGATATGGGTGGAACATAATCCATGAGTGTAGTTTGTCCCGATTACAAGTATATTTTATCGTTAATTTGAATATTTAAATTTGTAGACTCTCAAATCCTTTTTCGAGGAGACTTTGGAAATGATTCCTGATTGGGTTTTGGACAAACCTCTGGAGGATGAAGCATCCAGCTGTGTAGTAGAGACTTTTGCAAACTCCAAGAATTTGCTACCTCCCCCGTATGCCAGAAAAGAGGAACACTCAGAACAGGAGAAAATGTATGATTAGATATTCATAATTAATTATTTATACCTTAAGACAGTCAGCGCATTACTTATGGGATGAGAAAAAATTGAAACCTATGCAACATTGCTATACGATAGTTCGATAAAGCTTATAAATTTACATGTAACATGATTTTGGACAAGGCAGTGTATGGTCTAATTTGTGATTTTGCCATTTAGCTTAGTTAGTGACTTTCGAGTGGCTCAGTTTGGATGAAAACATGTGATATACAAATCAATTTTGTAATCTATGCATTATGTAGAATGTGCAACATATTGTGCATAAGATCAGTGTTGCAATTCATGAATTATATGTGGACTATTTTGCAGGATTAGGCATCACAAGAATGCCTTGATACTAAACATAACATGCATATTATTTCCCTAATGTTTTCATCCTATATTATGCTATTGGTAAGGTTAAAAGATTTTTTGTTTTCTTTATGGTAACATTTTGGGTTAAATTGGTTCGTAATATATTTCTTAAATATTCTGAAATATAAATTTAAAGCTGTCTTGTATTTAGGTTCTAATTTTCGCAGTTATAGCTTGGGTTTGGCTAATAAATTTCTCCTTGAGCATCCGGGAATTGTTCTCATCTCATTTTGTTTCTTGAAGATGGATGTGTTTCCTCCCTTTTCGAAATGGAAATAAATTATTGAGAAACTGGTAGGTTTCCTTACTTCAACATTTTCCGATACAGTTTCAATTATATACAAATTAATCTTGATCTTTTAACAAAAATGATGAAGGTATATAACAATTACAGTACGCACATGTTTAAATTACAGTACGCACATGTTTAAGATTCGTAAACATACATTGACGAATGACGATCAATACAACAAATGATCAACAAGTATTAGATATTAGTATAGAACAAGAAAAACAAGACGAGAGCATTGTACTTGCATCACATATAATGCCGTGTTTGAAAGTTAGTTTTTTGGATATCAAAATAGCTTTTTGAATTAAATTAGAGGTTTGATAAAATGAAATCTCTAATATTTGCTAGTTAGCTTTTTGTAATAATTTTTAGGTCCCTAAAAGCTAATTTTGAAAAATTAAGTTACTTGAGGAGTTTCTTCAAGTAAATAATACAAAAAGTTAATTAAAACATTTATTTACCAAATAATTTTATTTAAAACAGTTAAATTTAATTAGATAGTCAAAACAACAGCTATTTCAAACTTGCCGAACAGGGTCCGAAACTTCTTGGATTCTCTTTGTACTTTTCTTGATCCTCCCTTCACCATTGTGCATGAGATTTGCAACTTCTACTTCCAATGGTCAGTTGCTGCCCTGAACCCGTTAAATTGCTCATCAAACGAACGCCAGACATGTACTTCCATATTTTACCATAGCTATGATCTTCAAAAAGAACAAAATGCGGTTTATTATTCCGTGAATGCATCAGATGTATTCAATATCACAAATGGAAACAAACAAGACTACGTAGTACTGGTACCATGTTCTTGTAAAAATGTCAACGGCACAATTGCATATTTCTATGACACGGTCTATATTGTAAAAGAGAATGATTCATTTCCGAATGTGTCAGCTCAGTACCATAGCGGCCAAGTTTGGCCAGTTGGAGGAGAAAAATGATCCTTTATTACTAAGCATAAAAGTTCCTATCCATCTTCTTTGACTAAGAGCAAATCGAAAAATATCTTAAATTGTTGTTCTAAATTAAATTTTGAGACATTTTGAATGATTGAGTGTCCCAACAATATTCTACTAGTGACTTAACACTCGAACATCCATGATATACCTTATTTATAAGTGTTACATGAAAAATTTCGTGTATAACAGTGTTGTGGAGGTTGATTGGCGGAAAAATGATCAAGGATGGTGTTTGAAGGCGGAGGAAGGTTATGTATGGTGGTGGCTGAGTTTGTATGTTGACTCCTTAAGAAAGAATAGGGTTTGTTATTCTATATCAAGTGTCGACTCATGTCTTATATAAGTGCCTACGTACCCTATTTATAGGGATCAAGCCTCACATATTTCTTGGGGAACAAGTCACATAGGCTAGGGTTAGGGTTCTCCAACCCGCACAGCCCAAGCCCATGATAAAGTCAGGCTTTCAGCCAATTAATCACGTAAATCTCGACCGGCTCCACACGCTTCCTACAATCTCGCGACATCTCCGCATTTCTTCCCGTAATTGTAGGAATAACCCGTGTCAGCCTCGAAATCTACGAGCAACTCAGTCATCTATGAGTCACTTTCCATGTTACACACAAAGTCCTTTGATGCGGGCCGGCCTGGTCACCTCGGCCCGCACCGCCTTCCTTCTTGATTAATAAATACAATGTTACCTTTGTTTTCATAAGATGTGGGCTCATGGGCCCAGCCCGCGTGTGGGCAACCAGCCCAACTCGCGTGAAGTCGCCCGAACCCATCTCGTGTGAAGGCACCTAAGCCCACCTCGCGTATGGACACCTGAGCCCACCTCGCGTGTGGACATCTAAACCCACCTCGCGTATGAGAGCCCAGATGGCAAGTGTGAGCCTACCTTACACGTGTAAGACCAGCTCGCATGTCTTGAGTCCAGCCCGCATGTGCTGGCCCAAGTCACATTAATCCATGATTCTAGCCCACACATGAGGGTCCAGCTATTCAATGCACCCATGGGGACCTGTTTAGGGCCATAACCGAAAGCGGGCATAACAACTACCCCAAAATTCCTGGTCGCACCTTGAGGCTAAGAATTTTTTCAATCATTATCTTTTCATTGCCCAGCAGGTGCGAACCCACGAGGCACCATCCAGCCTCGCATGTTCCTTTATCAGCCAAGAGTGACAGCTGTAGGACAGTTGGCATAGGGATGTGTGTCATCTTCTGAGATGGTGACACGTGGCCTTCTGACTTTCTCTCTCCTACCCCCTATAAATATGTGTGAACCTCACTTCATTTCTCACATTTCCAAGAACACTTCTCGAATTGCTGCCCGTTTTGTTCAAGGATCTACCACGGCGAAAATCATCATCTCCACAAGAACCGTCTACCGACGGCGATATTCTCCGGGAACAGATTCATCAGGATCATCCTACACTTCGCCCACAGGTACCCCTTTGATCCTTAATCATCCATATTCATTTATGCTTGTTCATACGCACCATGCGAGCACACACCACCTATTCGATGCGAGCCCACACACAATCACGACATGTGATGCGAGTCCGTCTGCTCTCTTAGATACCTAGGTGCGATCCCGTATGAGATGTGAGGACACTTAGGTGCGATCCCATACTTATTTTTGTTTTATTTTTAGGGCCACACACTAATTCTCACCATCTTTCACAGATGTCGAGTGCGTCTTCAGCCCGCTCTTACGGATCGTCTCGCTCTTCCTCGAGCCCGGTTCGCTTCTCTGCCAGCACGGTTCGCTCTTCAGCCACTCCGTCTCCATTAAATTAATATCCACCCGAGCAGCGAGGTTCAAAGGACTTCCAACGTGAGCTGACTTCACTCTCTGGCCTTCTCAGCCAACCTATTTCCTCTGGCTCTGCTATCACCGCTCAAGGGGCCCTGAACATTGCTAGAGTTGAGAACTCAATGCGAGCAGCTGGCTCCGACTCGCTGGATATTCACCTCGACCCTAACCCTGAAGATTACACCAGTGAGAAGAATATTTATGATCGGAGAAACAGGCCCGTGGACCTCTCCAACATACCAGCTTCCCTTGGGGTGGAAGAGCTCTTAAACCGCGAGCCCGCACCTTTGGACAAAGAACGAGATGAGGAGATTTTAAGAGAAATGGTTGAAGAGAAGGCGACCCGCCTTAGGCAAGTTGCAGCCAATGACCTTGACCCCATTCAGGTCGACTCGGAGTCTACTGACAGCGACCTGGGGAGTGCCTATAATGACACCAAGAAAGGGAATGAGCTTGTAGCCGCATAATATCCTATCTTGGGGCTCGGGGGTGAGGAAGACGGCTTGCATTGGTCTTATGACTCCCCTCAAAGCGAGGATGTGGCAGGTAATACTAGTCAGTATAAGATCTGCAATTATAACTATGTCCCTGCGGCCTCTCCTGATCCTTATATGCCTCCTGCCCAGCCCGAGCTCGAGGGTGAAATTATTTTTAAGAAGAAGATCATCCCTGATGGGGAGGAGAGCTCAACTGCATCCGAGGAGGTAAAGGTGCTCTCTTTTCACGACCTTCCCACCTCGCTTATTCAGAAACACTTGGCCGAGCACATCGAGCAGTTCCAGCTCGAGGGCCATGTTATTTTTCCCTTGCCTCACATGAGATGTTATAGGTTCAACCATCCGGAAAATGGAGGCAGGGTGCCTCGCATGGTCTTGTCCACCTTCTTACTAAGGCTAGGAATCTCCTCCCCCCTTCACCC